>NC_047113.1:43070134-43412134 GCF_902500255.1 Thalassophryne amazonica | reverse complement strand
TCACGTGTGATTGCGTCAGACAAGCTTGAACCCTCGTGCGCATGCGTGAGTTTTTCCACGCCTGTCAGTTGCGTCATTTGCCTGTGAGCAGCCTTTGAGTGAGGAGTGGTCCAGCCCCCTCGTCGTTGTTTCATTGCCAGGAAATGGCGGAATGATTTGGGCTTTTTTTTCCATCAGAATTTTTTCAGAAACTGTTAGAGACTGGCAGCTGGAAACCATTAGAAAAATTTATCTGGCTTTCGGTGAAAATGTTACGGGCTTGGTAGAGAATAAGGAGTGTTACTGTCGCTTTAAGGACGGCCCCCAGCGGCTGTGGGACGCGCCACACTCCGAAGCCGCCATCGACAGGCTGAACGACCATTTAATTTCTTAAACGGATGGCTGTCTGGATCCGTGAGCATCTTGTGCCATTTCTCTGGTTATCACAAGAGCTGGACATCAATCATTTTCTGGCAGATTTCACTTTTAACAAGAGATTTTGTCATGGCATTCTTGGCTCACACATGAAGGTTGTGAGTTTGGTTTCACCAAAGCCCTTTCTGTCTGTGTATTCTAATCATGTCTATTAGGGTTTCTTCTAAGTACTCCGCATTCTTCCCACCATCAAAACATGTATATTAGGTTTCTTTCCCAGCAGAGGTTAGTGGGAGGATTGGCATGTACGGCAAAAAATAAAAATCAAGGATTTTAAAACCACATGAGGGTAGTTTGTGGTAATGTTGCTTTCAGGCATAATCTCCATTCTTCAGTCTTATCTGAACAGTGGCAAATTGTTTAGATGCGAGAAGCTAATACACTTTCACTTCAGATTTTGGTTCCTTTATGGTCTAATTGCAATGGAGCTCCAGCATGCCTCTGGGCATTTTGCTTATTCCATTTGAGATTCCTTTCATGCTGCTCTCTTTCACCTAAATGGCTCTTCTTCATCAGGCCCGAATTACCATCCATGGCCAGCAACCTAATTATGTTTCATGAGTTGATCCTTTTGAATTGGATACTTTGATTAAGCTCCTGTTTTATCTTTCACATTGTTATCACACACTGCACTGACAGCCTGAGTGCCTCAAGGTTGCACAATGCGGCTCTGCTGCATAAATTTCACATTCATGTCATCACAGTTCAAGAACTGCTCCTCTGTCAACACGCCTCATTTGGGGCAGGTCAAGAATGCTTGACTAAAGGTGCAAAATGAAAGGATGCAAGGTGGATTTTATCAAGGACATTACAAGTAGTACTTTTATAATTTGACAAGCATGAGTGCAAGTGTTTCATTTGCCATTTCAGCTAAAAGTAAAAATGGCACCAAGCTGATTAGTCAGAGGTTTATTAGCAGTACTTACCCTAAAAAACTCCTTTGTGGACCCTGAGTCAAGAGTGCCATATGCTATCTCTGTCTGTTTGGCCAGATCTTCAGCACTTTCTATAGGAGACACCATCCTCTCAACTGTCAGGAAGGCAGCAAGGTTGGCTGTGTAGGAAGAGATGATGATGAGGGTGAAGAACCACCACACTCCACCAACGATACGGCCAGACAGTGATCTAATAAGCGGGATTGAGGACAGAAAACAGAATGTTACCGCACAGTGATGTGTAGTACCTATCAGTGCACAAAGCACAAACTGTAATAAGCAACCAAATGTATTTGTATACACAAGAAACAACCCCATGTTCATGCTTTGCATTAACAAGGAACATAAAACATAAAATCTTGTCTTCAACAATATAGCTCTTTCATTGACTGGAAAACTATATTGGTTAAAGGTCATTCCCTAGACAGTTGTAAAGCCTGAAGGCAATATTGACAAACCAATTTTCCATATGGTAATGTCAGCATTACAAAATCAGACCATGGGCTATGTTTTAACGGCATCACAATAGGATTTGCACAGACCCATTTGGGGCATTTCTGAATGAATATTGCTTTATAAGGAGTAGAAAATACGATACAAAGAGTGGGTTTTATAGTGTTCAGTATTTATGGACATTTTGGAGAGGAACCTCCAAAGTTCAGATTGCACATGGCACATAGCATCTGTGGTATTACGAAAATGGATACAAGAAAAGGGATTCCTGACTTAACCGATAAACTTCAACTTTGAGTGGACAGTGGCTACCAAAGCTCCCCTAGGTGAAACCTGCAACAAGGTGATTTTTAGTTTTTGCTTTGAGTGTTTGTTTTTAATTCACTTATATGGCATATCTCAAATGTCTGCTGTCCCATAAAAACAGCACAACAAAGTGAGATTTTTTGTAAAATATGAGATATGAGTATTACAGCTCTTTTTGGTTACAGTGATCATAATACAGCAACATATTAATATTACACTAGTGCAAAGATATGTGCTGGCAGAGTGTACATGCTTTTCAAAGCTGCTTATGTCAGGCACGCCTGACTGTTGCACTCTTTGCACAGCTACAGACAGCACTTGACTTTAGACCAGGTTTTTGTTGGTCGAAGGTGTAAATGATGTCTCCTGACAGATGGTATCAGTACGCTAGCTCTGTGCTCGATCACACCTCATTTTTAGACCAACACTCCCACAGGAGAGCAAGTGGTATATTACTTAAGCCCCATTTTCAACGAGTGGTCTGGGTGGGTACGGCACGCTATTTTGTGTGTTTCCATAACCAGATTTAGGAATGGGTACTAAAATAACTGACCCGTACCATATCACTTTTTTGGCACACTTCAGCCTGGGTCCCAAAATAATGGACCGGTTACAAAAGGGTGGTGCTAACCTGCTGCTGTGCATTGACTGGCTCAACAGCAAAAAGTGAAAGCTGCAGTCATGCGAAAATATAAAGTCTCAAGCTTATCTGTTATGTCATTCAATTGGATTCATCATCACAGCCTGATGAAAACGTGTCCACATAAATTGGTCTTATTTTGTAAAACATGTGAAGATGCTTTAATTCCTTGTTGTGGCTGAAGAAATGCAATGGTTTTTAAAGATGTCCCTCTGTGTTTGTCTGCTCCAGGTGCGTTTCTCAGCCTGAGCCAAAGAATGCAGAGGCTTTGTTTCACAACAAGAAAATTAACTTATTTTAAAAGCTGAAAGAGTCACAGTGCCTCATTCATTCACGCCAGTGTTTACCACAGACATCATTTGAATCTTAAGCATTCTCCTTGCACCGAAAATATATCTCATGATGTTGTGTGTTGGGGGGGTGTGGCTGGATGTTTTGGTGTTCTTTTCTTTTCTTTGCTCTTCAGGTGGCATGGAAACTGATTCTTCTGTGGAGAAGGTACTGGCTGAAGAGTCCTCACCCTCATCAACATCATGTGAAGCACCTGTGACTGGTGCTCACATGCAACCTTAAAGACTTTCAGCTGAAGCAGATAATTGGATGGCGTTCTGCATTTAAGGCATGTGTGATTCAAGCAGAACTGCCGGGAACTCGACCTTGTGATGTTCGTTTGTGAGACGCTGAGGACCGCGCCTGGGTTTGACACATCGAGCCCGTGAAGCCGGGAAGGGTGAGGACACATGCTGTCAGCACACATCAAAGGTGATTAAGTGTTTGACTAATTGTTGATAGTAACTTGGTGTTTTGTTACACAGTATACTTGAATTGTGATGAGAATTGTGCAGCTTGCTTCTCACTGCTGTGGCATGCGGATAAGTGATCCTCCACCTGTTGTGAGAAGCTGCTCATTTGCATAAAGTTAAAAAGATACAGACCTGAATGTGTTGCTGATAGCGTGTGTCTTTTTAAAGATATTGTTGTAACTGCTGACTTACCTCACCTCTTCTTTGCTTCACAGAGAGTCAGTTTGTCGTGTCCACCTGGGGAGTGTTTGGTGGTGGTAGTGGGTCCAGGAGCGCCGGGCTTTGATCCTTGCGGGCGCTGGAGAGCGTACCAACAGTCACTCCACCAGAGGGACGCTATTTTTGTTTTTACACCTTTTAAGCACAGCGGGTGAAATAAATATATTGTTTTTGGAACCGCTTTTCTGGTTATTTGTAGCGCTGGGTTCCGTCTGACGCAGGTCCGCTCCTCAACCCGCGTCGACACATAACACATGATCCACCAACACAAAAAAAATGAATTAAAAAAATGTTAAATTACACTGTATAGACTCCGTGTGGAGGGGGTGAGGCCACACGACTGCGTACGTGTATTCGATGATGTGCATGTCGACATCTACATGCTCTACCTACCAAACAAAAGGATACTACAGGTGGTGGAAATGCTAGCCAAACCAGACCTAACTGTTCCGACCCGTACCATACCGTGCCGTACCGACCCGGAGTGCTCAGTGGAAATGAGGCATCAGAAGATAAAAATATTAACTGAGTGGAAATTACGTAGCAGTGACACTAGCACTGGGCTTTGTGCTGTGCATACAACAGAGCCTCATATCTTGTCTTGTGTGTTTTCTGAGCCGCCCACACTGAGTATTTGCCCTTGCCAAAATGGCATGGCAAGCAGTTCTTTTCCAGTTAAAGCAATAGCCACTAAAACCTGTCATTTCTTTGAGACCTGAAAATGATTTATTTGATGGGATATGTCATCTGAGTGTGATTCCTTTTTGGCAGCAAACTTTGATTTGTTTATAAGATGAACCCTTTCATGTTTAAGATACATCTGCTCTATTGAATATGATTGGGACTGACCCACCTGGGGGAGATATCACAGCCTTGCTGCATGAAGGCGCCCAGTGAGAACCAGAGAGAATTGAAGATGCCAAAGTCATTGGGAGGATCTGGAGGTGTCTGGGGATCTTTGGTCTCATCTTGTTCCTCAAGGTTCCACTCATAAGGACTGAACCGACTGACCAGGAACAGAACCACGCTCACGCCAATATAGGCAAACACTATACACATCCAGATCTCATAGGCCAGTGGGTCCAGGAAGGAGAAGACACCAGGCTTGGACTTTTGGGGCTTCTTTATCATTATGGAGATGCCCAAACTCATAAATGGCTTGGAAAAGTCTATCACCTCCTCTCTAACCAGAGTAATGGTGAGAGGCGCGACAGCTATATCTGCTCTCTGGAAACAGGGACATGCACAGCAAGCATTAGTTATGATCTCTGTAAAGTTCAAGGCAATGATAAATGCAATTCATTATATGGAGGTGGGATTAGTTAGCTAGCATCTTGGAGAGAAAGAAAGTGTTACACAGTGGGAAATCAACCAGTGCCTGTGATGGTTTCTTTGAAGGTCAGCTGAAACAGAATCACAGGTAGAGCAACATGTTTCACATTGTTAGGACTTGAGAGGGTAATACAATGTTTAAGTAATTTAAGTCTATACTGTCACCATATTCAAATATATAACGGAGAAACATTACAATAGAAATTAAAGCATTTTGCAGAAAAGTTAAAAAAAAAAATCCACCAAGGCAGATGACATTCAAACAAACATTCCCTGTGGTGAAATTACTTGAGACAGCTTGTATCTTTTAAAGTGGGTGGCCCCTGTGGTATGTTGGTGTTGTGTGGTCCAGTGCAGGCCGGGATGGTTTGGTTATCTGACAGTATTGTCCTGGGTTTGCTTGAGGATCTGGGGTTGGAGTGGCGCGTCAGGGCTTCTGGGGGTGTGGCTTGCTGGTGCTGCCTCGGGTGTCTGGGTGTCTGTGTTTGGTTGGGTGCTGCCCTGGGCTCCCTTCTGGCTGCCTCCCTGTGGGGTAAGGGGATGCCTCCATGCCGGGGGGGGGCATCGTGTGCACCACTGGGGCTGCTGGTCCCAATGGGGGGTGGGAGTGGTAGTGGGTGGCTGGGTGGTTGCTGATATTTCCAGGTGCAGGCCTGGCCTGCTCTGTTGGGTGTGGGCTGGGGCCCAGTGCCTGGGTGGGTGTGTGCCTTTCTTCTGGGCTGGGTGTGTGTGTGGCTTTCGCTGCTTCAGGCTCTCCTTTGAAGTCTGTGGGGCCTGTCTTTCTCCCTCTGGTTCCTTGGTTGCCCCGGCCATTCTCGTGCCTTCCCTGGGGCAGGGTATTGCCCTGCTGGGTGGCTAATTGTTCTCCGACTGCCTGGATCCCTGACCCCCTGTTGGTTGGTTCTCTCCCTGGGGCTTCCGATGCTCCTCCGGGACTGCACACTGCATCCCCATCTCATGGTTGCTCTGGTATCTCACTTGGGATAGGCATGGGTCACAGGTTCTGGTGCTATCGGGGCTTGGGACCCGCTTTTTGCACCATCCTTCCCCCTTCTGCGTGGTGTTTGGCCTCACATGTCACGCCCTCTTATATATATATATATATATATATATATATATATATATATATATAAACATTTCCTGTGGACTCATATATACTCTGTTAAACATGTGAGTGCACCCACAAGTGCAGCATAATGGCAATCCAATGGCCATTCTAAGTGTTTATTTTGTACATCCTCTAAAGTTGGTTTTGTGTAGCCATAGTACAGTGCAATACCTGTCTGAACAGCAGGCGCAGCATAACTATGGTGACACAAATTAAATGCAACAGCAGAACAACAAAGATGGAAAAAAGTTGTAACAGGACTCTTTTCTGCGATGCTCTGCAGTTTTACCTGGGCACCGTGTTGCACCTCTGTGACAAACGCCATTATCAAAACACCTGACATGAGCTCCTGCCATTTAACAGATTCACCTGGCCAAGATTCGGCAAAATTCAGCTGTGATCTGCCTCCCAGAGGTTAAGCACATACATGTATCTCTACTGAATATATGCACGGAGGTACATCAGTGTGCAAATCGTGATACTTGGGAATTTTCCATACAGAACGTGTAGCTAATGTTAGTTATTGATCATTATGCAAGTTGACGCTAATGGGGAGGGTGGGGTAATGAACTTACTCAAAAAACAAACAAAAAACAAGCAAAACCCTAATTGATCTTTCTGTAGAACTTGTATGCACTTTTAATTACTTTGAATAAGGTCATCAATGTTGAATCACTGCTCAATTTGCACAAGACATACTGCTGCCACCAGGTACTTCACTGACCACATTCTACTCTCTATTGTATTTTTATATTCATTTTATATTCTACTGTTGTGTTTTTTTTTTTTACTCTGTACTGTCTGGGAGACTGAGAGTAACGGAATTTCAATTCTCAATATGTCTGTGTATGCATTGCAGAATTGACAAATAAAGTTGACTTGACTATATAAGCAGTTGCTTATGTTGCTCACTGGATAGACTACACATATTTACAGGGCATACAGGCATAAAACTATAATATAGTGAACAATATACTGATTGTGCTTATTTTACCCAGAGCCATTCCAAAGTATTATGGCGTCTATTTCAGGACAGACCAAATGTTTACCAGCTTCCAAGAAAACCATAAATCTCCTCAATCGCTATCTTTTAATAAAAGAAATCAGCACTTATGGCTCTACTCCTTCATGCAAATTCAACCTAAAATTTGATATTTATTCCAAGCTACACATGTCCATTTTGTGAGATTATGTACTATTTTTGCATATTATTGTCAGTAACATGTTACTACAGTAGATGTGGGAGAAAAGATAACATTGATGGATATTCTAATTGCATTATTCAACTTATATATTTATTTAAATGACTCTAAACTGATTTATTTTATTTGTTAAACTTACTTCCTTATTTCCAAAAGGAAAAAAGAAAAAAATTCTTATAGTGTTTATACTAGCGTTGACCCATAATGAACAAAATGTGTAGTGTGCTGAAAATGTTTTGTACAAGGTCAACCTGGGAGCAACACAAACACACCTAGTAATTTTTTTTTTGTTACCCTGTCAACTCAGCATTGTGAGGGCTAGAACCGTTTAATCGTCATGCTGGTGTACGAAGTGACCAATCAATGGGAAGAAAAACAAAGCAATAAAGAGCAGCCTCAGGCCTAACCTTTAAAAGACAACTACAATCAAATTAATTTACTGGTCAAAAGGTCAAAATGTACAAAACTATTAGTCTGACATCACCTGCTGTAAAATTACAGGCCCAGAAAGACTTGGCAGCAAAGTGATTGGGTTTTTTTCCCCTCGTTCCATCTGCTGGGAGTGGACTTTTCCCATTTGAAACATAATTTAGAGGAGATAGCACATCAAACCAGGCAATCTCTTTGGCTGATAGTTGGGAAATTGAACAGATGAGGAAGCCAAACCCTCATGCATTTTGTATTTGGCCCCCTTTCAACTATCGAGGCCTCGAAAGTGGCACTCAGGTAATTTTGGAATGCTCACAGTGTTGTTTGAGCCTGAGTGCTCTGTCAGATGTAAAACACGGCGTGACCCTTTGTTAATGCAAGAGGTTCAACCTTTATAGAGCGTAACACATATGGATCTTGTTGTTTCAAACTGCAACCACCATTTAGCTGTTGACTCTAAAACAGATTTGCTCAGATGTGAGTTTACAGTGTGGCACATATTCATCATACACATCAAATAATTGAACATAATTACACAATTCACTTCAAAGACAAACTTTCATTCATTCAAGCGATTACAGTATGTTTGCCACATGGACTCTCGTGTACGTACCTCTTGCAAAGCTGAGCAAGAAGGAATAATTGCAGTGAACAGCACTGAGAAATGATTTCATTTTGTCCATCTCAAGATGATCACTAGCTCACCGATGCTTGAGGGTGCACTGGGCAAATTCACTCACAGCTGACCTAACCGTTAGACTTTAAGCTGGGCAAAAGCTGATGAGCTTAAAATGGGCTGGTGATCACCTTAAGACAGAAAAATGAGATCTCCTCTCATGTTGAAGTTCCTTGCAAACTGTCATGTAATCAGTGAAAACGAGGCTCCCAGTACTCACCCCATAGACCAGTTCACCCACCATCCCGTTCCACGTCTTGGTCTCTGGGTCTCGGGCTCCATACTTCCCATCCATTACTATAGACAGTTTGTACTTAATTCCAACATGTTTGGCAATCTCAGATGCTAAATCGACGCAGTAGCCTTCATATCTGTCATTCCCCTCCAGATGCATATAATTTTTCTTGTACATCACATAAGGAGCTTCCTGTTGATTCAAACACATGCCGGTTTATTTACTCCAAAGCCTCAGTTAGACATTGGTAACACATTTAGTGATACAGACGTAAGCATACATGCACTCATGTTTGTACCCGTGCACTTGTGCATCACACACCTGCTCACGCACACTCAAACAGATTCAGGAAATCATCAGCTGCTACAGTCACATCCATGTGCTCATGCATGTAGACATGATGTCCCGTGGACAGAAATATCCACAGAGATGGGCACAGCTAACTAAAATGTTAGCTTAGATAGCCACTAATCTGCTAATCGAAATGCTAGCTGTGTAACACTAAACCAATAAACCGCTAAAACATTTAACTGAAACTACCGCAAACACTAACTTTTATCATTTGAATTTAGCTCTGGATTGGTTTTTAAAACTGTAAAATCCAGAAAAGCAGGCCTAAAGAGCTGAAAAATGGTTCCAAAAAAGGGTTTAGTATGCTAAAATTAGATGATGATTGAGTTGTACACAAATAATTAAATGAACACATTTAATTAAACATTTACAAATTAAACAATTTGAATTTAATCTATAATTTATTCACAGTACGGAAACTGTTAAAACAGCATTTCCCAATCCTGGTGCCTGGAACCCAAAGTACTGTGATTTTCTTTTTTTTTTTTTCAGTTGATTTGACATGAGTAGATCAGGGCCAAATGGAATGGGTCTCGAGAAAACACTAAAATATAAATAAGAAATAATAAGAAATAATGTAATTAATGGATTTATTCTGGTTTGACCTCCTGCTTCTCTATCTCAAGGCGATGCTTCCTGCTTTCACACAGCTTATCGATTTTGATTATTGAATTAGTGTACAAGGTCTATCAGAAAAGTATCCTACCTTTTTATTTTTTTCAAAAACTATATGGATTTGAATCACGTGCGATTACATCAGCCAACCTTGAACCCTCGTGCGCAAGCGTGAGTTTTTTCACGCCTGTCGGTTGCGTCATTCGCCTGTGGGCAGGCTTTGAATGAGGAGTGGTCCACCCCTCTCGTCGGATTTCTTTTGTCTGGGAACTTCCTGAGAGACTGGTGCTGTACTTGATCAAAATGTTTTCAGAACCTGTGAGGCACATCGAAGTGGACACCATTTGAGAAATTCAGCTGGTTTTCGGTGAAAATTTTAACGGCTGATGAGAGATTATGGAATGTTACTGTCGTTTTAAGGACTTCCCACGGAGCGGGACGTCACGCAGCGGTCCGAGGCGACGTCGTCACCCTGTTTCGAGCTGAAAACCTCCAAATTTAAGCGTCTGTTGACCCAGGACGTCGTGAGAGAACAGAGAACTTTCAGAAGGGGTCGGGATCAGCAGTTTATCCGGACATTCCACTGTTAAAGGAGGTTTTGTAATGAAAGACGTGCAGATGGATTGGCGCATCGGCAGGCAGCCGGCGCGGTGCGCCGCCACAGGAAAAACACCTCCGTTGGAAGCCTTAAGGACAAGTTGGAACATGTCCAGCTGTTAAACAATTTCTCAGATACTCACTCAACTGAAAGCCATCAAAAGCCGCCTGGTTTTTACAAATGGTTATCAACACGAAGGTGTTTTTCCTGTGGCGGTGCGCCGTGCTGACTGCGCGCCGCGCTGGCTGCGTGCCGACGCGCGAATCCGTCCACACGTCTTTCATTACAAAATCTCCTTTAACAGTGGAATTGTTATGTGTCGGACACGGTCGGAGCACCGACCCAGCGTTTGACAGGACCCAGCATAAAATAAGCAGAGCACAGTTCAAAAGGTAACAGAATTTAATAAACATAATAGTGAGTGGAGTGATAAACAACCCAAAAAGTCCGCGGTCTGGTGAGGTGGAAACACGGCGCGCTCTCAGCAGCGCAAACGGTCCGGAGCCACAGCAGTTTGGACCCAGGGACCCCGCCGACACCCCCCAGGCGGCCGCGACAAACCGAGTCTGCGAAGGAAGAAATCATGAGGTGAGTCCAACACTCTCCACACAGAGAGACACAGCTCAAAGGTGCACACAATCAGCAAACACTTCCTGGCTTTAATATAACTCAGCTTCTCACCCTGCAGGCACGGAACAACTCAGTTCAAATCTCCACTGCAGCAGAAGCTGATTAGGCGATTAGCATAGCGTAACAGCTCAATATAACAAGGTGTGAGGGACACCAAATCCACTGTCATTACTTCATGAAAGTCACCAAAACCAAATTACCTCAGTAAGTGTGCTGAAGAGCGTGAGACCTCACCCAATCCTCCTTCACAGACTGTGGCGTCAAACCTGGAGCGGTCTCTGCGTCCGTAATGGTGAGATTGTTCTCCTGACGTCGAGCTCACACGTCTGCTCACAAGGTCGAGTCTCTGGCAATCACACACTGTGCATTCAAGGTTTAAGTGCAGCAAGCTCTGATCAAGACAGATACACCACAGCTGTGAGTCCTGATGACCTGCACGTGATAATAAGCCTCAGGTGTTCAGGGTGAGGTCCTAATACTCAGCCACACGTCAGCCACTCAGTCCTGAATGCATACCACCTGGAGGGAGAAACAGAAAACAAAAACAAAGCCAGCCAAACACCCCAGCCCACAACAGGAATGTCCGGATAAACTGCTGATCCCGACCTCTTCTGAAAGTTCTGTGTTCTCTCACGACGTCCTGGGTCAACAGAGGCTTAAATTTGGAGGTTTTCAGCTTGAAACAGGCTGACGACGGCGCCTTGGAGCGCTGCGCGACGTCCCGCTCTGTGGGAAGTCCTTAAAATGACAGTAACACTCCATAATCTCTCATCAGCCGTTAAAATTTTCACTGAAAACCAGCTGAATTTCTCGAATGGTGTCCACTTCGATGTGCTTCACAGGTTCTGAAAAAATTTTGATCAAGCACAGCACCAGTCTCTCAGGAAGTTCCCAGACAAAAGAAATCCGACGAGAGGGGTGGACTACTCCTCACTCAAAGCCTGCCCACAGGCAAATGACGCAACCGACAGGCGTGAAAAAACTCACACATGCGCACGAGGGTTCACGGTTGGCTGATGTAATCGCACGTGATTCAAATCCATATAGTTTTTGAAAAAAATAAAAAGGTTGGATACTTTTCTAATAGACCTCGTATTATCAGGAACAAACTGTTGTGTGGGCCGCTGAAGAGGAGGTACTGCTGGCCCACCACCACCAGAGGGCGCCCTGCCTGGAGTGCGGGCTCCAGGCACCAGAGGGCGCTGCCGCATCATGGGAGTAGCCTGGGTGACAGCTGTCACCCATCACCAGACACAGCTGTTCTACTCAGCACCGAGGTATATCAGGAGGACGGCGTCTCCACCTCAGTGCCAAGATATCGCCTAAGACCAAGTACCGGATCCGACGAGCGGAGGCAGTGGCCACCTGGGAATTCGGGACTTGGCGGTTCCAGTATTTCCAGGGTTTGGTGGCAGAGGAGATCTGGGTGGTTCCGGTTCGACTGAGACAGACGTCTCCTACCTTCGAGCCTGCCCACACGACACCAGCGGATTCGACCCCAAATTGTGTTTGTTGTATTACTCGTGCTTGTTTCAGTAGTAAATCTTGTTATTTACTCTCTCCATTGTCCGTTCATTGCGCCCCCTGTTGTGGGTCCGTGTTCCTACACTTTCACAACAGGATATCTCGGCCAGCGTCATGGATCCCGAGGGGCGTCAACCGGCTGTTGAACGGCCAATGGAAGACCAAGGCGCGGCGGAGGCTTCGGGAGGGGTAATCGGTGAGTTGCAGCGGATCCTCACCGCTTTCACCTCTCGGATCGACTTAATGACCGAGCAGCACGTTCTCCTAAACCGCAGGGCGGAGGCTCTCGCCGCACAAGTGGAGGCGCGCCCTTCGGGCGCCGCTGCGGCTCTCCCTCCCGAGGACCCTGCGTGCGAAAGTAACGTTCCACTGGTCGTTCAACGGTCCCTCCCTCCGTCCCCAGAAGCATACATAAGCCCTCCAGAACCGTACGGAGGCTGTGTGGAGACGTGCGCGGACTTTCTTATGCAGTGTTCGCTCGTCTTCGCTCAGCGTCCCGTGATGTACGCGACTGATGCTAGCAAAGTAGCTTATGTGATAAATCTGCTTCGCGGGGAGGCACGCGCTTGGGCTACAGCGCTCTGGGAGCAGAACTCACGGCTCCTTCATACATACGATGGGTTTGTACGGGAGCTCAGAACGGTGTTCGATCATCCCAACAGAGGAGAGTCCGCTTCAACCGCACTACTGTCCATACGACAGGGACGTCGGAGCGCAGCTGCCTATGCAGTCGCCTTCTGCATCGCGGCGGCGAGATCCGGCTGGAATAGCACTGCCCTCCGCGCTGCCTTTGTAAACGGACTGTCTCTGGTCCTAAAAGAGCACCTGGTGGCTAAGGACGAACCGCGGGATTTAGATGGGCTCATCGATCTAGTCATACGACTCGACAACCGGTTAGAAGAACGCCGTCGGGAACGAGGCGAAGGGCGTGGCCAGGCACGTGTCGTCCCTCTCCCTTCCGGGTCCGATCGAGCTCCGCCCTCCCCACGCTCCTCTGTTCCTGCGCTCCGTGCGCCTATGGCTCCCCCTGCTGACGAAGCTATGGACACGAGCAGGGCAACATTTAGGGCACCTGGAGCACAAAGGAGGCGGGCCCACAGAGCTTGTTATGTTTGTGGCTCGAGTGAGCATATGGCAAACGACTGCCCCGAGCGGTTAAACTCCAACGCCCGCCCCTAGAGACTGGGCCAGGGGTGGGCCAAAACATTCACGTGGGACACACCCACATTGCTACACGACTCCCAGTCACGATCCTTTATGAGGATTCAACCCTGAAGGCCCCAGCACTGGTGGACACGGGCTCTGAGGGGAATCTGCTTGACAGTAGATGGGCCAGGGAGATAGGGCTCCCTCTGGTGGCTCTTACCTCGCCTGTGCAGGTTCGGGCGCTAGATGGCTCCCTACTCCCACCAATCACACATAAGACACCTCCAGTAACTCTGGTGGTGTCAGGTAACCACCGGGAGGTGATCGAGTTCTTCGTGACTCAGGCCACCTCCCGTGTGGTTTTAGGGTTTCCATGGATGCTAAAGCACAATCCCCGGATTGATTGGCCGTCCAGGGTAGTGGTTCAGTGGAGCGAAACCTGCCATCGGGAGTGTCTAGGTTCCT
The DNA here is from genome assembly GCF_902500255.1 of Thalassophryne amazonica. Taxonomy (NCBI): domain Eukaryota; kingdom Metazoa; phylum Chordata; class Actinopteri; order Batrachoidiformes; family Batrachoididae; genus Thalassophryne; species Thalassophryne amazonica. Next base: position 43,398,053 of record NC_047113.1, on the reverse strand, counting down.
CGGTTCCTCCCGGCTCCCAAGCTAAGGAGGAGGTCCGAGTCCCGCCCAATCTGAAGGCGGTGCCAGCGGAGTACCATGACCTCGCTGATGTGTTCAGCAAGGATCTGGCTCTCACGCTTCCTCCTCACCGCCCGTACGATTGTGCCATTGATTTGGTTCCAGGCAGTGAGTTTCCGTCCAGTAGGCTGTACAACCTCTCACGGCCGGAGCGTGAATCAATGGAGACCTATATCCGGGACTCATTAGCTGCCGGGTTGATCCGGAATTCCACCTCTCCGATGGGTGCTGGTTTCTTTTTTGTGGGTAAAAAGGATGGCGGGCTTCGTCCATGCATTGACTATAGGGGGTTGAACGAAATCACGGTTCGCAATCGATACCCGTTGCCCCTGTTGGATTCGGTGTTCACCCCCTTGCATGGAGCCAATATCTTCACCAAACTTGATCTTAGGAATGCCTATCATTTGGTTCGGATCCGGAAGGGAGACGAATGGAAGACGGCATTTAACACCCCGTTGGGCCATTTTGAGTACCTGGTCATGCCGTTCGGTCTCACTAACGCTCCCGCGACCTTCCAAGCGTTGGTAAACGATGTCCTGCGGGACTTCCTGCACCGGTTCGTCTTCGTGTATCTGGACGATATACTCATCTTTTCCCCGGATCCTGAGACTCATGTCCGGCATGTCCGTCAGGTCCTGCAGCGGTTGTTGGAGAACCGCCTGTTTGTGAAGGGCGAGAAGTGTGAGTTCCACCGCACTTCTTTGTCCTTCCTGGGGTTTATCATCTCCTCTAACTCAGTCGCCCCGGACCCGGCCAAGGTTGCGGCGGTGAGAGATTGGCCCCAACCTACAAGCCGTAGGAAGCTGCAACAGTTCCTCGGTTTTGCTAATTTTTATAGGAGGTTCATTAAGGGCTACAGTCAGGTAGTTAGCCCCCTGACAGCCCTGACCTCTCCAAAAGTTCCCTTCACCTGGTCGGACCGGTGCGAGGCCGCGTTCAAGGAGTTGAAACGGCGCTTCTCGTCTGCACCAGTTCTGGTGCAGCCCGATCCTAGCCGCCAGTTAGTGGTTGAAGTGGATGCCTCGGACTCAGGGATAGGAGCGGTGCTCTCCCAGAGCGGGAAGACCGATAAGGTCCTTCACCCGTGTGCCTATTTTTCTCGCAGGTTGACCCCCGCTGAACGGAATTATGACGTCGGCAATCGGGAACTCCTTGCTGTGAAAGAGGCCCTCGAAGAGTGGAGACATCTGTTGGAGGGAACAGCCGTGCCATTCACGGTTTTCACTGACCATCGGAACCTGGAGTACATCAGAACCGCCAAGCGTCTGAACCCCAGGCAAGCCCGCTGGTCACTGTTCTTTGGCCGTTTTGACTTCCGGATTACCTACCGTCCCGGGACCAAGAATCAGAGATCGGATGCATTGTCCCGGGTGCACGAAGATGAGGTCAAAACGGAACCGTCGGATCCCCCGGATCCCATCATCCCGGAGTCCGCTATCGTGGCCGCCCTCACCTGGGACGTGGAGAAGACCGTCCGGGAGGCCCTGACCCGTGTCCCGGACCCCGGAAACGGACCAAAAAACAGACTATACGTCCCACCAGAGGCTAGAGCTGCAGTCCTGGACTTCTGTCACGGTTCTAAGCTCTCCTGTCACCCAGGGGTGCGAAGGACCGTGGCAGTCGTCCGGCAACGCTTCTGGTGGGCATCCCTGGAGACCGACGTCCGGGACTACGTCCAGGCCTGTACCACCTGCGCCAGGGGCAAGGCCGACCATAGGAAGACCTCAGGGCAGCTACAGCCATTGCCCGTGCCTCATCGCCCCTGGTCCCACATCGGCCTGGACTTCGTCACGGGTCTCCCGCCGTCCCAGGGAAACACCGTCGTCTTCACGATAGTGGACCGTTTCTCCAAGGCGGCCCACTTCGTGGCCCTCCCGAAGCTCCCTACGGCCCAGGAGACAGCGGACCTCCTGGTCCACCACGTCGTCCGTCTGCATGGCATACCATCAGACATCGTCTCCGATCGCGGTCCCCAGTTCACCTCACATGTCTGGAGGAGCTTCTGCCGGGAACTGGGGGCCACGGTCAGCCTCTCGTCTGGGTACCACCCCAGACCAACGGGCAGGCAGAGCGGGCGAATCAAGAACTGGAGCAGACACTTCGCTGTGTGACAGCCGCGCACCCGACGGCCTGGAGTACCCACCTGGCCTGGATTGAGTACGCCCACAACAGCCAAGTGTCATCAGCCACCGGCCTCTCCCCGTTTGAGGTGTGCTTGGGGTATCAGCCCCCCTTGTTTCCGGTGGTTGAGGGAGAGGTCGGTGTGCCCTCGGTCCAGGCCCACCTACGGAAGTGCCGTCGGGTGTGGCGGGCCGCCCGCTCTGCCTTGTTGCAGGCCCGGACGAGGGCGAAGAAACATGCAGACCGGCGGCGAGCCCCGGCCCCCAAGTATCGTCCTGGGCAGGAGGTCTGGTTGTCCACGAAGGACATTCCCCTACAGGTTGATTCTCCAAAACTGCAAGAACGGTACATCGGACCTTATAAGATCCTCAAGGTCATCAACCCCGCCGCAGTGAGGCTCCAGCTTCCGGCCTCACTGCGGATCCATCCAGTCTTCCATGTTTCCCGGATCAAGCCTCTTCACACCTCACCCCTCTGCACCCCGGGTCCGGCGCCGCCTCCTGCCCGGATCATCGACGGAGCACCGGCTTGGACTGTCCGCCGGCTCCTTGACGTCCGTCGGATGGGCCGGGGTTTTCAGTATCTGGTGGACTGGGAGGGGTACGGCCCCGAGGAGTGCTCCTGGGTGAAGAAGGGCTTCATCCTGGACCCGGCCCTCCTGGCCGACTTCTACCGACGCCATCCGGACAAGCCCGGTCGTGCGCCAGGAGGCGCCCGTTGAGGGGGGGGTCCTGTTGTGTGGGCCGCTGAAGAGGAGGTACTGCTGGCCCACCACCACCAGAGGGCGCCCTGCCTGGAGTGCGGGCTCCAGGCACCAGAGGGCGCTGCCGCATCATGGGAGTAGCCTGGGTGACAGCTGTCACCCATCACCAGACACAGCTGTTCTACTCAGCACCGAGGTATATCAGGAGGACGGCGTCTCCACCTCAGTGCCGAGATATCGCCTAAGACCAAGTACCGGATCCGACGAGCGGAGGCAGTGGCCACCTGGGAATTCGGGACTTGGCGGTTCCAGTATTTCCAGGGTTCGGTGGCAGAGGAGATCTGGGTGGTTCCGGTTCGACTGAGACAGACGTCTCCTACCTTTGAGCCTGCCCACACGACACCAGCGGATTCGACCCCAAATTGTGTTTGTTGTATTACTCGTGCTTGTTTCAGTAGTAAATCTTGTTATTTACTCTCTCCATTGTCCGTTCATTGCGCCCCCTGTTGTGGGTCCGTGTTCCTACACTTTCACAACACAAACGTACAATTTAAGTTTTACAAACATTTCTGACCATTATAAGTTATTTAAAAAAAATACCAGACTTAAAGTTATCAGAACTAAATTTAATGGAAGCTAATTGGTCTGAAAAGTTAATCCACTAGCAAAAAAGTTAGCTTCTGTAATTAGCTGTAAGCCGATTAGCTGAACTGTGCCCACCACTGAATATAAACAGATGAAAACAGCGTGATCATGTCGCTCATGCTGCTTTCATCAAGCCATGGCAGCCAGCCAGCGCCGAGCCCAATGTGCCCAGCCCATTTAACCACCAGGGTGCAACTCTGTGGAATAATATGGGATGCTACGAGAAAGGGCTAAATTTTTCATTTGTATAGGACAGACCAGGAGACTGGAATGACTTTTACAGAGGCTGGGAGGCATTTGTAGGCAAGTCGCGGGTCAACAGAGAGTGTGGCGGTGATGGGAATGGCAATGGGTTTCATAAGTAAATGCCAGTGACAGGAGAGGGATCAGAGAGCGCCAACATCGTCCTTCAACATATTCAAGCACATTGCACCAATGCGCAAGTTAAAAGCTGTTTCATTCCCAAAAATCAAACAAAACAAAATAAGCCATTATTTGTATTTATTTATTTTTTTAAGCACAAACTAAAACACATAAAAAAAAAAAAAAAAAAAAAAAAAGATTTACACGAGGAGAGCAGGTGCGTGCTAGCTTCCCCCTCCTTTTTGGTGCAGCTTGCCTTTTCTCCGAGCACATCATCATTATCAAACAAGACCGCTCAGGAGAGCAGGCACTGTCATTACAGCCACACACAATTAGAGTGCAAGTCGGAGAGCAATGGTTTGTTTGTTCTGTGCTGAATGGATCACCTCACTGTGTAACCACCACGGTAACCAGGGCCACTTGCAAGTAGGGAAGCAACCAGTTCTCTTAACTCTTGACAGTGTTCCTCATCTGGAGATGTTAAATGTTTCCTCTTTTGATTGAGGGACACTGTCTTATGTCTTTGGAATACAGATGGGATCTAATGGCGTCAAAAGACGAGATCCTTATCGTTTTCCTTTTGCAGCGTGTTTGCAGGAACTCTAAAATAGGCAATTATAATATCACTGACAGTCAGTTGGTGTGTTTGCAAAGGGAGAAATTATGGAATTGACTCTTTTAGCTGAGTAAATACAGAAATAGTGTCAGTAAACAAGTGTTTATGTGAATCTTGGAAGAGGTTTCTCCAAATATTATATAATTCAACACAGAACATTTGGAGGAGCAATGCAAAATAGATTGGAGAGGTAGTAAGAAGGCAATATAGCAAACCTTCTTGTCCCTGCTCCAATTCTGATTGTTTTGTTTTGCCCAGCTTGATTAACCATTGCTTCTCTATCCTCTTTCATCCGGCCAGTCTATCCCAAGTGTCAGTGATCATTTACTTGATGAAGACAAACAGGTCTACTTACGTACATTTTTGCATGTTTTTACAAGTGATGGAGTCAACCACTACCATTGACACCAACATTGTGACGTCACTGCTACAACAGGCCACTGAAGTATGGAAAATCAAAATGCTTTGGCACCCACACGGATACAGTTGAAACACTCCCGCTTCTGATTGACTGTTTCAACATGTAGTGAGTGGATGGAAAGCAACACAAAAAAGATGTGGTTCTACCCGCCCAGGACAGAATGTATCAATCATCGGAATCAACACCATGACCTTGAGTGGCAGAATACGTGAAACATTTATAACTGCACAGAGAGTGTACCATAATAGTAGTGACCACAATCGTTCGATTTTCCACTGAGGAGTCGTTGGAAAGCTGCAGGTCCATAAGATTTACGAACCGCTCATACTCGTTCCAGTACCCGATCTGCAAAGAGAAAACACTGCTTAGTGACGCTTCAGTTTGATACCCAACATAAAGTGATGCGCACTTTTAGGTTTTACTGGAAGATGCCATGATGCAGGTTATTCTCATGTAAATTTTGTAGTAAACTGTAAAAAAAAACAAAAAAAAAACAAAAAACACACAAATCCATACATATTCCATGTATTCATCAGCTGACGGGTAAACAGGATGCCACTGAAATCAAGATGGTGGGTTTTCCATCCAGAAAAAAGCAAACATTCATCTTATTATTATTGCTATGCTAACCCTAACCCTAACCAGATGCACAAACCTAGCATGTGTTTCTGAATTTAAAAAACAAACAAACAAACAAAAAAAAAACACATTTTGAAACATGTTCTGTACATGAGCTTGGAAATTCATCGGCTTAATGCACAAAATGTTGTGTTTAACTTTTTCTATGATATCGCCATGAGAACATGTTCCTTGATCGAAATCACATAAAAACATTAGCGAATTTTCTGACTGAAAATAGCAGAAAATGAGAGCAATCAGAGATTTCTGATGTCCACCAAGAGTTGATGAAGACTCAAAATTAAAGATGTCTGATTCATATTGTGACCCAAACTTTACCTGGATACAGATTCCACAACACAATACAATAATTGCATACTGATCCAGAATGGTCCAACTGATCAAGACGTTGCAAACTGATATTTAATTCACAAGCTGAAACAAGTGTCTTCCGGATCTTGACTTTGCATTGTGATGTCATATCCGTGAAGTAGTTTTGACGTATCCTGAAAAGTCTACAAAGTGAAATCCTAATCCAAAGAGATCACCTCCAAAATTTAATGGAGTCTTCCAAGGCCTAACACCAGTGTATGGTGAATATTGGGTGAAAATCCATTAAATAGTTTTGACATAATCCTTCAAAGCCTATATAAGCATCCGGCATAAAACTTGTGCCTAAATACCAATGCAGATCTGGCTGTATCCGATGTGGTGACCTCGAACAAAAATGGGAGCAGACAAGAAGACATCAACTTCAAAGCGTATATAAATTGAAATCTTGATCCAGAATCCGGATCCGGTGTGGCCGACCAAGTGCCCCCCCCCCCCACAAATTGGTCTGCCCTGTCTTCACTGCGTATGCATCATATCGAGACGTCAGCAGCACGTCTGGGTCTGACTCTGTACACCCAAATCGAGCAAAGGGAATAATGTGATCATTAACCATCAGAAAAACAAAACCTTTTAAATAATTCTAAAGTCAGATTTAAGCAGAAACGAGGCCGTTTTAAGCAAAAATGAGGCGATAATCGGAGAATCGCTATTGGCGCTCTGAAAAGACGTAGGCAGGTGATTCTTAGACTACGGGCACTTATTATGTCCTTTGATCATATTGTATAAAAACAGAAAAAAGGGGAAATTTCACACTTTTATAGTTATCTTTACAATGAAAGTGTTTTAAGAAATTTGTTCTCGTAGTCTGTGATGACTTTTTCACCTTTTTTCAGCATCATTATATGCAAATATTGCCATTTTGTGCTTGTCCCACACCCAGACTTTTGATCTTCAATGATAGAAATGAATGGTAAAAAAACCCGTTTTTTCTAATGTTTTAAAATTTCTCTGAATAAAATATCAGTAAAATAATCAAAACATAATTGGGGTATTCAATGTCATACAACTGTTGTGATTTTTTTAAACAAAATGTAGTTGTCCCACACTATTGCCGTAATTTACACCACAACACTGTAGTGTCCCTTTAAACAGTGTGTATGAAAGATTGTTTGGGTAGTTTCTATGGAGATAAACAGTGACATCAGAGCACATGTATATAGCGCCAAATCACAACAAAGAGTTGCCCCAAGGCGCTTTATATTGTAAGGCAATGGTGTGGTGGAAATTACATTTACAAGGCCAATAGTGCCCGTAGTTAAAGAATCACCCAGGCGCACCAGCACATCAGTCTCAGACATGCTGCTGTGGCACTCTGATCGACCCCCCGCCTTTTGTTATGAAATAATGCTGAATTTATGTGGAAATGATTGTTGTACAAAGGCTTCAGATATCTGTGGCTGAGATAGATGATGACTAGAGTGCAGTTTGAAGCAGAAACAAGGTGATAATGGTAAATGGACTGCAATTTATATAGCGCTTTTTCCATCTGCATCAGACGCTCAAAGCGCTGAACACATCAATGCATCACATTCACCCTGATGTCAGGCTGCTGCCATGCAAGGTGCCCACTACACACCGGGAGCAACTAGGGGATTAAGGACCTTGCCCAAGGTCCCTTAGTGATTTTCTGGTCAGGCTGGGAATTGAACCAAGGATCCTCTGGTCTCAAGCCCAACGCTTTAATCACTAGACCATCACCTCCCCTAAAAGTCAGTGCGCCGTTGCTGTCGCTCAGAAATGACGCATGTGCAGTTAAGGCAAGGCGGACAGATTTTTAGGGGGAACCGCTTGGTCGGCGACACCGGATCACGGAGTGTAACGGAGTGTTCCATGGCCTAATACTATCTATCTGTGGTGAAACTTTCATCAAATTCCATACAGTAGTTTTGATGTAATCCTGCTAACAGACACACAGACAAATAAATAAATGCCAATGATTTTATTATGTGTTTGGGGGACGTAAATATGTCATATTAAAATGACAGAACTGGCCTGGTGATCCATGTATGAAATTAACAAAGACTAATTTGGCCTTATCTTCCACCTGGTACAAAGCAGCGCACAGTGGTGCAACACAAGTGTAAATGGTCATGCACAACTGATGAAGTTGTCATTTTCACTTACATATTTTGTGTGAATATCAAGAATAATTGCATTTATTTGTGCAGCCATGGGCAATGTTGGTTGAAAAAAGAGATGTGGTCCAGCGCAGAAAGCGACTGCACCATAGACCACCAAAATTCTGGTCTAATGTCCTGCACAGTGTTCAGCCACACTATTATTATACACACACATTATTATATGTGACACGTGCAGGTCATACCGGCAGGCTTTGCTGTGCCAGATCCATCTCAAGGTACCCTTGTATGTGCTCAAATAATTTTGGATCCTGTTTTGCTGCCATCAGAATATGTAAATTGCGGTCAGATGGTCCTCAGACTGCACATGGACCACCGTCGGATAGGTGTCCCATCTTGACGGCGAGCGGAGGGTTTTGAACATGTGCATCACACTCGGAGCTGCCGGCCAATTTTGACCAAGTGTGTGGACTCTTGCAGATGGCTGTCAGAACGTTCTGGAACTGAAACCCGACACTTTTCGGATGTGCGCCGATTCGTCATTCTGATGCCATTCTGCGTGATACTGGCTATGTGTGATGGGGGTATTAGTTTAAAACCATCTCACACTGGGTTTTTGTTGAAATAGACATGCAAAAGCTTACACTGGATTTTATGTTGGCGCACAAATTAAGAAGAAAAAAACACACACAAAAAACCCAAAATTCAATGAGAATATTGCCCAATTACATAACTCTATAATGGTCCAGATAACAAAATGAGCATCTGGAACATGTATGTGCAGTGGATCAGCACACAGCAGACAACATCTTTCCTTCCCAGGTTTGAAAGGTAAATAATTGATATTCTGGCCTGTGAACTGCACACATTTTTAATAATTTATGATAATATTTCAGTTGCTCGTGGCTTCTTCTGCACAGTTGTGCCATTGCAGTTACTTTTTCTGCTGCATTAGTGCTCAAGTCAAACCAGTGTCAAGAGTTTAATGGCCATCTTAAATAATGACTGTTCTGGCTCCTAATGAAACATGTTGCCTGTGTTGCTGCCAATAATTCAACTGTTGCTAGCTGCAATTCACCCTTCTCCTCTAGTTGTTATTATTTTTAAAGATTTGTAACCATTTCAGCATAGCAGGTGTAAATGGAGAAATGCTGTACAGGATCACACCTGCAAACTGACTCCTGAGTACAACAGCAGAAGGACCTAGAGGAGGAAACTGTTTTTGTCCCCAGTCTTGTTCAGCAGCAATTGCTTGAGAGTCATTGCTCGAGGATGACTGCCTCCAGAGCCGCTGTCCGTGACATCAGTCCCCACGCTGAGTTCTGATCTCACCCTGAGTAGCTGGGACAGATATCATCCCATGCATCACTCTTGACAGTCACAGCTAAGAATCTTCATCCTCTAACTGTCACTGGGGTGACTAGGTTCCATTGTTCTGACAAACTGCTGCCATCCCGTCTCACTTCCCCAGCTCCCTCACTCTGTCTCTCGTCCTCCTTTCTCCCTCTCTCCATCCATCTCCCTGCCCTGTCTTTGGCCACGAGGCAATGGCTGCAAGGGCCGCATGATGCTAATTGAAGTGTGAGCTTTAGAGGCCTGGGAGGCAGGCGGCATAATTGGACGTCATATCAGACTGAGCTCACGATTGTATAACTAACGAGAAATTCACAGCTGTCTCCTGGAACTCAGCAAGGTTAGGAAATAAAACTAGAGGTCATCATATGGTATCGGTTAGAATGTGAATAGACCCATAGGGAATTACCATTGTAAGGATGCGCCAGATGAATTTTTGGATCCCTTTTCGAGTAATTGGTTATTTGAATGGTAATTAATGTCTGGAGAGGACCAAAATCCTATCTACATTAGCACACGGCATGGAAATTGTCTATCACTCTTTTGATAGGACAGTTTTAGCTATCAGATCACAGGCTGTGTGATTTATGGGACTTGCAATGCTTAGCAAAGCTCATCACTGCTGCTACCTAATAGAGACACACAATTAACATAGCACTGCACTGTCCTTTTAGTCCTGCCAACTCCACAGCAAACTGTACACTATGAATGCAAAACTATTTCAATCTTCACAATGTGGCACAGTCTTGGTGCCAAAGTGTTTCTTGTGAAACATATGGTCAGCATTCACCGGGTTTGGTTCTTGAGAACACATCAGCAGTAATTCATTTAAATTTACATACTGGCCAAATTCCATGATTTTCAGAACATATACACTTGTCTTGATGCCAGATGAGCCGCCCACAGTCTGTGAGACTCAGCCCCCACTACTCCCTCACACTCAGCACTGGTCCCCCTCAAGGCTGAGCCCTCTACTGTACACCCTGTACACCTACGACTGCTCTCCAACCCACCCAACCAACCGCATTATAAAATATGCAGATGATACCACAATGGTGGGACTCATCTGTGATGGGGACGAGGCAGCATACATGGGCGAGGTGGAGGAACTGTCACTCTGGTGCTCAGAGAACAAACGTGACCCTGAACGTTCATAACACAAAAGAACTCATCTTGGACTTCAGAAAGAATAGACAAAACCATGCCCCGCCCCTCATAAATGGAGAACAGGCAAAAATTGTCACCACATCAGGTTTCTGGGCACATCTCCACAGACAACACCTACACATCCAACATCAGGGCTCTGGTTAAGAAGGCTCAGCAGCGTACATTTTTCACAGCGTACATTCCTGTGTGTCCTCAAGAAGAACAACCTGGACACAAAGCTGGTGGTGACCTTCTATCACTCCTCGGTGAAGAGCATACTGACATAATGTCTCGGTGTGTGGTACTCAGGCTCCACAGCCTAGGATAGAAAGGTGGTGCACTGCCCAAAGATCGTCAGCTGTCCTCTGCCCAGCCCTGAAAAACATTACCACATCCTGCTGCCTTAGAAGAACCAAAGCCATCACAGGAGACCCCTCACACCCTGCCTACTCCCTGTTGACCTGCTCCCCTCCGGAAGACACTACAGGTCAACAAAAGTCCCTCACCAGTAGGCTGACATGCAGCTTCTTCCTCTGGGCCATACATACTGCAAACACCAATGAATACCACACATACAGAGACCTACCCCCATAAACACCCCCCATATATATACATATATATATATATGTGTGTGTGTGTGTGTACAGTACATATTTCACATTTAAACATTGTTTTTGTGGTTTATAAGATGTCTGTTTTTTCTGTGTACAGTAGCTCTGCGGGAGCACCCCCAATTTTGTTGTACCACCCCCCCTGTACAATGACAATAAAGACTATTCTATTTTATTTTAGTGTGGTGTTTTAGAAGACAGTCACAGCCTTGAAAAAAATCCAATCTGTATTTAGATCATGACAGAGCACTTTTAAATGTGCATAATGACATCACTCTGTCTGTGGATGCAGGTTCTGTGCTAGTTCTGTTGGATCTCGCAGCAGCCTCTGACACTATGGATCACACAGTGCTTGTTTCCCAGTTAGAACATCTTGTTGGCATTCATGGTACTGTACTTAAGTGCTTTAGTGGTATTGGCTGAGAGGAGTTTTCCCCTTTATGATTGACGACTTCTGATCAATTGTTCCTCTTTGTTGTTGAGTGCCACAGGGTTCTGTTCTTGGCCCCATTCTATTTTCATTGTACATGTTTGCCAATTATAGCTGAGCTGTCCTTTCACTGTTATGCAGGTCATCTGCAAATCTATCTGCCCATGAGGGCAAATGGAAGCGATGCTTTGTCATCACTATTTAATTGTAATCATGATGTAAAGCAGTGGTTGTCCCAAATTTGCTTTTCCTGAATGATGGTAAAACGAGACCATTATGTTTGGACATTCTGGCATGCTGAATACTGTACCATCAAACTTTGATCTTCTGGCTAATTATTTAAACCATCTGTCAAGAATTTGTCAGTGACATTTGACAGTTGTTTGAGGTTCAACCAACAGATAAACTCTATTGTCAAAGTAAGATTTTTCCAGCTACGTTTTCTGGAGAAAGTAAAGCCCTTTCTCAGTAGATGTGATCTTCACTTGGGCCATTTCATGCTTTCATCAGCTCCAGACTGGATTGCTGTAATGCACTTTATGCTGGTGTTAACCAGTCTTCTCTTGCACGACTTCAACTGGTGCAAAATGCTGCTGTTAATCTACTTAACACACACTTTCAGAAGTGAAAAAAACTATACTTTACTCACTCCACTGGCTTCTGGTTGATTTTAGAAATTGATTTAAGATAGATTTAATGTTTGTTTTTAAAGCTATTAATGGGCTTGCACCTTCTTACTTGTCGGAAATTTAACTCTCCACACTTACAGTTGGACTTTATGGGCGTTTTGAGCAGCTTTACTTAGATGTTCCAAGGTCAAAATACAAACTCTGGGTTATCGACTTTTAGGTAGCTAGCCCCAGACTGTGGACAAGTTACCTCCTGATTTACACACTATTTTCTGACATGTTTTGTTTTTATTGTCCGTTCTAACTCTATTGCCTGCTGGTTTATTTTTGTGAATTCTTGAAGACTGATTTACTGTAAAGCACTGTCTGGCTGCTGTCAAGAGCTATAGAAATAAATGGTGATGGACTGATTGGTAAAGATGGGGGGAGGCAGGGTTCGATCAGGCTTGGATCACAACATATCCATATCTGGAGTCATCAAATTCTTAACAAGCAACATAGATGTCAGTGCCTGTACACGACCCTGTACTAGTACTGTACAACAGTCATTTAGTATGTTTTATTATTTTCACCACCAGAGGGGGCAAATCAAGTGGAATCTATTAAAATGTGATATTTTCTTTTGAAATGGGCTCTGGAACAATCTTACATACACGTGGTGATACAAATGTTTTTAAAAATATTCCAAAAAGCATTGCGAGTTGTTTGACAATAATGGCTTCACCCAACCACTAACCATGAGTGAAAAAAAAAACGTTTTTGTGTTGTCATTCATATTCTCTTAAAAATGGCCCAAAAAGCAAAAATTCTGCCAGTGGTATTTAAACTTTGAGACAACTGTAGACAGACAAACCATTCATACATGCAATTTTCGAGTCTAAAAAGTTCACCTAACCTGCATGTCTTGGATGTGGAGAAGAAGCCAGAGCACCCAGAGTAACCACACGCAAACATGAGGAGACCCCCAATCCTCATGACCACCACATAACTAACCATAACTAACCAAAAACAGCCTCCATGCTAACATTCACCAATCGAATGGCAAAGTTAACTCTGCACTCACATTCAAAAATCAGTTTTAAGTGTGGCCATAAACCATAGTCATCTGAAATTAATTCCACAGTGAATGAAGTAAATACAGTAAATGAACCCATTCACCAGTCAATACCTCACGCCTCCAGAGCAGTTGGGACAATTACTATAAATACTTGTCAGTCAGCATCATGCTGGAGTTTTGACATAAACTGTCTGTGCGCAGGTGAGCATTCATTTGGCAACACCATCAAGGGGTTTACTCAGCACAGAAATAAGCACGGGGCAACATAAAAATAAAAACATTCATCTATAAAAATACTAATACATTGAGTCATATAGACCAATTGTAATGTGTGGGACAGCTCAGTCTCAGTTTTTTTTTTTTTTGTGCTCCTGTGATGAAATGAGTCAATTTTCATATGGGTTTTTTTTTTTAACTCGTTATTCCTAACCCTACTCCTACCCCGACCCCTAACCATAACCACCTCAACCCCCCCCCCCCCCCCTTCACTTTAAATTTCGTGCAGCATCACGGAATGAATGAGAATGAATTTGTGCTGCCGTGGCAAAAATGAGGCACTTTTCGTCACAATATCATGAACCAATAGATTAATGTTATATTTCATTCTGCTGAATCACAACTTGCCGTGAGACCAGGTTGTGTAGGACTGATGTGTCAAATCAGCATGATTAAACGATCACATACCTCACTGCCCATTCCCATGTAGGTGAATTATCTACAAGGAAGGCTACCTTCTACTCTATTATACGATGCCAAGGGCTGTGGACAGAGCATTGTGAACTGAAGGCTAGGGGATTGGGCTCGCCTCACACTTGACAGCTGGACAGATGTTTGTTTTGCTCCGTCTTACCTTCCTCGGCCCTCCTATTTTCATCTCATAAACATCAATGTGAAGTTGGTCCTTCGCCCGTAGTTATCGAACTGGATGTTTCCGGTCATGCTTGTACCATGGACCTTCCGGGTGGGAAAGTGAGACAGAAAGACACAACAGAATGTTCAAAAGCTCTCACTTTGCATAACAGTATAGCTGGTATTAAAGCGCTCGTGTCTGCAAAGCTACGGAAAGCGCAAGTCGGTTAATCAAATGATGAACTGGCTATGCTTCAATAAAAGATGTAGTTTTATGGTAATGAAGGTCTGTAATTTGAGTGAGCGCTGTGCATGGATATCTGGAGGCAGAGGGAGGAGAATAGCTCTGCACTTTTTTCCCTTCTCTCTGTCACTTTCCCTCTTTATCACCTTCTCACGTTGCTATCTCTGCTTCACTTCTTCTAGCCTTTTCTTTAGTTATTAGCTTCCAGTTCTCTTTTTCCTACCGTTTAAGCGCTCTCTCGATGTCAATGCCTTGGCTCCAAGGGACAGCGGGATTGGCAAGGCAATCTCCAGCACTGCCCCGGCGTGGAAACGGTCAACCACGCTGGCGCCGCAGGTATCTGAAGGCCTCTGCGATCACCAAGATGGCGTCATGGGTCAGAGCTGAGGTATACTGTGTGAAATTAAAAAGCAAAAATGCAGAATACATAGTGAGACAAAATCACCTCATACATGTCCTGGTTTAAGTAAGTGTGATGGATTATTTGTGCAAACTTCTCTACCGTTAAGATTAGGCTTCTTTAGAGGAGTTGTTTGTCTTGTTAGCACTTCTTGCACTATTTTTATACATAATTTTGAAGATTATTCTCCTGTTATTCAGTCATTATTATCTCTATTTCAGTCATATGCATAATTTTGAGGACTTATTTTTAATAATACGAAATGTCGACATTGTCAACACATCATCGAGTCTTCGATCATGAACCTTGGACTGGCTGTGATAAAGATTGCTGTTGACGGCAGATCCTTATGTTACACCGCAAAATATAATGAGTGATAGACCAATTAATTGGGCACATGTATAAAGCGAAAACAGTTATTAGTCGTTAAGTACCCCATTGCTGTCTCAGCAAAAACTGGACATTAAGAGCCCACAGATAATTGTAGGCCAGCATCTTAAAACACTTCAATCTGCCCCAGACAGAGAAATCTGCCACACCATTGTGCAATAAAGTTTTTATTAAAGCATTTCAAACACTTTGAAACAACAACTTGTTACTTAACCCTCTGGGGTCTGAGGGCATTTTTTGGACAGTTCACTTGCCTGGCATAAATGTTTTATTATTGCTGTTAACAGCTCTCCCTGCATCCCACAATCAAGTTTTATGTCTCTTTTTTCAGGACAACCTGTACTTTCAGAATATATATGCTATAGTTGTGTTTTATAAGTGTAATAAAGGTTTACAATCAGAAATAAGAAAGGAAAAAGTAAAGTGGAAATAATTTTCCACACATTTATTCAAAACACACAGTAAACTATAATAAACAACAGTTTTTGACACTTTATAAAGGTAATTTGGGCTCTTGTGTGAAAAACTGTACAACAAAAAGGTTCAAACAAAAAACACAAATGCACATTTTGGACAATATATACAAAATGGTCTATGCATTTTGTTTGTCTTCATCTCAAAGCAATTTCTGTCTGCTATTACACAATGGTCACATCACAAACTTATACTTCTACTGTGTTTTGGAGTGTTCTGTCCTGCTCTGAAAGCAGCTTTGACACTTTGGCCCATTTACACTCTGACGAGCAGCCCCTCCCCCTCCATTGATATGGTAAACAACGCTTCACACCAGAGTGAGAGAGCTTGCCACAGGCTTATTCAATAACATTCACAGGTAATGAGGAGTGGAGCATCTCTAAAACTCACACACTCTGTGTTTGAGCACGTGAGATTGTCATCAGAGGCCCTCCATCTGCTCATTTTCACTGATCGCTGTGCGTAATGGCGCAGGGCGCATTGGAGCCAGCAGCCAGATGGCTATTCAAATGGGCCAACTAGTAAGACATCACTCCTAAAAATGATCTTTGGTTTATCACGTGAGGTAAATCTGCCCTACGATTAGATTTTGGACGGTGTGTGATGGTGAACTAATTCAGATTGGACACTTACATTGTGCACATGATCACACAGCTTCTATGAGGAGTACAAGATGGCCAATGGCTGGCTCGAAAGCCCGCGGAGTTAACTTTTCAGAAAAAAAAAAAAAAAAAAGTAAATTTCTATCTCACATCATTAAAAAGTTATTTAGAATTGACTGAAGCTTGGTCTCAGCTGTCGTATACTATGGTGTCGGCCCCAGAGGGTTAAAGCAATTATTTCTAGGGTTTGGAAAAACCTAGATGGATAGTTGGACGGACAGACAAACACGCAGCTCATCTCCTAGTTTTTTTTTTTTTTAACGTGATAATTCATAATCCATAAATCTTTTCATCTTGTACATCTTCAAATTAAAAGCAAATCTTTTTGTTTATCTAAGAATCCATATACCCATCTGCCCCCTACTGGACATGTATGGGCTTGTTGTTGAGAATAAACCAACCCAGTCTCATGGATTGTGATTCAGCAGCACGAAATATACATTAATCTATTGGTTTGTCATATTGTCACAAAAAGTGCAAAATTTTCATCATGGCAGCACAAATTTATTCTAATTCATGCCATGATGGCTGCATGTAATTAAAATTGCAGCAGGGGTGGGGAGGTGGTTATGGTTAGGCTTAGGAGAAGGAGTAGGGTTAGGCTATGGTTAAGGTTAGGGTTGGGGGTAGAGTTAGTAATAATGTGTTTTAAAAGTCTAAAATGTTAGCTTAGATAGCCACTAATCTGCTAATCGAAATGCTAGCTGTGTAACACTAAACCAATAAACCGCTAAAACATTTAACTGAAACTACCGCAAACACTAACTTTTATCATTTGAATTTAGCTCTGGATTGGTTTTTAAAACTGTAAAATCCAGAAAAGCAGGCCTAAAGAGCTGAAAAATGGTTCCAAAAAAGGGTTTAGTATGCTAAATGATGATGGAGTTGTACACAAATAATTAAATGAACACATTTAATTAAACATTTACAAATTAAACAATTTGAATTTAATCTATAATTTATTCACAGTACGGAAACTGTTAAAACAGCATTTCCCAATCCTGGTGCCTGGAACCCAAGTACTGTGATTTTCTTTTTTTTTTTTCAGTTGATTTGACATGAGTAGATCAGGGCCAAATGGAATGGGTCTCGAGAAAACACTAAAATATAAATAAAAAAATAAGAAATAATGTAATTAATGGATTTATTCTGGTTTGACCTCCTGCTTCTCTATCTCAAGGCGATGCTTCCTGCTTTCACACAGCTTATCGATTTTGATTATGAATTAGTGTACAAGGTCTATCAGAAAAGTATCCTACCTTTTTATTTTTTCAAAAACTATATGGATTTGAATCACGTGCGATTACATCAGCCAACCTTGAACCCTCGTGCGCAAGCGTGAGTTTTTTCACGCCTGTCGGTTGCGTCATTCGCCTGTGGGCAGGCTTTGAATGAGGAGTGGTCCACCCCTCTCGTCGGATTTCTTTTGTCTGGGAACTTCCTGAGAGACTGGTGCTGTACTTGATCAAAATGTTTTCAGAACCTGTGAGGCACATCGAGTGGACACCATTTGAGAAATTCAGCTGGTTTTCGGTGAAAATTTTAACGGCTGATGAGAGATTATGGAATGTTACTGTCGTTTTAAGGACTTCCCACGGAGCGGGACGTCACGCAGCGGTCCGAGGCGACGTCGTCACCCTGTTTCGAGCTGAAAACCTCCAAATTTAAGCGTCTGTTGACCCAGGACGTCGTGAGAGAACAGAGAACTTTCAGAAGGGGTCGGGATCAGCAGTTTATCCGGACATTCCACTGTTAAAGGAGGTTTGTAATGAAAGACGTGCAGATGGATTGGCGCATCGGCACAGCCGGCGCAGTGCGCCGCCACAGGAAAACACCTCCGTTGGAAGCCTTAAGGACAAGTTGGAACATGTCCAGCTGTTAAACAATTTCTCAGATACTCACTCTACTGAAAGCCATCAAAAGCCGCCTGGTTTTACAAATGGTTATCAACACGAAGGTGTTTTTCCTGTGGCGGTGCGCCGTGCTGACTGCGCGCCGCGCCGGCTGCCTGCCGATGCGCGAATCCGTCCACACGTCTTTCATTACAAAATCTCCTTTAACAGTGGAATTGTTATGTGTCGGACACGGTCGGAGCACCGACCCAGCGTTTGACAGGACCCAGCATAAAATAAGCAGAGCACAGTTCAAAAGGTAACAGAATTAATAAACATAATAGTGAGTGGAGTGATAAACAACCCAAAAAGTCCGCGGTCTGGTGAGGTGGAAACACGGCGCGCTCTCAGCAGCGCAAACGGTCCGGAGCCACAGTTTGGACCCAGGGACCCCGCCGACCCCCCAGGCGGCCGCGACAAACCGAGTCTGCGAAGGAAGAAATCATGAGGTGAGTCCAACACTCTCCACACGAGAGACACAGCTCAAAGGTGCACACAATCAGCAAACACTTCCTGGCTTTAATATAACTCAGCTTCTCACCCTGCAGGCACGGAACAACTCAGTTCAAATCTCCACTGCAGCAGAAGCTGATTAGGCGATTAGCATAGCGTAACAGCTCAATAAACAAGGTGTGAGGGACACCAAATCCACTGTCATTACTTCATGAAAGTCACCAAAACCAAATTACCTCAGTAAGTGTGCTGAAGAGCGTGAGACCTCACCCAATCCTCCTTCACAGACTGTGGCGTCAAACCTGGAGCGGTCTCTGCGTCCATAATGGTGAGATTGTTCTCCTGACGTCGAGCTCACACGTCTGCTCACAAGGTCGAGTCTCTGGCAATCACACACTGTGCATTCAAGGTTTAAGTGCAGCAAGCTCTGATCAAGACAGATACACCACAGCTGTGAGTCCTGATGACCTGCACGTGATAACAAGCCTCAGGTGTTCAGGGTGAGGTCCTAATACTCAGCCACACGTCAGCCACTCAGTCCTGAATGCATACCACCTGGAGGAGAAACAGAAAACAAAAACAAAGCCAGCCAAACACCCCAGCCCACAACAGGAATGTCCGGATAAACTGCTGATCCCGACCTCTTCTGAAAGTTCTGTGTTCTCTCACGACGTCCTGGGTCAACAGAGGCTTAAATTTGGAGGTTTTCAGCTTGAAACAGGCTGACGACGGCGCCTTGGAGCGCTGCGCGACGTCCCGCTCTGTGGGAAGTCCTTAAAATGACAGTAACACTCCATAATCTCTCATCAGCCGTTAAAATTTTCACTGAAAACCAGCTGAATTTCTCGAATGGTGTCCACTTCGATGTGCTTCACAGGTTCTGAAAAATTTTGATCAAGCACAGCACCAGTCTCTCAGGAAGTTCCCAGACAAAAGAAATCCGACGAGAGGGGTGGACTACTCCTCACTCAAAGCCTGCCCACAGGCAAATGACGCAACCGACAGGCGTGAAAAAACTCACACATGCGCACGAGGGTTCACGGTTGGCTGATGTAATCGCACGTGATTCAAATCCATATAGTTTTTGAAAAAATAAAAAGGTTGGATACTTTTCTAATAGACCTCGTATTATCAGGAACAAACTGTTGTGTGGGCCGCTGAAGAGGAGGTACTGCTGGCCCACCACCACCAGAGGGCGCCCTGCCGTGAGTTGCGGGGCTCCAGGCACCAGAGGGCGCGCCGCATCATGGGAGTAGCCTGGGTGACAGCTGTCACCCATCACCAGACACAGCTGTTCTACTCAGGCACCGAGGTATATCAGTAGAGGACGGCGTCTCCACTCAGTGCCAAGATATCGCCTAAGACCAAGTACCGGATCCGACGAGCGGAGGCAGTGGCCACCTGGGAATTCGGACTTGGCGGTTCCAGTATTTCCAGGTTTGGTGGCAGAGGAGATCTGGGTGGTTCCGGTTCGACTGAGACAGACGTCTCCTACCTTCGAGCCTGCCCACACGGACACCAGCGGATTCGACCCCAAATTGTGTTTGTTGTATTACTCGTGCTTGTTTCAGTAGTAAATCTTGTTATTTACTCTCTCCATTGTCCGTTCATTGCGCCCCCTGTGTGGGTCCGTGTTCCTACACTTTCACAACAGGAATCTCGGCCAGCGTCATGGATCCCGAGGGGCGTCAACCGGCTGTTGAACGGCCAATGGAAGACCAAGGCGCGGCGGAGGCTTCGGGAGGGGTAATCGGTTGAGTTGCAGCGGATCCTCACCGCTTTCACCTCTCGGATCGACTCTTAATGACCGAGCAGCACGTTCTCCTAAACGCAGGGCGGAGGCTCTCCGCCGCACAAGTGGAGGCGCGCCCTTCGGGCGCCGCTGCGGCTCTCCCTCCCGAGGACCCTGCGTGCGAAAGTAACGTTCCACTGGTCGTTCAACGGTCCCTCCCTCCGTCCCCAGAAGCATACATAAGCCCTCCAGAAACCGTACGGAGGCTGTGTGGAGACGTGCGCGGACTTTCTTATGCAGTGTTCGCTCGTCTTCGCTCAGCGTCCCGTGATGTACGCGACTGATGCTAGCAAAGTAGCTTATGTGATAAATCTGCTTCGCGGGGAGGCACGCGCTTGGGCTACAGCGCTCTGGGAGCAGAACTCACGGCTCCTTCATACATACGATGGGTTTGTACGGGAGCTCAGAACGGTGTTCGATCATCCCAACAGAGGAGAGTCCGCTTCAACCGCACTACTGTCCATACGACAGGGACGTCGGAGCGCAGCTGCCTATGCAGTCGCCTTCTGCATCGCGGCGGCGAGATCCGGCTGAATAGCACTGCCCTCCGCGCTGCCTTTGTAACGGACTGTCCTCTGGTCCTAAAAGAGCACCTGGTGGCTAAGGACGAACCGCGGGATTTAGATGGGCTCACGATCTAGTCATACGACGTCGACAACCGGTTAGAAGAACGCCGTCGGGAACGAGGCGAAGGCGTGGCCAGGCACGTGTCGTCCCTCTCCCTTCCGGGTCCGATCGAGCTCCGCCCTCCCCACGCTCCTCTGTTCCTGCGCTCCGTGCGCCTATGGCTCCCCTGCTGACGAAGCTATGGGACACGAGCAGGGCAACATTTAGGGCACCTGGAGCACAAAGGAGGCGGGCCCACAGAGCTTGTTATGTTTGTGGCTCGAGTGAGCATATGGCAAACGACTGCCCCGAGCGGTTTAAACTCCAACGCCCGCCCCTAGAGACTGGGCCAGGGGTGGGCCAAAACATTCACGTGGGACACACCCACATTGCTACACGACTCCCAGTCACGATCCTTTATGAGGATTCAACCCTGAAGGCCCCAGCACTGGTGGACACGGGCTCTGAGGGGAATCTGCTTGACAGTAGATGGGCCAGGGAGATAGGGCTCCCTCTGGTGGCTCTTACCTCGGCCTGTGCAGGTTCGGAGGCGCTAGATGGCTCCCTACTCCCACCAATCACACATAAGACACCTCCAGTAACTCTGGTGGTGTCAGGTAAACCACCGGGAGGTGATCGAGTTCTTCGTGACTCAGGCCACCTCCCGTGTGGTTTTAGGGTTTCCATGGATGCTAAAGCACAATCCCCGGATTGATTGGCCCGTCCAGGGGTAGTGGTTCAGTGGAGCGAAACCTGCCATCGGGAGTGTCTAGGTTCCTCGGTTCCTCCCGGCTCCCAAGCTAAGGAGGAGGTCCGAGTCCCGCCCAATCTGAAGGCGGTGCCAGCGGAGTACCATGACCTCGCTGATGTGTTCAGCAAGGATCTGGCTCTCACGCTTCCTCCTCACCGCACCGTACGATTGTGCCATTGATTTGGTTCCAGGCAGTGAGTTTCCGTCCAGTAGGCTGTACAACCTCTCACGGCCGGAGCGTGAATCAATGGAGACCTATATCCGGGACTCATTAGCTGCCGGGTTGATCCGGAATTCCACCTTCCGATGGGTGCTGGTTTCTTTTTTGTGGGTAAAAAGGATGGCGGGCTTCGTCCATGCATTGACTATAGGGGTTGAACGAAATCACGGTTTCGCAAATCGATACCCGTTGCCCCTTTGGATTCGGTGTTCACCCCTTGCATGGAGCCAATATCTTCACCAAAACTTGATCTTAGGAATGCCTATCATTGGTTCGGATCCGGAAGGGAGACGAATGGAAGACGGCATTTAACACCCCGTTGGGCCATTTTGAGTACCTGGTCATGCCGTTCGGTCTCACTAACGCTCCCGCGACCTTCCAAGCGTTGGTAAACGATGTCCTGCGGGACTTCCTGCACCGGTTCGTCTTCGTGTATCTGGACGATATACTCATCTTTTCCCCGGATCCTGAGGATCATGTCCGGCATGTCCGTCAGGTCCTGCAGCGGTTGTTGGAGAACCGCCTGTTTGTGAAGGGCGAGAAGTGTGAGTTCCACCGCACTTCTTTGTCCTTCCTGGTGGTTTATCATCTACTCTACTCAGTCGCCCCGGACCCGGCCAAGGTTGCGGCGGTGAGAGATTGGCCCCAACCTACAAGCCGTAGGAAGCTGCAACAGTTCCTCGGTTTTGCTAATTTTTATAGGAGGTTCATTAAGGGCTACAGTCAGGTAGTTAGCCCCCTGACAGCCCTGACCTCTCCAAAAGTTCCCTTCACCTGGTCGGACCGGTGCGAGGCCGCGTTCAAGGAGTTGAAACGGCGCTTCTCGTCTGCACCAGTTCTGTGTGCAGCCCGATCCTAGCCGCCAGTTAGTGGTTGAAGTGGATGCCTCGGACTCAGGGATAGGAGCGGTGCTCTCCCAGAGCGGGAAGACGATAAGGTCCTTCACCCGTGTGCCTATTTTTCTCGCAGGTTGACCCCCGCTGAACGGAATTATGACGTCGGCAATCGGGAACTCCTTGCTGTGAAAGAGGCCCTCGAAGAGTGGAGACATCTGTTGGAGGGAACAGCCGTGCCATTCACGGTTTTCACTGACCATCGGAACCTGGAGTACATCAGAACCGCCAAGCGTCTGAACCCCAGGCAAGCCCGCTGGTCACTGTTCTTTGGCCGTTTTGACTTCCGGATTACCTACCGTCCCGGGACCAAGAATCAGAGATCGGATGCATTGTCCCGGGTGCACGAAGATGAGGTCAAAACGGAACCGTCGGATCCCCCGGATCCCATCATCCCGGAGTCCGCTATCGTGGCCCGCCCTCACCTGGGACGTGGAGAAGACCGTCCGGGAGGCCCTGACCCGTGTCCCGGACCCCGGAAACGGACCAAAAAACAGACTATACGTCCCACCAGAGGCTAGAGCTGCAGTCCTGGACTTCTGTCACGGTTCTAAGCTCTCCTGTCACCCAGGGGTGCGAAGGACCGTGGCAGTCGTCCGGCAACGCTTCTGGTGGGCATCCCTGGAGACCGACGTCCGGGACTACGTCCAGGCCTGTACCACCTGCGCCAGGGGCAAGGCCGACCATAGGAAGACCTCAGGGCAGCTACAGCCATTGCCCGTGCCTCATCGCCCCTGGTCCCACATCGGCCTGGACTTCGTCACGGGTCTCCCGCCGTCCCAGGGAAACACCGTCGTCTTCACGATAGTGGACCGTTTCTCCAAGGCGGCCCACTTCGTGGCCCTCCCGAAGCTCCCTACGGCCCAGGAGACAGCGGACCTCCTGGGTCCACCACGTCGTCCGTCTGCATGGCATACCATCAGACATCGTCTCCGATCGCGGTCCCCAGTTCACCTCACATGTCTGGAGGAGCTTCTGCCGGGAACTGGGGGCCACGGTCAGCCTCTCGTCTGGGTACCACCCCCAGACCAACGGGCAGGCAGAGCGGGCGAATCAAGAACTGGAGCAGACACTTCGCTGTGTGACAGCCGCGCACCCGACGGCCTGGAGTACCCACCTGGCCTGGATTGAGTACGCCCACAACAGCCAAGTGTCATCAGCCACCGGCCTCTCCCCGTTTGAGGTGTGCTTGGGGTATCAGCCCCCCCTTGTTTCCGGTGGTTGAGGGAGAGGTCGGTGTGCCCTCGGTCCAGGCCCACCTACGGAAGTGCCGTCGGGTGTGGCGGGCCGCCCGCTCTGCCTTGTTGCAGGCCCGGACGAGGGCGAAGAAACATGCAGACCGGCGGCGAGCCCCGGCCCCCAAGTATCGTCCTGGGCAGGAGGTCTGGTTGTCCACGAAGGACATTCCCCTACAGGTTGATTCTCCAAAACTGCAAGAACGGTACATCGGACCTTATAAGATCCTCAAGGTCATCAAACCCCGCCGCAGTGAGGCTCCAGCTTCCGGCCCTCACTGCGGATCCATCCAGTCTTCCATGTTTCCCGGATCAAGCCCTCTTCACACCTCACCCCTCTGCACCCCGGGTCCGGCGCCGCCTCCTGCCCGGATCATCGACGGAGCACCGGCTTGGACTGTCCGCCGGCTCCTTGACGTCCGTCGGATGGGCCGGGGGTTTTCAGTATCTGGTGGACTGGGAGGGGTACGGCCCCGAGGAGTGCTCCTGGGTGAAGAAGGCTTCATCCTGGACCCGGCCCTCCTGGCCGCATTCTACCGACGCCATCCGGACAAGCCCGGTCGTGCGCCAGGAGGCGCCCGTTGAGGGGGGGGTCCTGTTGTGTGGGCCGCTGAAGAGGAGGTACTGCTGGCCCCCCACCACCAGAGGGCGCCCTGCCTGGAGTGCGGGCTCCAGGCACCAGAGGGCGCTGTCCGCATCATGGGAGTAGCCTGGGTGACAGCTGTCACCCATCACCAGACACAGCTGTTCTACTCAGCACCGAGGTATATCAGGAGGACGGCGTCTCCACCTCAGTGCCGAGATATCGCCTAAGACCAAGTACCGGATCCGACGAGCGGACGGGCAGTGGCCACCTGGGAATTCGGGACTTGGCGGTTCCAGTATTTCCAGGGTTCGGTGGCAGAGGAGATCTGGGTGGTTCCGGTTCGACTGAGACAGACGCTCCTCCTACCTTTGAGCCTGCCCACCCGACACCAGCGGATTCGACCCCAAATTGTGTTTGTTGTATTACTCGTGCTTGTTTCAGTAGTAAATCTTGTTATTTACTCTCTCCATTGTCCGTTCATTGCGCCCCCTGTTGTGGGTCCGTGTTCCTACACTTTCACAACACAAACGTACAATTTAAGTTTTACAAACATTTCTGACCATTATAAGTTATTTAAAAAAATACCAGACTTAAGTTATCAGAACTAAATTTAATGGAAGCTAATTGGTCTGAAAAGTTAATCCACTAGCAAAAAGTTAGCTTCTGTAATTAGCTGTAAGCCGATTAGCTGAACTGTGCCCACCACTGAATATAAACAGATGAAAACAGCGTGATCATGTCGCTCATGCTGCTTTCATCAAGCCATGGCAGCCAGCCAGCGCCGAGCCCAATGTGCCCAGCCCCATTTAACCACCAGGGTGCAACTCTGTGGAATAATATGGGATGCTACGAGAAAGGGCTAAATTTTTCATTTGTATAGGACAGACCAGGAGACTGGAATGACTTTTACAGAGGCTGGAGGCATTTGTAGGCAAGTCGCGGGTCAACAGAGAGTGTGGCGGTGATGGAATGGCAATGGGTTTCATAAGTAAATGCCAGTGACAGGAGAGGGATCAGAGAGCGCCAACATCGTCCTTCAACATATTCAAGCACATTGCACCAATGCGCAAGTTAAAAGCTGTTTCATTCCCAAAAATCAAACAAAACAAATAAGCCATTATTTGTATTTATTTATTTTTTTAAGCACAAACTAAAACACATAAAAAAAAAAAAAAAAAAAAAAAAAGATTTACACGAGGAGAGCAGGTGCGTGCTAGCTTCCCCCTCCTTTTTGGTGCAGCTTGCCTTTTCTCCGAGCACATCATCATTATCAAACAAGACCGCTCAGGAGAGCAGGCACTGTCATTACAGCCACACACAATTAGAGTGCAAGTCGGAGAGCAATGGTTTGTTTGTTCTGTGCTGAATGGATCACCTCACTGTGTAACCACCACGGTAACCAGGGCCACTTGCAAGTAGGGAAGCAACCAGTTCTCTTAACTCTTGACAGTGTTCCTCATCTGGAGATGTTAAATGTTTCCTCTTTTGATTGAGGGACACTGTCTTATGTCTTTGGAATACAGATGGGATCTAATGGCGTCAAAAGACGAGATCCTTATCGTTTTCCTTTTGCAGCGTGTTTGCAGGAACTCTAAAATAGGCAATTATAATATCACTGACAGTCAGTTGGTGTGTTTGCAAAGGGAGAAATTATGGAATTGACTCTTTTAGCTGAGTAAATACAGAAATAGTGTCAGTAAACAAGTGTTTATGTGAATTCTTGGAAGAGGTTTCTCCAAATATTATATAATTCAACACAGAACATTTGGAGGAGCAATGCAAAATAGATTGGAGAGGTAGTAAGAAGGCAATATAGCAAACCTTCTTGTCCCTGCTCCAATTCTGATTGTTTTGTTTTGCCCAGCTTGATTAACCATTGCTTCTCTATCCTCTTTCATCCGGCCAGTCTATCCCAAGTGTCAGTGATCATTTACTTGATGAAGACAAACAGGTCTACTTACGTACATTTTTGCATGTTTTTACAAGTGATGGAGTCAACCACTACCATTGACACCAACATTGTGACGTCACTGCTACAACAGGCCACTGAAGTATGGAAAATCAAAATGCTTTGGCACCCACACGGATACAGTTGAAACACTCCCGCTTCTGATTGACTGTTTCAACATGTAGTGAGTGGATGGAAAGCAACACAAAAAAGATGTGGTTCTACCCGCCCAGGACAGAATGTATCAATCATCGGAATCAACACCATGACCTTGAGTGGCAGAATACGTGAAACATTTATAACTGCACAGAGAGTGTACCATAATAGTAGTGACCACAATCGTTCGATTTTCCACTGAGGAGTCGTTGGAAAGCTGCAGGTCCATAAGATTTACGAACCGCTCATACTCGTTCCAGTACCCGATCTGCAAAGAGAAAACACTGCTTAGTGACGCTTCAGTTTTGATACCCAACATAAAGTGAGC
This sequence comes from Thalassophryne amazonica, assembly GCF_902500255.1. NCBI lineage: Eukaryota > Metazoa > Chordata > Actinopteri > Batrachoidiformes > Batrachoididae > Thalassophryne > Thalassophryne amazonica. The sequence goes on along the minus strand of NC_047113.1, from coordinate 43,370,933 downwards.
GCACTTTTAGGTTTTACTGGAAGATGCCATGATGCAGGTTATTCTCATGTAAATTTTGTAGTAAACTGTAAAAAAAAACAAAAAAAAAACAAAAAACACACAAATCCATACATATTCCATGTATTCATCAGCTGACGGGTAAACAGGATGCCACTGAAATCAAGATGGTGGGTTTTCCATCCAGAAAAAAGCAAACATTCATCTTATTATTATTGCTATGCTAACCCTAACCCTAACCAGATGCACAAACCTAGCATGTGTTTCTGAATTTAAAAAACAAACAAACAAACAAAAAAAAAAACACATTTTGAAACATGTTCTGTACATGAGCTTGGAAATTCATCGGCTTAATGCACAAAATGTTGTGTTTAACTTTTTCTATGATATCGCCATGAGAACATGTTCCTTGATCGAAATCACATAAAAACATTAGCGAATTTTTCTGACTGAAAATAGCAGAAAATGAGAGCAATCAGAGATTTCTGATGTCCACCAAGAGTTGATGAAGACTCAAAATTAAAGATGTCTGATTCATATTGTGACCCAAACTTTACCTGGATACAGATTCCACAACACAATACAATAATTGCATACTGATCCAGAATGGTCCAACTGATCAAGACGTTGCAAACTGATATTTAATTCACAAGCTGAAACAAGTGTCTTCCGGATCTTGACTTTGCATTGTGATGTCATATCCGTGAAGTAGTTTTGACGTATCCTGAAAAGTCTACAAAGTGAAATCCTAATCCAAAGAGATCACCTCCAAAATTTAATGGAGTCTTCCAAGGCCTAACACCAGTGTATGGTGAATATTGGGTGAAAATCCATTAAATAGTTTTGACATAATCCTTCAAAGCCTATATAAGCATCCGGCATAAACTTGTGCCTAAATACCAATGCAGATCTGGCTGTATCCGATGTGGTGACCTCGAACAAAAATGGGAGCAGACAAGAAGACATCAACTTCAAAGCGTATATAAATTGAAATCTTGATCCAGAATCCGGATCCGGTGTGGCCGACCAAGTGCCCCCCCCCCCCCACAAATTGGTCTGCCCTGTCTTCACTGCGTATGCATCATATCGAGACGTCAGCAGCACGTCTGGGTCTGACTCTGTACACCCAAATCGAGCAAAGGGAATAATGTGATCATTAACCATCAGAAAAACAAAACCTTTTAAATAATTCTAAAGTCAGATTTAAGCAGAAACGAGGCCGTTTTAAGCAAAAATGAGGCGATAATCGGAGAATCGCTATTGGCGCTCTGAAAAGACGTAGGCAGGTGATTCTTAGACTACGGGCACTTATTATGTCCTTTGATCATATTGTATAAAAAACAGAAAAAAGGGGAAATTTCACACTTTTATAGTTATCTTTACAATGAAAGTGTTTTAAGAAATTTGTTCTCGTAGTCTGTGATGACTTTTTCACCTTTTTTCAGCATCATTATATGCAAATATTGCCATTTTGTGCTTGTCCCACACCCAGACTTTTGATCTTCAATGATAGAAATGAATGGTAAAAAAACCCGTTTTTTCTAATGTTTTAAAATTTCTCTGAATAAAATATCAGTAAAATAATCAAAACATAATTGGGGTATTCAATGTCATACAACTGTTGTGATTTTTTTAAACAAAATGTAGTTGTCCCACACTATTGCCGTAATTTACACCACAACACTGTAGTGTCCCTTTAAACAGTGTGTATGAAAGATTGTTTGGGTAGTTTCTATGGAGATAAACAGTGACATCAGAGCACATGTATATAGCGCCAAATCACAACAAAGAGTTGCCCCAAGGCGCTTTATATTGTAAGGCAATGGTGTGGTGGAAATTACATTTACAAGGCCAATAGTGCCCGTAGTTAAAGAATCACCCAGGCGCACCAGCACATCAGTCTCAGACATGCTGCTGTGGCACTCTGATCGACCCCCCGCCTTTTGTTATGAAATAATGCTGAATTTATGTGGAAATGATTGTTGTACAAAGGCTTCAGATATCTGTGGCTGAGATAGATGATGACTAGAGTGCAGTTTGAAGCAGAAACAAGGTGATAATGGTAAATGGACTGCATTTATATAGCGCTTTTCCATCTGCATCAGACGCTCAAAGCGCTGAACACATCAATGCATCACATTCACCCTGATGTCAGGCTGCTGCCATGCAAGGTGCCCACTACACACCGGGAGCAACTAGGGGATTAAGGACCTTGCCCAAGGTCCCTTAGTGATTTTCTGGTCAGGCTGGGAATTGAACCAAGGATCCTCTGGTCTCAAGCCCAACGCTTTAATCACTAGACCATCACCTCCCCTAAAAGTCAGTGCGCCGTTGCTGTCGCTCAGAAATGACGCATGTGCAGTTAAGGCAAGGCGGACAGATTTTTAGGGGGAACCGCTTGGTCGGCGACACCGGATCACGGAGTGTAACGGAGTGTTCCATGGCCTAATACTATCTATCTGTGGTGAAACTTTCATCAAATTCCATACAGTAGTTTTGATGTAATCCTGCTAACAGACACACAGACAAATAAATAAATGCCAATGATTTTATTATGTGTTTGGGGGACGTAAATATGTCATATTAAAATGACAGAACTGGCCTGGTGATCCATGTATGAAATTAACAAAGACTAATTTGGCCTTATCTTCCACCTGGTACAAAGCAGCGCACAGTGGTGCAACACAAGTGTAAATGGTCATGCACAACTGATGAAGTTGTCATTTTCACTTACATATTTTGTGTGAATATCAAGAATAATTGCATTTATTTGTGCAGCCATGGGCAATGTTGGTTGAAAAAAGAGATGTGGTCCAGCGCAGAAAGCGACTGCACCATAGACCACCAAAATTCTGGTCTAATGTCCTGCACAGTGTTCAGCCACACTATTATTATACACACACATTATTATATGTGACCGTGCAGGTCATACCGGCAGGCTTTGCTGTGCCAGATCCATCTCAAGGTACCCTTGTATGTGCTCAAATAATTTTGGATCCTGTTTTGCTGCCATCAGAATATGTAAATTGCGGTCAGATGGTCCTCAGACTGCACATGGACCACCGTCGGATAGGTGTCCCATCTTGACGGCGAGCGGAGGGTTTTGAACATGTGCATCACACTCGGAGCTGCCGGCCAATTTTGACCAAGTGTGTGGACTCTTGCAGATGGCTGTCAGAACGTTCTGGAACTGAAACCCGACACTTTTCGGATGTGCGCCGATTCGTCATTCTGATGCCATTCTGCGTGATACTGGCTATGTGTGATGGGGGTATTAGTTTAAAACCAATCTCACACTGGGTTTTTGTTGAAATAGACATGCAAAAGCTTACACTGGATTTTATGTTGGCGCACAAATTAAGAAGAAAAAAAACACACACAAAAAACCCCAAAATTCAATGAGAATATTGCCCAATTACATAACTCTATAATGGTCCAGATAACAAAATGAGCATCTGGAACATGTATGTGCAGTGGATCAGCACACAGCAGACAACATCTTTCCTTCCCAGGTTTGAAGGTAAATAATTGATATTCTGGCCTGTGAACTGCACACATTTTTAATAATTTATGATAATATTTCAGTTGCTCCGTGGCTTCTTCTGCACAGTTGTGCCATTGCAGTTACTTTTTTCTGCTGCATTAGTGCTCAAGTCAAACCAGTGTCAAGAGTTTAATGGCCATCTTAAATAATGACTGTTCTGGCTCCTAATGAAACATGTTGCCTGTGTTGCTGCCAATAATTCAACTGTTGCTAGCTGCAATTCACCCTTCTCCTCTAGTTGTTATTATTTTTAAAGATTTGTAACCATTTCAGCATAGCAGGTGTAAATGGAGAAATGCTGTACAGGATCACACCTGCAAACTGACTCCTGAGTACAACAGCAGAAGGACCTAGAGGAGGAAACTGTTTTTGTCCCCAGTCTTGTTCAGCAGCAATTGCTTGAGAGTCATTGCTCGAGGATGACTGCCTCCAGAGCCGCTGTCCGTGACATCAGTCCCCACGCTGAGTTCTGATCTCACCCTGAGTAGCTGGGACAGATATCATCCCATGCATCACTCTTGACAGTCACAGCTAAGAATCTTCATCCTCTAACTGTCACTGGGGTGACTAGGTTCCATGTTCTGACAAACTGCTGCCCATCCCGTCTCATCTTCCCCAGCTCCCTCACTCTGTCTCTCGTCCTCCTTTCTCCCTCTCTCCATCCATCTCCCTGCCCTGTCTTTGGCCACGAGGCAATGGCTGCAAGGGCCGCATGATGCTAATTGAAGTGTGAGCTTTAGAGGCCTGGGAGGCAGGCGGCATAATTGGACGTCATATCAGACTGAGCTCACGATTGTATAACTAACGAGAAATTCACAGCTGTCTCCTGGAACTCAGCAAGGTTAGGAAATAAAACTAGAGGTCATCATATGGTATCGGTTAGAATGTGAATAGACCATAGGGAATTACCATTGTAAGGATGCGCCAGATGAATTTTTGGATCCCTTTTCGAGTAATTGGTTATTTGAATGGTAATTAATGTCTGGAGAGGACCAAAAATCCTATCTACATTAGCCCACGGCATGGAAATTGTCTATCACTCTTTTGATAGGACAGTTTTAGCTATCAGATCACAGGCTGTGTGATTTATGGGACTTGCAATGCTTAGCAAAGCTCATCACTGCTGCTACCTAATAGAGACACACAATTAACATAGCACTGCACTGTCCTTTTAGTCCTGCCAACTCCACAGCAAACTGTACACTATGAATGCAAACTATTTCAATCTTCACAATGTGGCACAGTCTTGGTGCCAAAGTGTTTTCTTGTGAAACATATGGTCAGCATTCACCGGGTTTGGTTCTTGAGAACACATCAGCAGTAATTCATTTAAATTTACATACTGGCCAAATTCCATGATTTTCAGAACATATACACTTGTCTTGATGCCAGATGAGCCGCCCACAGTCTGTGAGACTCAGCCCCCACTACTCCCTCACACTCAGCACTGGTCCCCCTCAAGGCTGAGCCCTCTACTGTACACCCTGTACACCTACGACTGCTCTCCAACCCACCCAACCAACCGCATTATAAATATGCAGATGATACCACAATGGTGGGACTCATCTGTGATGGGGACGAGGCAGCATACATGGGCGAGGTGGAGGAACTGTCACTCTGGTGCTCAGAGAACAAACGTGACCCTGAACGTTCATAACACAAAAGAACTCATCTTGGACTTCAGAAAGAATAGACAAAACCATGCCCCGCCCCTCATAAATGGAGAACAGGCAAAAATTGTCACCACATTCAGGTTTCTGGGCACATCTCCACAGACAACACCTACACATCCAACATCAGGGCTCTGGTTAAGAAGGCTCAGCAGCGTACATTTTTCACAGCGTACATTTCCTGTGTGTCCTCAAGAAGAACAACCTGGACACAAAGCTGGTGGTGACCTTCTATCACTCCTCGGTGAAGAGCATACTGACATAATGTCTCGGTGTGTGGTACTCAGGCTCCACAGCCTAGGATAGAAAGGTGGTGCACTGCCCAAAAGATCGTCAGCTGTCCTCTGCCCAGCCTGAAAAACATTACCACATCCTGCTGCCTTAGAAGAACCAAAGCCATCACAGGAGACCCCTCACACCCTGCCTACTCCCTGTTTGACCTGCTCCCCTCCGGAAGACACTACAGGTCAACAAAGTCCCTCACCAGTAGGCTGACATGCAGCTTCTTCCTCTGGGCCATACATACTGCAAACACCAATGAATACACACATACAGAGACCTACCCCCATAAACACCCCCCATATATATACATATATATATATATATATGTGTGTGTGTGTGTGTACAGTACATATTTCACATTTAAACATTTTTTTGTGGTTTATAAGATGTCTTGTTTTTTCTGTGTACAGTAGCTCTGCGGGAGCACCCCCAATTTTGTTGTACCACCCCCCCCTGTACAATGACAATAAAGACTATTCTATTTTATTTTTAGTGTGGTGTTTTAGAAGACAGTCACAGCCTTGAAAAAAATCCAATCTGTATTTAGATCATGACAGAGCACTTTTAAATGTGCATAATGACATCACTCTGTCTGTGGATGCAGGTTCTGTGCTAGTTCTGTTGGATCTCGCAGCAGCCTCTGACACTATGGATCACACAGTGCTTGTTTCCCAGTTAGAACATCTTGTTGGCATTCATGGTACTGTACTTAAGTGCTTTAGTGGTATTTGGCTGAGAGGAGTTTTCCCTTTATGATTGACGACTTCTGATCAATTGTTCCTCTTTGTTGTTGAGTGCCACAGGGTTCTGTTCTTGGCCCCATTCTATTTTCATTGTACATGTTGCCAATTATAGCTGAGCTGTCCTTTCACTGTTATGCAGGTCATCTGCAAATCTATCTGCCCATGAGGGCAAATGGAAGCGATGCTTTGTCATCACTATTTAATTGTAATCATGATGTAAAGCAGTGGTTGTCCCAAAATTTGCTTTTCCTGAATGATGGTAAAACAGAGACCATTATGTTTGGACATTCTGGCATGCTGAATACTGTACCATCAAACTTTGATCTTCTGGCTAATTATTTAAAACCATCTGTCAAGAATTTGTCAGTGACATTTGACAGTTGTTTGAGGTTCAACCAACAGATAAACTCTATTGTCAAAGTAAGATTTTTCCAGCTACGTTTTCTGGAGAAAGTAAAGCCCTTTCTCAGTAGATGTGATCTTCACTTGGCCATTCATGCTTTCATCAGCTCCAGACTGGATTGCTGTAATGCACTTTATGCTGGTGTTAACCAGTCTTCTCTTGCACGACTTCAACTGGTGCAAAATGCTGCTGTTAATCTCTTAACACACACTTTCAGAAGTGAAAAAACTATACTTTACTCACTCCACTGGCTTCTGGTTGATTTTAGAATTGATTTTAAGATAGATTTTAATGTTTGTTTTTAAAGCTATTAATGGGCTTGCACCTTCTTACTTGTCTGAAATTTAACTCTCCACACTTACAGTTGGACTTTATGGGCGTTTGAGCAGCTTTACTTAGATGTTCCAAGGTCAAAATACAAACTCTGGGGTGATCGTACTTTTAGGTAGCTAGCCCCAGACTGTGGAACAAGTTACCTCCTGATTTACACACTATTTCTGACATGTTTTGTTTTTATGTTCCGTTCTAACTCTATTGCATGCTTGTTTTATTTTTGTGAATTCTTGAAGACTGATTTTACTGTAAAGCACTGTCTGGCTGCTGTCAAGAGCTATAGAAATAAATGGTGATTGACTGATTGGTAAAGATGGGGGGGAGGCAGGGTTCGATCAGGCTTGGATTCACAACATATCCATATCTGGAGTCATCAAATTCTTAACAAGCAACATAGATGTCAGTGCATGTACAGACCCTGTACTGACTGTACACAGTCATTTAGTTATGTTTTATTATGTTTCACCACCAGAGGGGGCAAATCAAGTGGAATCTATTAAAATGTGATATTTTTCTTTTGAAATGGGCTCTGGAACAATCTTACAATACAGTGGTGATACAAATGTTTAAAAATATTCCAAAAAAGCATTGCGAGTTGTTTGACAATAAATGGCTTCACCCAACCACTAACCATGAGTGAAAAAAAAAGTTTTTGTGTTGTCATTCATATTCTCTTAAAAATGGCCCAAAAAGCAAAAATTCTGCCAGTGGTATTTAAACTTTTGAGCACAACTGTAGACAGACAAACGCATTCATACATGCAATTTCGAGTCTAAAAGTTCACCTAACCTGCATGTCTTTGGATGTGGGAAGAAGCCAGAGCACCCAGAAGTAACCCACGCAAACATGAGGAGACCCCCAATCCTTCATGACCACCACATAACTAACCATAACTAACCAAAACAGCCTCCATGCTAACATTCACCAATCTAAATGGCCAAAGTTAACTCTGCACTCACATTCAAAAATCAGTTTTAAGTGTGGCCATAAACCATAGTCATCTGAAATTAATTCCACAGTGAATGAAGTAAAATACAGTAAATGAACCCATTCACCAGTCAAACCTCACTGCCTCCAGAGCAGTGGGACAAATTACTATAAATACTTGTCAGTCAGCATAATGCTGGAGTTTTGACATAAACATGTCTGTGCGCAGGTGAGCATTCATTTGCAACACCATCAAGGGGTTTACTCAGCACAGAAATAAGCACGGGGCAACATAAAAATAAAAACATTCATCTATAAAAATACTAAATACATTTGAGTCATATAGACCAATTTGTAATGTGTGGGACAGCTCAGTCTCAGTTTTTTTTTTTTTTTGTGCTCCTGTGATGAAATGAGTCAAATTTTCATATGGGTTTTTTTTTTAACTCGTTATTCCTAACCCTACTCCTACCCCCGACCCTAACCATAACCACCTCAACCCCCCCCCCCCCCCCCCCTTCACTTTTAATTTCGTGCAGCCATCACGGAATGAATGAGAATGAATTTGTGCTGCCGTGGCAAAAATGAGGCACTTTTCGTCACAATATCATGAACCAATAGATTAATGTATATTTCATTCTGCTGAATCACAACTTGCCGTGAGACCAGGTTGTGTAGGACTGATGTGTCAAATCAGCATGATTAAACGATCACATACCTCACTGCCCATTCCCATGTAGGTGACATATCTACAAGGAAGGCTACCTTCTACTCTTATACGATGCCAAGGGCTGTGACAGAGCATTGTGAACTGAAGGCTAGGGGATTGGGCTCGCCTCACACTTGACAGCTGACAGATGTTGTTTTGCTCCGTCTTACCTTCCTCGGCCCTCCTATTTTCATCTCATAAACATCAATGGTGAAGTTGGTCCTTCGCCCGTAGTTATCGAACTGGATGTTTCCGGTCATGCCTTGTACCTGGACCTTCCGGGTGGGAAAGTGAGACAGAAAGACACAACAGAATGTTCAAAAGCTCTCACTTTGCATAAACAGTATAGCTGGTATTAAAGCGCTCGTGTCTGCAAAGCTACTGGAAAGCGCACAGTCGGTTAATCAAATGATGAACTGGCTATGCTTCAATAAAAGATGTAGTTTTATGGTAATGAAGGTCTGTAATTTGAGTGAGCGCTGTGCATGGATATCTGGAGGCAGAGGGAGGAGAATAGCTCTGCACTTTTTCCCTTCTCTCTGTCACTTTCCATCTTTATCACCTTCTCACTTGCTATCTCTGCTTCACTTCTTCTAGCCTTTTCTTTAGTTATTAGCTTCCAGTTCTCTTTTTCCTACCGTTTTAAGCGCTCTCTCGATGTCAATGCCTTGGCTCCAAGGGACAGCGGGATTGGCAAGGCAATCTCCAGCACTGCCCCGGCGTGAAACGTCAACACGCTGGCGCCGCAGGTATCTGAAGGCCTCTGCGATCACCAAGATGGCGTCATGGGTCAGAGCTGAGGTATACTGTGTGAAATTAAAAAGCAAAAATGCAGAATACATAGTGAGACAAAATCACCTCATACATGTCCTGGTTTAAGTAAGTGTGATGGATTATTTGTGCAAACTTCTCTACCGTTAAGATTAGGCTTCTTTAGAGGAGTTGTTTGTCTTGTTAGCACTTCTTGCACTATTTTTATACATAATTTTGAAGATTATTCTCCTGTTATTCAGTCATTATTATCTCTATTTCAGTCATATGCATAATTTTGAGGACTTATTTTTAATAATACGAAATGTCGACATTGTCAACACATCATCGAGTCTTCGATCATGAACCTTGGACTGGCTGTGATAAAGATTGCTGTTGACGGCAGATCCTTATGTTACACCGCAAAATATAATGAGTGATAGACCAATTAATTGGGCACATGTATAAAGCGAAAACAGTTATTAGTCGTTAAGTACCCCATTGCTGTCTCAGCAAAACTGGACATTAAGAGCCCACAGATAATTGTAGGCCAGCATCTTAAAACACTTCAATCTGCCCCAGACAGAGAAATCTGCCACACCATTGTGCAATAAAGTTTTTATTAAAGCATTTCAAACACTTTGAAACAACAACTTGTTACTTAACCCTCTGGGGTCTGAGGGCATTTTTTGGACAGTTCACTTGCCTGGCATAAATGTTTTATTATTGCTGTTAACAGCTCTCCCTGCATCCCACAATCAAGTTTTATGTCTCTTTTTTCAGGACAACCTGTACTTTCAGAATATATATGCTATAGTTGTGTTTTATAAGTGTAATAAAGGTTTACAATCAGAAATAAGAAAGGAAAAAGTAAAGTGGAAATAATTTTCCACACATTTATTCAAAACACACAGTAAACTATAATAAACAACAGTTTTTGACACTTTATAAAGGTAATTTGGGCTCTTGTGTGAAAAACTGTACAACAAAAAGGTTCAAACAAAAAACACAAATGCACATTTTGGACAATATATACAAAATGGTCTATGCATTTTGTTTGTCTTCATCTCAAAGCAATTTCTGTCTGCTATTACACAATGGTCACATCACAAACTTATACTTCTACTGTGTTTTGGAGTGTTCTGTCCTGCTCTGAAAGCAGCTTTGACACTTTGGCCCATTTACACTCTGACGAGCAGCCCCTCCCCCTCCATTGATATGGTAAACAACGCTTCACACCAGAGTGAGAGAGCTTGCCACAGGCTTATTCAATAACATTCACAGGTAATGAGGAGTGGAGCATCTCTAAAACTCACACACTCTGTGTTTGAGCACGTGAGATTGTCATCAGAGGCCCTCCATCTGCTCATTTTCACTGATCGCTGTGCGTAATGGCGCAGGGCGCATTGGAGCCAGCAGCCAGATGGCTATTCAAATGGGCCAACTAGTAAGACATCACTCCTAAAAATGATCTTTGGTTTATCACGTGAGGTAAATCTGCCCTACGATTAGATTTTGGACGGTGTGTGATGGTGAACTAATTCAGATTGGACACTTACATTGTGCACATGATCACACAGCTTCTATGAGGAGTACAAGATGGCCAATGGCTGGCTCGAAAGCCCGCGGAGTTAACTTTTCAGCAAAAAAAAAAAAAAAAAGTAAATTTCTATCTCACATCATTAAAAAGTTATTTAGAATTGACTGAAGCTTGGTCTCAGCTGTCGTATACTATGGTGTCGGCCCCAGAGGGTTAAAGCAATTATTTCTAGGGTTTGGAAAAACCTAGATGGATAGTTGGACGGACAGACAAACACGCAGCTCATCTCCTAGTTTTTTTTTTTTTTAACGTGATAATTCATAATCCATAAATCTTTTCATCTTGTACATCTTCAAATTAAAAGCAAATCTTTTTTGTTTATCTAAGAATCCATATACCCATCTGCCCCCTACTGGACATGTATGGGCTTGTTGTTGAGAATAAACCAACCCAGTCTCATGGATTGTTGTGATTCAGCAGCACGAAATATACATTAATCTATTGGTTTGTCATATTGTCACAAAAAGTGCAAAATTTTCATCATGGCAGCACAAATTTATTCTAATTCATGCCATGATGGCTGCATGTAATTAAAATTGCAGCAGGGGTGGGGAGGTGGTTATGGTTAGGCTTAGGAGAAGGAGTAGGGTTAGGCTATGGTTAAGGTTAGGGTTGGGGGTAGAGTTAGTAATAATGTGTTTTAAAAAAGTCACAAAAATTTGAATCTTTACGTGGTGGGAGGAAAAAAAAAGTGAGACTGGGCTGGAATAAACATATCTCATATGCATGAGGGAAATTCAGAAAAGCCGTACTTGAGGTTACATAAAGCTTGAAATGAGGATGTTTGTCAGTTTGTTTCATTTCCAAAGCCTCAGTCTGGAAGCCACCACTGGCTCCGTTTGCAATTGTTTGAATATTTGGAAACAGTGAATCATTAACTCTTTGTTTTGAACCATTTCATTCAGTGCTATGAGCGTCTCAAAACAACAAATCATTTTCTGAATTAATTTTTTTTTTTTTGCTTTGTTGAATGTTTTAAAATAAATCATTGCCTGCAGCAATTGTTGATTTTAGTGCTTTGACAATTTTAAAACATTGAATTTGTTTCATCTCAAACAACTGTTTCATGGACTTCTTTAGTGCTTTTAAAAACTTTATAAAGCAATTTGTTCACACACACACACACACACACACACACACACACACACACACACACACACACACACACACACACACACATATTCACACCCGCACGCACACCTAAGGACAATTTAAAGCTTCCATTCCCCCTAACCTGCATGTCTTTGGATGTGGGAGGAAGCCGGAGCACCTGGAGGGACCCTACACAAACATGAGGGAAACACGCAAACTCCACACAGAAAGTGCACAGGTGGGAATCAATCCAATGACCTTCTTGCTGGGAGGCAACAGTGCTAACCACTAAGCCACCGTGCTGCTATTGCAATTTGTTCATTTGTTTAAAAAACTGAGAAAGCCTTGCTTCTGCAAACGCTGTGAGTGGAATATGTATTTCTTGGTGGGTTCAGACCCCAAACCCACCCTCTTGCTACTCCTATGGTAGCCAGTGTAAATATAAAGAGAAGACTATAGTTTGTTTAAGACAAACCTGACATTGACAAGGACAGTTTGGCCTTTGATCATAAAAATATTGCATTAAAATCTCTGAAGCATTGATTAGGATTAAAAACAATATTTGCATATGATTTACCAGAATAGTCTGTGCACATATCTGATGGTCAGGACCTCTTTCAAAACTTTTAGTGCAGAACACACGGAATTAATGCAGGATTTTATCTCCCACACACTTCCTGTCAAACTGAGCTTGACCTTTTTTTACACACCGAGGGTTGAGCCACTTGCTTGATGACCAATGCACCATGACAAAATCTAATTAAATGCCATTCAAAATCCATATCGCTCTTGATCATTGCTTAATTAGATGTAAATTGAAGCTGCAATATAACCTTGCCCTGAACTGCCTATCAATTTATCGATTTGAAGGGGTGAGGATGCAAAGCAGGGGAGAGGAGGCGAGTGGTGGGAGGAAGAGGGAATGACAAAGGCAAACAGTGGATAAGAGGCAGAGATCAACGGACAGAGAGAACTTCAGAGGGACCAGTCGCTCTAGTCTGCATATGCAGTGAAAGGCCTGCCAAGCACAGTACCTTCAGAGGAGTATTTCGGGCTTCTGGGAATTCTCTTTCATCTAGTCGCTCCCAGCGCTGCATAAACTGCTGCACAATTGGATTCTCAGGATTGACTATCTGAAACCCTGAGATGTTGGCTCCACCGGCAAAGACTTTGTCCAAACTCACATTTGAAAAGCCCTGAGATGAAACAGAAGGGAACCAAGCAAAAGAACATTTGTGAAACTAAATGAAAAATAAATAAATAAAACACCTGGGCTGTATGCTCCATAAAACATTTCCAGCTTTTTGGGCAGTTTGCATTTCAGAGAGAACATGTGTTTACTATTACACCGAGGGATTGCTTGTCTTCACACTTCATGGAACGTAAATTCATTTACAGATATACAGCCTGTTAGCAAATATTTTGTAGTTCATGTCAGATCACTTAAAAGACATAATATATCATTTCAACCAGCTGGCTTATTCATACTCGCTATACATTTATAAGCCAACATTTTGTAACGCATTTCAAAGGTCTCCTGTTCGATTTCATTTCATCCTTCACCCCGGAGCCATCAAGGTTTTCTTTTGATGGTCAAACTGGTAATATACAAGGATGCGTGTGTGACTGCTGTGTAATTACAACTTTGAATGTCAACTTAAACACCAGTGGCGAATCAGAAAGTGTGTGCACGGCTGGCCTCCACCTTTAAAACTACAAAGATCAACATGAAATAAGTATTTTGCTTCCCAGCACCGTGTAGTAATAACAACAAAAAGGTGCTAAATATTTAATATTATCAATAAGTAAAACGTGTAAGTACTTTATAACTTTTCTTTTAAGTGCAATTTATTTCAGCTGACAAAGCTCCATAATTTCTTTTAGGTGGTCTCCTGCAATTTCTAATAAAAATTATTAGAATTTAATTTTTTTTTTACTTTTCATAAATAAGGGTTTATTAGCAGCTATTTTTTGTGGTGTAATGTACTGTGTATCATGCCTATAAATAAATTAACTTTATTTGTAAATGTTGTTTGTTGTGTGATAATTACAGACTGTATAAATATTGGACAAATGCTTCGTGACAACACCGTAGGAGGGTTTCTGAAGAGGGCATTTGTAATTCCAATGGGGTGGCTCCAAATGTCACCATCTTGGCAGTGCCTAACTCTGCCCAACATCCAGCCAATTCATAAATGAATAAAGAGGTGGCCCGTCAACAAGACCAATGTGACCAATAAAGCCTGAATACACCCACTGATCTCAAAGTTATCAAGCTTGCTAACGCTAACAGGTGAGGTCACCTGAATTCAGATGATTGATTAATCATCTGAATTGCTGATTGGGTGTAGCTACTCAAAATTATGACCAGTCATGGGCACAGCAAACCCAAAAGTTAGCTTCGATAACTGTTAATCCACTAACTGAAAAGTTAACTTTTATAAAGCTAAACCGATAAGCACCCCCCCCCCCTCCAAATTTAGCGGAGGTTACAGCTAAAAGCTAAACCGATAACTTTTAGTATAGACTCCAGTACACTGGCAGCTACTGATACAATGAGCCAGCGTTTCTGTCTCAGATCAGCCTTCTCTCAGCAAAAGAGTCCTGGTGACCAGAGAGAAAGGAAGGGGAGCAAAGAAAAAAAAAAAAAAGATAATTTATTTTCACACCATACAGACTTGCAGACATATCACAGGAGTCATGCACAGCAAGACAGTATTGACTTGTGGTTAAAATTTATAACTAATTACAGACAAGTTATTGAAATTAACATCACCTCTGTCACTTTACAAAGTGAAACTATCAGCTAAATGTTTTAGTTTTAAAGTAATGCACTAATTTTTAAGGTTTTAGTGATTACAGACACACATGCCGAAAGGCATTATGGGAAAATTAAATAATAGATGGCCATCTACTGCCAGTTTGTTTAAAATTTTAACCATAAATCAAAACTGTGTTGCTGTGCATGACTCCTGTGATACATCTGTATGGTTGTGAAAATAAATTATCTTTTTTTCCTCCCGCTTCCTTTTTCTTGTAGCCAGCTCTCCTCTGCTGGCAGAGGATTGAGCTCTACCTCTCATAGCTGTCTGTCTGCAACAAAACATGTAACAGGCAGGTACTAAAATGTATGATTTCAGGTTTTACAAATGTTTTTAACTGTTAAGTTTTATTCACTATGCCCGCAAAAATATGTTAGCGGTCTAAGATATCAGAACTAAATTTAGCAGAAGTTAATTGGTCTGCTGATGGTTTTCAAAGTTAGCTGAAAAGCTAATCAGCTAACAAAAAAGTTAGCTTTGGTAATGAGCGGATTAGCGGAACTGTGCCCACCACTGACTGACCAACATATTGCTTCTACACTGTAAACCCAAACAGGTTAGCAGAACTAAAAAATATTGAGGCAATCAATTGCCACAAATTTTTTGAGTTTGTAAACTTAAAAGTCAATTTTTTTTTACTCAAGATTGCCACAGCACATCTAAGGTGGATCTCTATGTGGAATTGGCACAAGTTTTACACCGGATATCCTTCCTGGTGCAAATCCACATTACATGGAGGAATGCAGCGGGGGTGGCGTTTGAACTGAGAACCTTCTGCACTGAAACCAATCACACTAACCACTTGGCGGCCACCCCTGCTAAAGCGTTCATTAAGTAAGCTCAAATATTTTCATATATAATTATTTAATTCTTTTAAGTTGTGCTTACAATGATTCCAAAAAGGTATAG
Source organism: Thalassophryne amazonica (assembly GCF_902500255.1). Taxonomy (NCBI): domain Eukaryota; kingdom Metazoa; phylum Chordata; class Actinopteri; order Batrachoidiformes; family Batrachoididae; genus Thalassophryne; species Thalassophryne amazonica. The sequence goes on along the minus strand of NC_047113.1, from coordinate 43,355,152 downwards.
TTTAGACTATCTGTGACTGAATGTTCTGGAGTTATGGGGTAAAAACAGCAAAAATGGTGACAAAGGTCAGTTTCAGTTTGTACAGGGGTCAAAAGTTAAAGTTGCTCCAGTTTTGGTAAAACATGGTGCAAATTATTGGTTGAACTAACAGGATTAACAAATGGAATAGTTCTGACTGTGTTGAATGTTTGGTCTCCAAAGTAAAGGTCAAACAATATCGACGTCCATTGGATTCTATGACATGTGACATATGTTACCCCGTAACATGATAACTAAGCATGACACATGGTGCAAACTATTCCTTTTTAAAACCCTATTAACTCAACCAATAATTTGGATCATGTTTTACCATAATTGGAGCAACTTTAACTTTTGACTCCTGTACAAACTGAAACTAACCTTTGTCACCATGCTTGCTGTTTTTAACCCCATAACTCCATAACATTCAGTCACAGATAGTCCAAACTATACTTTTTTAGAATCTTTGTGATCAGACACATAATGTGGTATATCTTTCAATATGATTGGAATTTTGACCCCTATGCAGTTCTTCAATTGACCCCTTCTTGGCCCCCTATTGAAAATTAAAATGGCTAACGTTATTGTTGTACAATATGTACCAAAAGGTTTACACAGTCAAACTTTGGTGCTTGTAACCGGATCTGAAGGATTCCTCTGCAAATATTCTGTTATCTGCTGCACTATATGCACAGGGCTGTATGGAAATATTTAATCGTGTGACTGCCAGAGTATAACTACACAGAAATATAGCAACAAACAAACAGCAATAAGCTGTGAAAAAAAAAAAAAAAAAACACTTGGCTGCCAGAATATAAATACATTGAAAAATAGCATCAAATTAACAAAAATAAACACACAGAATAAAACAGTAAATTATGAACAAAGACAAATCTGAAGTGCCTGAAAGCTTTTGCTAAGTAATGTATAAATATTTTATAATGTGATGTCAGAGCACAGTGGCAAAGAAAAAATGGCAACAAAGAAAGAAACAAAATAAATCTATATTATAAAATAATGAAAAAATTAACATTTGCTGTGTACTGTTTATAAGCATTTCACACTGTGGCTCCAAGATTATATGTAACTGTGAGGAAAAATAGAACAAGCAGACATAAATAAATCTGCAGAGTAAAATAATAAATTATAAACTATTCTTCTTTACCTAAAAGTTTTGTCAAGTAATGTATATAAATATTTTATCGTGTGATGGTAAGATTGTAATTGCAAAAACAATTAGGCGCTAAGAAGCAAATAAAAATCAACCTTCTGAATGAAATAATACAATTATGAACAGGGATGTGTACAACTGTTGCACAGGGCGACGATCAAAGCATGCCAAAAACTAGACAACAAACGCATACAAATAAACAAAAACAAAAAGAATGCATTTATAAACGGCCACTGCAGACATGGTTTTGCCCCATATGTACAAAATCCACTCTGTGTAATGTACAACTTTGCAGCACAGAAGCAAAAAAATGGTAAAGTTCCACCTCAGGGAAAAGCTCAGTCATTACTCACAAGATTTGCCAGAATGTAATGGTAACCACGGCTGTTCTTCTCCAGGGTCACGACCTGCGGGAGAAGAACATCAATACAGTAAGCCATCCATGAGATGAGAACTAAGAGCTCATGTAAGAGGTCACAACAAGCTCCGCTAAACACTGGAGCGTGCTGCGAGCTCGCAAAATGCAAACGAAGTTCAAAGACAAGCTGGTTATGGTTGATGGTGCATTAGAATTTTTGACCGTATAACCAACAGGAAGTTGCTGATGTAATTTCATGTCCCAGCATGACGGCGGCATCTCTGTAACTGCAGGCAGGTCAAGTCTTCTTGACACCTCCGTTTCATTTTTTCTGAGTGTTGGCATAAAAATGGGATGCTATGTTGTGTGCTGAGCATCAGAGGATCTCCCTGTGGGGGCACTGCATGGAGCACACTCGTTTTTACGTGGGCATGGCTAACGGACTGCCCGGTGGAGTCACAGTACATATCAGCGCTTCATTTGTGCACTCTCTTTCACTCCTGAAAGCCAGTGGTGAAGTTACACATTGGATTATGGTGTTGCTATTAAGAATTTTGTTTCCCTTAATGTTTTCATATCTCTGGTGATTGACGATTTTGCTTCTTTGCCTTATCTTGTGATAAGCGATATGTGGGATCCTCCATTTCACCGAAGGCCAAGCAACCACACATTCCTTTTCTTTTATCTTCAGTCTTCCAACCGTCAAGCAAAAACCACAAAAGGTGGAGTAAGTACGTCCATTTTGGGCTATTATATCAATATAGTGGTGCATCATGGAAGCCTCTGCAAGGAGGCCTGTTCCCATGTGGATATGAAGGCCTCATTCTAAGCTTTTTAAAAAAATTGCTGGTAATTGAACAGATAGTTATGAATGCTATATTCCACACATATATATATATATATATATATATATATATATATATATATATATATATATATATATATATATACATATATATATATATATATATATATATATACGTATATACGTATATATATATATATATATATATATATATATATATATATATATATATATATATATATATATATATATATATATATATATATATATATATATATATATGGGTGATTCTTAGACTACGGGCACTTTTATGTCCTTTGATCATATTGTATGAAAAACAGAAAAAAGGGGAAATTTCACACTTTTATAGTTATCTTTACAATGAAAGTGTGTTAAGAAATTTGTTCTAGTAGTCTATGATGACTTTTACACCTTTTTTCAGCATCATTATATGCAAATATTGCCGTTTTGTGCTTGTCTCACACCCAGACTTTTGATCTTCAATGATAAAAATGAATGGTAAAGAAACGTTTTTTCTAATGTTTTAAAATATCTCTGAATAAAATATCAGTAAAATAATCAAAACATAATTTGGGTATTCAATGTCATACAACTGTTGTGATTTTTTTTAATCAAAATGTAGTTGTCCCACACTATTGCCATAATTTCCACCACAACACTGTAATGTCCCTAAACAGTTTGTATGAAAGATTGTTTGGGTAGTTTCTATGGAGATAAACAGTGACATCAGAGCACTTGTACGAGTATATAGTGTCAAATCACAACAAACTGTTGCCCCAAGGCGCTTTATATTGTAAGGCATTGGTGTGGTGGAAATTACATTTACAAGGCCAATAGTGCCCGTAGTTAAAGAATCACCCATGTATGTATGTGTATATATATATATATATATATATATATATATATATATATATATATATATATATATATATATATATATATATATATATATATATATATACGAGGTCTGTCCATAAAGTATCGTACCTTTTTATTTTTTTCAAGTTGGGACATGTCCAGCTCTCCACAAGTTCTTTTATACTCACTCGACTGGTAAGCACTGAAAGCCGAGATAGACATGTCCCAACTTGTCCTCTAACACTCCGAAACGGAGGTGTTCCTTTGTCTCGCTTCATCAGCGAATCGGTCGTGACGCGCGAAGCCTCCGCGCGGCTTTCCATGACAAAATCTCTTGTTAAAAGTGAAATCTACCGGAAAATGGCTGATGTCCAGGTCTTGTGATAACCAGAGAAAGAGCACACGACGGTCTCGTATCCACAGAGCCATCAGCTTAGAAATGATCCAGTGGTTTGTGCCGCATCGTCGCAGCTCGCAGCGCGGTGCACCGACCGTCCTTAAAGGGGTCCTTAACCCTGTAGTTAAAGTCCTTATTCTCTGTGAAGCCCGTAAAATTTTCACTGAAAGCCAGATACATTTTTCGAATGGTTTCCAGGTGCCAGTCTCTAACAGCTTCTGAAAAAATTCTGATGGAAAAAAGTCTTTTCATTCCGCCATTTCCAGACAATGAAAATCCGACGAGGGGGCGGGACCACTCCTTCCACAAGGCGTGCTCACAGGCGAATGACGTCACCAACAGGCGTGGAAAAACTCACGCATGCGCACAAGGGTTCAAGCATGTCTGACGTAAAAACATATGAATGAAATCCATATAGTTTTTGAAAAAAATAAAAAGGTACGATACTTTATGGACAGACCTTGTATATATATATATATATATACACACTGTGTGTTGTCTATGGGGATCCACAGGCTCTGGATTGGGTAGTGTACTACCCACAAATAGGTAGGTGACATTTTTTAAGGGTCAATAAATTGTAAAAAAAAAATTTAGAACCTTTTATGAAGAACTCACTCCTGTTATTTCTTGTTAATTGCATAATTTTGTAATGTTAATTTACCGTCTTAATGTATTTATAAATTGTTTAGGTTCTTGTTATCATATACACACTTATTACTGTTATTATTATTTATTATTATCTTATTATTATCAGTATAATTATTAATTTCAATTTCAATTTATTTCATTTTATATAGCACCAAATCACAACAAAGCTGCCTCAAGGCGTGTCACACAAGTAAGGTCGAACCTTAGCTCTAGGGGTTGGTACCCCTAGAGCAAGCAGACAGGCAACAGTGGTAAGGAAAAACTCCCTTTGATGATATTGAGGAAGAAATCTCAAGTAGCCCAGACTCAGAGGGGTGCCCCACTGCTTAGGCCATTCTAACAGTTACAAGATTTTTGCGAAGTTTTGGAAAACAAGAAATCAAAACAACATAACATAACAAAATATGCATTTGATGAGAAGTTACTATTATTATTAAATTATTCTTCTTATTATTTATTATTATTTTATTTGTATTTCTATTTAGTAATTTGATTTTTAAATGAACCACAATGGAAATAAGTGTTTTCACTTTCTTGTGTCATCCATGTATTTTGAACGCATTTACAATTATATGATGTATTTACATTGAACTTGAACTTGAATGGAGCTGTGGGCGGGCCTGGACGCTGGACCTCCACACAATGATTGGACGATCAATCGAAAGGCTGAATCCCATTTTGATTGACAGCTATTTTGAGATATAGGAATGTGAGAATTCATTTGCACATTTTTGCATATTTATACATTTTTAAATTTATTCCAAGGTGTTTTACATAAGCTATACATCAGTCAGTTTTAAAGGCGCACGTGAGTTATCAAACAAAAAGAGTCAAAATCTTTGGAAAGTCAATAGAAACAGATGAAACTGGTGATTTTGATGCCAGGAACATTTACAGATCACAGGTATCAGGTACCGGATTAGATGTTATGTGAGATCCAGGTGATTTACTCTTTGCTTCATTCTTCAATAACTTAGTGTTTACGGTCATTGCATGGTTTGCAATGCAAGATCAAAGTATTCATGACTGTAAGCCTATCCGGGAACATTTGGAAATAATTTGTGGCCGCTGATATACTTTATTGATGGAAATTAGTGATGGAGAAACAAAAGTGTTTTGAACCACTGAATCAATATGAAGCAATGGTTCAATGTTTCAAAGCTTCTGATACATTTAGGTATGGTGACATCTGCTGGCCAACCTTTAACATAACATTTGCATGGAACACTAAATCAATCAATCAATCAATTTTTTTTATATAGCGCCAAATCACAACAAACAGTTGCCCCAAGGCGCTTTATATTGTAAGGCAAGGCCATACAATAATTATGTAAAACCCCAACGGTCAAAACGACCCCCTGTGAGCAAGCACTTGGCTACAGTGGGAAGGAAAAACTCCCTTTTAACAGGAAGAAACCTCCAGCAGAACCAGGCTCAGGGAGGGGCAGTCTTCTGCTGGGACTGGTTGGGGCTGAGGGAGAGAACCAGGAAAAAGACATGCTGTGGAGGGGAGCAGAGATCAATCACTAATGATTAAATGCAGAGTGGTGCATACAGAGCAAAAAGAGAAAGAAACAGTGCATCATGGGAACCCCCCAGCAGTCTACGTCTATAGCAGCATAACTAAGGGATGGTTCAGGGTCACCTGATCCAGCCCTAACTATAAGCTTTAGCAAAAAGGAAGGTTTTAAGCCTAATCTTAAAGTAGAGAGGGTGTCTGTCTCCCTGATCTGAATTGGGAACTGGTTCCACAGGAGAGGAGCCTGAAAGCTGAAGGCTCTGCCTCCCATTCTACTCTTACAAACCCTAGGAACTACAAGTAAGCCTGCAGTCTGAGAGCAAAGCGCTCTATTGGGGTGATATGGTACTACGAGGTCCCTAAGATAAGATGGGACCTGATTATTCAAAACCTTATAAGTAAGAAGAAGAATTTTAAATTCTATTCTAGAATTAACAGGAAGCCAGTGAAGAGAGGCCAATATGGGTGAGATATGCTCTCTCCTGCTAGTCCCCGTCAGTACTCTAGCTGCAGCATTTTGAATTAACTGAAGGCTTTTTAGGGAACTTTTAGGACAACCTGATAATAATGAATTACAATAGTCCAGGCTAGAGGAAATAAATGCATGAATTAGTTTTTCAGCATCACTCTGAGACAAGACCTTTCTGATTTTAGCGATATTGCGTAAATGCAAAAAAGCAGTCCTACATATTTGTTTAATATGCGCTTTGAATGACATATCCTGATCAAAAATGACTCCAAGATTTCTCACAGTATTACTAGAGGTCAGGGTAATGCCATCCAGAGTAAGGATCTGGTTAGACACCATGTTTCTAAGATTTGTGGGGCCAAGTACAATAACTTCAGTTTTATCTGAGTTTAAAAGCAGGAAATTAGAGGTCATCCATGTCTTTATGTCTGTAAGACAATCCTGCAGTTTAGCTAATTGGTGTGTGTCCTCTGGCTTCATGGATAGATAAAGCTGGGTATCATCTGCGTAACAATGAAAATTTAAGCAATACCGTCTAATAATACTGCCTAAGGGAAGCATGTATAAAGTGAATAAAATTGGTCCTAGCACAGAACCTTGTGGAACTCCATAATTAACTTTAGTCTGTGAAGAAGATTCCCATTTACATGAACAAATTGTAATCTATTAGACAAATATGATTCAAACCACCGCAGCGCAGTGCCTTTAATACCTATGGCATGCTCTAATCTCTGTAATAAAATTTTATGGTCAACAGTATCAAAAGCAGCACTGAGGTCTAACAGAACAAGCACAGAGATGAGTCCACTGTCCGAGGCCATAAGAAGATCATTTGTAACCTTCACTAATGCTGTTTCTGTACTATGATGAATTCTAAAACCTGACTGAAACTCTTCAAATAGACCATTCCTCTGCAGATGATCAGTTAGCTGTTTTACAACTACCCTTTCAAGAATTTTTGAGAGAAAAGGAAGGTTGGAGATTGGCCTATAATTAGCTAAGATAGTTGGGTCAAGTGATGGCTTTTTAAGTAATGGTTTAATTACTGCCACCTTAAAAGCCTGTGGTACATAGCCAACTAACAAAGATAGATTGATCATATTTAAGATCGAAGCATTAAATAATGGTAGGGCTTCCTTGAGCAGCCTGGTAGGAATGGGGTCTAATAAACATGTTGATGGTTTGGATGAAGTAACTAATGAAAATAACTCAGACAGAACAATCGGAGAGAAAGAGTCTAACCAAATACCGGCATCACTGAAAGCAGCCAAAGATAACGATACGTCTTTGGGATGGTTATGAGTAATTTTTTCTCTAATAGTTAAAATTTTGTTAGCAAAGAAAGTCATGAAGTCATTACTAGTTAAAGTTAATGGAATACTCAGCTCAATAGAGCTCTGACTCTTTGTCAGCCTGGCTACAGTGCTGAAAAGAAACCTGGGGTTGTTCTTATTTTCTTCAATTAGTGATGAGTAGAAAGATGTCCTAGCTTTACGGAGGGCTTTTTTATAGAGCAACAGACTCTTTTTCCAGGCTAAGTGAAGATCTTCTAAATTAGTGAGACGCCATTTCCTCTCCAACTTACGGGTTATCTGCTTTAAGCTACGAGTTTGTGAGTTATACCACAGAGTCAGACACTTCTGATTTAAAGCTCTCTTTTTCAGAGGAGCTACAGCATCCAAAGTTGTCTTCAATGAGGATGTAAAACTATTGACGAGATACTCTATCTCCCTTACAGAGTTTAGGTAGCTACTCTGCACTGTGTTGGTATATGGCATTAGAGAACATAAAGAAGGAATCATATCCTTAAACCTAGTTACAGCGCTTTCTGAAAGACTTCTAGTGTAATGAAACTTATTCCCCACTGCTGGGTAGTCCATCAGAGTAAATGTAAATGTTATTAAGAAATGATCAGACAGAAGGGAGTTTTCAGGGAATACTGTTAAGTCTTTTATTTCCATACCATAAGTCAGAACAAGATCTAAGATATGATTAAAGTGGTGGGTGGACTCATTTACTTTTGGAGCAAAGCCAATAGAGTCTAATAATAGATTAAATGCAGTGTTGAGGCTGTCATTCTCAGCATTTGTGTGGATGTTAAAATCGCCCACTATAATTATCTTATCTGAGCTAAGCACTAAGTCAGACAAAAGGTCTGAAAATTCACAGAGAAACTCACAGTAACGACCAGGTGGACGATAGATAATAACAAATAAAACTGGTTTTTGGGACTTCCAATTTGGATGGACAAGACTAAGAGACAAGCTTTCAAATGAATTAAAGCTCTGTCTGGGTTTTTGATTAATTAATAAGCTGGAATGGAAGATTGCTGCTAATCCTCCGCCCCGGCCCGTGCTATGAGCATTCTGACAGTTAGTGTGACTCGGGGGTGTTGACTCATTTAAACTAACATATTCATCCTGCTGTAACCAGGTTTCTGTTAGGCAGAATAAATCACTATGTTGATCAATTATTATAATAATAAAGGACAAGATATCATCAAACAGTCAGGCTCTGTTATGTATGTTTAATAATAAAGATTCTATGTGCTTCTTGAAATTTGTGACAGCATTTTTGTTTAAAACATTAATAATATACTTGTTATAATCCCTGAAGGAGTCTTCCAAAGGGATTAATAAAGTTCTAAATAAGGTTCTATCTAATCTAATCTAATGTGACTGTGACATCATAAAATACTGCATGTAATGGAGATCTAATTGTGAAATGCTTGTGAAACTAGGAACTGTTATGACCACTTTACATATAAATAAATTGACAAATTTTATGATGTAAGCCGACAATGAGCTTCCCCTCTTTGACAGACCAGCAGCCGCCACTGGTAAATATCAATGTCAGTTGTTCAATGTTGATATAGTAGCTAATATATGTAGCTTCTCCATGACTATTATCCCTATCAATGTTCCGTTTTGGTGCCTTTCATCCTTGACCCAAAATACATAAGGATACCAAACGGCAAAAGTCAGCTCTCTGCTGTTTGTGCATGATCAAAATTGCAGGCACGCATACACACACACACACACACACACACACACACACACACACACACACACACACACACACACACACACACACACACACACAGGTTTTTGTCTTTTCTACAATCTGCTTTAAGTAGGGACTTTTTAATTTGACCAACAGAGACGGTGGCGGAAGGCATTAAAAGCAATACACATTTCACTCATGCTACCAACATGACACTTATTCCAAAGCGTCTGTTGGTTCCACTCATGGTAACAGCAACATAACATTTAACTAAACTGACTAAACCAATTGATCTACAAAAACACAATAAATCAACAACACTGACAACACTGTTAAACTAACATGAACCACAGTAACATTTAAAACCTCAAAATGCCAAACTCCCATGATGCATTGCAGCACAACGTCCATTGTATACTGGTTAACTACAATCGCTAATTTCTCCAAAAATATTTGTCATGGAGATGACTCCATATTGTGATGTCAGTCAGTCATCGGTGATGGCAGATTGAATCGTTCAGCTGTCCAAACCTAATGCTGAGGGGTCAGAATTGCAGCTCACTTGGGAGTAATCTAAAAACTGCAGGGATTCAAGGCCTCAGTAACTACTGTACCGAACGTAGAGTGATTCGGAAATTATCTTACAGCTGAATTTACTGAAAGGCAGCGAAATGTAGATCTCACTTTGCCTTGAAAATATCACACCTTTTGAGCATAACAGCATGTTTCATCCCACGCAGCTTTTCTGAAAATAGTAAGAGGTGTTCTGAAATATTCCATCACTGTGCTGCTGCCTTTTATTCCACATTTTCTTCTCTGTTTTCTTACGACCCTTCGGTAAACCCACTAGTGAAAGTCTAAACTGTCTACGCCTTGTCAGTTACCACCTTGACCTTGTGAGGTCTGCTCTTTTTGAAAGACTTTGCAGTGTGTCGTTGTTGTGGATGGGCTTCTGAGTCACTGCCACATAGAAATCCATCAACCGTGTCTCACTTTTCATCAGTGTTCCACAAACAACAGCGACACAAGTTTACAGCAAAATCAGCATGTTGGCACATGTTCTGGCTCTGTCGCAAACACATACTGTCAATTTATCATCTGCTTGTGCGTGCATGTAAGCCAGGAACACCAGATAGTTGTTCCTGCATATTATTTATCACATTCTCAGTGTGAGAGAGCAAATATATATTAATTTTAAAAAAGAAGCTTTTTTTAACAACATGCTTTCGGTTCCGCTACGGCTGAACTTTGACTGACCCGTTTCTGCGGTGCTACTATACAACAGCACTGAGATGATTACACAAAATGTCCTCAGTGTCCTCGGAACCGAGCACTGTCAGAAATAAAATAAAATATAGCACTTCACTTCAAATCTGAGAGTGACTGTGGTGTTTTGCACAAAGAATGACACAGGAGGGAGCAAAAACACACAGAGCCGGTCGCCATTCTCTGACAGCTACACCCTTCATTAAGGCTTTAAAGTTCCAACGCTGCAGGATATCACACAGAGGGAGCAAAGCAAGAAAGTGAAATAGAAAGAAAGAGGAAAATGAGACGTTTAGAATGCAGATGTAGCAGGAGTTTGCTTTTAAAATCCATCAATCTACATCTAATGACGAAGCGACAGAATGCATGAAAAGGAAACACTTTTACTGACATGAGAGCCGACGTAGTAATAAATAATACTTTATTTGTATAGCACGTTCAAATGTAAATACATAGTGCTTCATACGATAAATTACAGAAAACAATAAAAGCAGCAACACTTCAAGTCCAAATGACACGTTACTGTGTGCTTTACATCATTACATATATCATGCAAAAATGTGGTCATTCTTCAATAAAATCATTCACTTCATCAGTATTTCATGAATATTATTTATATTAAAATGTCTACATGTTATCCCTTCATAATCGGGAAGTGCTTCACGTGGAAGGCAGAGCTTGATTTCACATGCTGTATGACTGGATACTGCGGCAAACCACACGAAGAGTGTGCGCCTCTCTTCAATTTTCCAGAAGATCATCTTTTATCACCACAGTGGATTGAAAAAGTGCAGACAACAAAGGCTGATTTAAGAGGAGCATTGTGCACATAGCTGCCACTTTAAGGACTGCTGTTTTGAGGTCAGACGGTAAGTGACTGCAGAGTTTGGAATTGGGGTAAAAAGCAAATTATTGTTGAAGCCAGGCTTTGTTTCACCCAGGTTTCTGTGACCAGCTTTAACGTCTGTTGACTGCCAACAATTGCCAATATGTGGAGCGTTTTCAAAGCTGACAGGAGAAAAAGAGTGCGTATTGATTCCTTACTGAGTAATAAATGCACCTTTACCTGCTTGTTTCCACTTTATATATAAAATGCAGATTTTCTACAGTGCAGGAGTACAAAAAGAAAAAGCTTGACCCCCCCCCTTGCTGTTTTTTTTCCCTACAGCACGCCAGCCGCCGATGATCACAGGGCACATGCCGGTGTCCCGACAAGATGATCTACCCGTCGAGAGGATCTAAATCACACAACTACGCTTGTGTGCTCAGGTACAGTTCTCTCTACTCTGGACTTTAATACCCCCCCCCCCCCCCCCCCCCCCCCCCACCGCCAAGTGTATCTACCTCTCTTTACCGTGGAACTGCGCGTGTGCATCTCCCCGTTGTGATGAGCTCCCCATCATCTACCGACAATATTCTGCTTTAAAGACACTTTTTTAAATTGAAAAGACACTTATTACTGTATTTTTATGTAAAGACAAAACTTACGTGGGTTTCCTACCTTTCTTCGGTGGGTGAGCTCAACTCGAAAGGTGAGGTGTGCATGCGCAGTTGCACGGTAGAGCTCATCTCGAGGGGATACGGTCACCCATCGAGATGAGCTCCACTACCGAAGAAAATCCACATAAGTTTTGTCTTTACATAAAAATACAGTAATAAGTGTCTTTTCAATTTAAAAAAAAGTAAAGACTTGCATGTGCACGCTGTCTTTAAAGCAAAATATTGTCGCTAGATGACAGGGAGCTCATCTCGATGGGGAGATCATCTTGCAACACGTAACTGTCAATTTGTGCTATGGGGAGATCAACTCGATGGGGCAGCTCATCTCAACAGAGCACCGGCACATAAGGTTGAACCAACTCAGACATACAAGCTGCAATACAACCATTCATAATCTTAAAGACCTTTAACAGAACTTTGAAGTTCACCCTCTGATGATAATCAGATTCCTGATGTAATAAATCACAGGTTCCTTAAAATTATTTGGGGGATTTGGAAAAGCTATAGTTTTAGAAAGCTTATGAAATGAGGAATCCTAAACACAGTGTTTCCATTATTGTAAAAGGTTGTTATGACTGCCATCTTGGATTCCCACAATGGCAACATTCAGAAATAGTCAGGTTCCTTGTGTTATTTCATTAAAGGTTTTGGGGGATTTGGAAAACTATACATTTTTAGAAAGCGTATCAAAAGAGGAATCCAAAAAACAATGCTTTTGTTTTTTTTCAAAGGTTGTTATGGTGTACCTCTTAGATTTCTAAAAATGGGAAAATTCTAAAAAATATATTTTTAACTTTCTGGACTTCTGGTTAACCTAGGATCATGACTAAAGGAACTAAATAAGAATTTTTGGAGGGCATAGAATCAGAGATACTAATTACAAATTACTGAATCTGATGAATAGTTATCGTGTGAGCTGGAATTTTGGATTTTTATTGTGAGTTGCAGGGGAGGTGGGTAAGTGGTTAGTGTGCTTGGTTTCAATGTGGAAGGTTCCCGGTTCAAACCCCACACCTGCCACATTTCTTGATGCAATGTAGAGTTGTGTTAGGAAGGCCAACCGGTGTAAAACCTGTGCCAAATCAACATGTCGGTCAACCTTGGATCTGCTGTGGCGACCCGAGTGAAAACAAGGGACCCAACTGAAGGGAATTACAATTGCAAATTGGTGACATCGATGACTTATGAGACAATGGAACCTTGTCTGTGTGAGTATCTTTTCTTTACTAATCAGATTCAGACATTTGTTTCTGTCTATTATTCCAAAAAATGTATTCAATCTGTCCTGGATTTTGTATTAAAGGCTATGAACCCTTAAACCAAGAATGGTGTTCCTAATTGTTAACCATGTACCATAAAGTTGACCCAAAAATAAACAGAAGTCCAAAAAATAAAAGGTTAGGGTATACTTGAAGGTATTGTCATAATAGTGACATGACAGTGTCATAACTGTTACATGACACAGCCATGAAGGTGTCGCAAACATTATGTCAATGTGATAAATGTTTATGACTGCTGTCATTAAGTGTCATTTGGTTTTTGTAATGACAAGTTGACACGCTGGCATAAACCAAAGACCAAAAAGGCCAAAGACAACTTCTGGTCATGTAATTTTGAAAAAAGTTATAATCAAGACAACCTAAAAAATGTCAACTTGTCATTATAAAAAATGAATGACACATAATGACCACAGTCATAAACATTTACGACATTGACATAATGTTTATGGCACTTTCATGACTGTGTCATGTAACGGTTATGGCAGGGTCATGTCTCTATTATGATGGTACCTTTAAGTAAAGTGTTACCAAAGTTGGTTTCAGAAAGTCCACAATTTTGGAAATCCTGCATGGGGGCCATAAGAACCTTTGACAAAATGTAAACATGGTTTTTTGTTAGATTCCTCATTTCATAAGCTTTCTAAAAATATATGATTTACCAAATCGCCAAAAAACTCTAAGTAAATTACACAATAAGCCTGACTATGAACAGGAAGCCCACAGAGATACTGTTGTGTGGGCAGCTGAAGAGGAGGTACTGCTGGCCCACCACCACCAGATGGCGCCCTGCTTGGAGTGCGGGCTTCAAGCACGAGAGGGCGCCGGAGCCACTGGGAGTGACAGCTGTCACTCATCCTCAGCACCAGCTGTCACTCATTCATCTCATCACCATCACCATAAAGGCCGGACTGCAACTCCACCTCCTCGCCGAGAAATCAGCTACCATTCAGGTAATTTTCTCTACTGACTTAAAACATTGAGTAATAATCTGAACTTCTTTGCAGCCGTTTTCCTGTGGTTTCCTTATCTGTGCGATTGGCGTTTGGTGTGATCAGCGACGGCTTCGCTTCACACTCCAACCAGATAAGTGGTTAGACAGGAGCTGCACGAGTGTGTGATTGGAGGTGGAGGTTTTCCCTCCTAACTGTATACAGACTGTGGGATTACTGAGTGTGCAAACTCACACTCATCAGGACTGTCTCTGTTCTCTGCCAGCAGTACCGGGTCTGACTGCTGAAGACAGCGGCCACCTGGGGCGCAGGGCTTGGCGGCTCCGGTGTTCTTCAGCTCCGTTGGTGGTGGGATCCGGCTCTTCTCTCGTCAGGCGTCTTCTATCGTCGAGCGTGCCCACACGTCACTTTGTGTATAATTGACAGTCCACCATATTGTTATTGTCTGTACGTCGTTGTGCGATTCACAACATTAAATTGTTACTTTTGGCTTATCCATTGTCCGTTCATTAACGCCCCCTGTTGTGGGTCCGTGTCACGACACTTTCACAACAGGATTTCTCGGCCAGCGTCATGGATCCCGAGGGGCGTCAACCATCGCTTGAACAGCCAATGGAAGAGCGAGGTGCACAGGCGCCAGCAGGAGGCGTGTTGGGTGAGCTGCAGCACATCTTAACCGCCTTTACCGCTCGGTTGGACTTAGTCACCGAGCAGAGCATTATTCTCAATCGTAGGATGGAGGCTCTCACCGCCCAGGTGGAAGCGCATGCTCAGGGCGCTGCTGCAGCACCTCCTCCTGCTGACCGTGTGCCAGAGACAGACATTCCGCTGGTCGTTCAACGAACCCCCCCACCTTCCCCTGAAGCATACATAAGCCCTCCGGAGCCATACGGAGGCTGTGTGGAGACGTGCGCGGACTTCTTGATGCAGTGTTCGCTCGTCTTTTCACAGCGTCCCGTCATGTATGCGTCAGATGCTAGCCGGGTGGCTTACGTTATAAATTTGCTTTGAGGAGAGGCACGCGCCTGGGCTACGGCGCTCTGGGAGCAGAATTCACGGCTCCTAATGGTTTACACTGAGTTTGTGAGGGAGTTCCGACAGGTGTTAGACCACCCTCATAGAGGCGAGACCGCTTCAAGCGTGCTGCTGTCGATACGGCAGGGGCGTCGGAGCGCAGCGAAGTATGCAGTCAACTTCCGCATAGCAGCAGCGCGAGCCGGCTGGAATGCTGTTGCGCTCCGCGCCGCCTTTATAAACGGACTGTCTCTGGTCCTTAAGGAGCACCTGGTGATGAAGGACGAGCCGCGGGATTTAGATGGGCTTATCGACCTGGTTATATGGTTAGACAACCGATTAACAGAACACCGCGAGACGAAGGGCGTGGTCAGGCACAAGCCGTCCCTCTTCCTCCCGGGTCCGAAAGGGAGCCGACTTCCCCACGCTCCACTGCCAGGGCTCTCCACGTGACAACAGCTCCCCCTGCTGACGTTGCTATGGAAACGAGCAGGGCCAAAAAGCGATCAGATCAGAGACAAAGGAGGCTGATCCGTGGAGAGTGTTTTCTCTGCAGCTCAACTGAGCACACACAGAGAGAATGCCCCAAACGGTCAAAACAGCAGGGTTAGGGTTAGGGTTAGGGTTAGGGTTAGGGTTAGGGTTGCAGAGTCAGTTTAAGTTTACCAATTTGTGCATGTGTCAATGAGGTATATATTATGTTGTATCTGTTTAAAAATATTTATAGCTAATTGTCCTTCACACTTATTCATTATTTTTAAATCACATTTGTAGCAGGAGAAAATTGTTTTAGTGTTTTTTGCAAGGACAATTTGCATGCGGTAGCAGGTTGGGAGCCTTTCAGTTTGTGGACAACCTGCTGTACCACTGGAGCCAGAGTTGCCAAATTACGTGCTGTTGTTCCTGAAACCATTCCTATTTTATTTAGTGAAGCCATTACATTGTAGATTTTAATTTCATTTATTCTAAATGTTCCCTTTCAGGCAATTTTTTTTCATTTTGGAGATTTGTTATGTTTTATTTACTTCTTATTCTGATTTACTGAGGCACAATTGAAGGTTTTACTGCATTCTGGAATTGAACCACAGAAATGGGCTGTAAAATTGCTCCCAGTTCCACAAATTGGAGAGGGTTAGTAGGAGAAAAAGCATATGGCTATAAAGACTTCAGTCAAAATTGTGAAAAGTGGAAAAACCCTTCTTTGAAGTAAAAAAAAAAAAAAAAGAAAAAAGAAAAAAAATGAAGTGTAGAGATGGCAAAATTATGTTTGTGCTTTTTGCAATCAGTGACAAATATTACAAATTAGTTGGCAGAATGTTGTAAATGTGGGAAAACTACTTTTATACACTGAACACTAGGGTGGTGCATCACTCTGTTAACAATAAATAAAACAATACAATATGTACTGAGATATGTGTTATGTGTGATACAATGCAATCCAATACAGTTCGTTGTTTGATGCAGGAATTAAATGTATAAGATGAATTAGAATAAGGCATTGCTTACCTTCAAATACAAATTTAATGAACAACCAGGAACCTTCTTTAAGTTTTTACTACTGTGCTGCAGCCATTTTACCACTGGGGGCAGTACCACATTAAGTAGCAGAAAGCACTCTGTAGAAGTCCGGAAGAAGAAACCAGCTGTTGTTAGTATAGCATAAATTTTCCGCTCTGAACCAGTATGAGAATATTAACAAATTGTGAATATACACTCAACAAAAATATAAACACAACACTTTTGGTTTTGCTCCCATTTTGTATGAGATGAACTCAAAGATCTAAAACTTTTTCCACATACACAATATCACCATTTCCCTCAAATATTGTTCACAAACCAGTCTAAATCTGTGATAGTGAGCACTTCTCCTTTGCTGAGATAATCCATCCCACCTCACAGGTGTGCCATATCAAGATGCTGATTAGACACCATGATTAGTGCACAGGTGTGCCTTAGACTGCCCACAATAAAAGGCCACTCTGAAAGGTGCAGTTTTATTACACAGCACAATGCCACAGATGTCGCAAGATTTGAGGGAGCGTGCAATTGGCATGCTGACAGCAGGAATGTCAACCAGAGCTGTTGCTCGTGTATTGAATGTTCATTTCTCTACCATAAGCCATCTCCAAAGGCGTTTCAGAGAATTTGGCAGTACATCCAACCAGCCTCACAACCGCAGACCACGTGTAACCACACCAGCCCAGGACCTCCTCATCCAGCATGTTCACCTCCAAGATCGTCTGAGACCAGCCACTCGGACAGCTGCTGAAACAATCGGTTTGCATAACCAAAGAATTTCTGCACAAACTGTCAGAAACCATCTCAGGGAAGCTCATCTGCATGCTCGTCATCCTCATCGGGGTCTCGACCTGACTCCAGTTCGTCGTCGTAACCGACTTGAGTGGGCAAATGCTCACATTCGCTGGCGTTTGGCACGTTGGAGAGGTGTTCTCTTCACGGATGAATCCCGGTTCACACTGTTCAGGGCAGATGGCAGACAGCGTGTGTGGTGTCATGTGGGTGAGCGGTTTTCTGATGTCAGTGTTGTGGATCGAGTGGCCCATGGTGGCGGTGGGGTTATGGTATGGGCAGGCGTCTGTTATGGACCAAGAACACAGGTGCATTTTCTTGATGGCATTTTGAATGCACAGAGATACCGTGACGAGATCCTGAGGCCCATTGTTGTGTCATACATCCAAGAACATCACCTCATGTTGCAGCAGGATAATGCACGGCCCCATGTTGCATGGATCTGTACACAATTCTTGGAAGCTGAAAATGTCCTAGTTCTTGCATGGCCGGCATACTCACCGGACATGTCACCCATTGAGCATGTTTGGGATGCTCTGGACCGGCGTATACGACAGCGTGTACCAGTTCCTGCCAATATCCAGCAACTTCGCACAGCCATTGAAGAGGAGTGGACCAACATTCCACTGGCCACAATTGACAACCTGATCAACTCTATGCGAAGGAGATGTGTTGCACTGCATGAGGCAAATGGTGGTCACACCAGATACTGACTGGTATCCCCCCCAATAAAACAAAACTGCACCTTTCAGAGTGGCCTTTTATTGTGGACAGTCTAAGGCACACCTGTGCACTAATCATGGTGTCTAATCAGCATCTTGATATGGCACACCTGTGAGGTGGGATGGGTTATCTCAGCAAAGGAGAAGTGCTCACTATCACAGATTTAGACTGGTTTGTGAACAATATTTGAGGGAAATGGTGATATTGTGTATGTGGAAAAAGTTTTAGATCTTTGAGTTCATCTCATACAAATGGGAGCAAAACCAAAAGTGTTGTGTTTATATTTTTGTTGAGTGTAAAAAGCATACATTTATTCATAATGTCACCTACCACTGTCAGACATATTGATTTTTTTTTTTTTTTTTTTTTGCCCAACAAAGTTAACGTTTCTGTGACCAGTCTCGCAGGAGCATCATGCTGACCTTTGAACTTTTACGGGAGTTTGAAAACACAGAAATACATAATACACAGAAATTTATAACATTATAACATTAAAAATTGAGACATTGACCTGTTCATATTGCATTTAGAACAATTCAGGCTTTCCTGTTTTATGTGATCATATGTATGACTTTATAATAAATTTTTTTTATTCACAGCACTTAATTCCTACACCCCTACTGAACACAAATCAACTAAGTTTATTTTACTCAATTCAATGACTAAATCATTTAACTCAACAGTTTAAAGCAGTCGCTTTAACTCAAACATCTTGAGTTGGACTTCACGTTTGTTTCCACTGTTACTATTAATCAAAGTTTTGGTGCTGACATGAATTGTTTTTGGACGAGCCCCGCAGCACTGCCTTCCTCTTCCAAGCCCTAACCTTGACCCCGGCTCTAAAACCTCCACACACCTGCCCTGCAGTCAGGCAGAGAAAGGCCTCCTCAGCCTCTTCAGCCCCCTGCCTGCAGCCTGCGGCTCACAGCCAACCTGGCAAGAGCAACAGGCTCTGACTTCAGGATGAAGCACAGCATGACAGGGATGACACAGAGATACACACAAAGCCTCAGGCTCCAGGGTAGCTAGTTCTCCGCTCCACCTCTTTAATCATCTCACTTTGAGATGTACGGATTTCATTGCTGCTCGAAGTGACGCAGCCCGCCACCAACAGCCACCCGCTCCTGCAGCCCGTGGTAACTCTTTCAGTAGTTTTGACAAAATAAGATTTGGTCATGTTTCTCTCTTTCAATCCAGCATGATATGAATTATATTGTCACATATCAGAAAAGTGCCGTAAGTGTTATTTCAAAAACAAGGCAGTAGTACTGGTGGGCATGACCCCAGTTACACTGACCTTCACCCAAAGGATTTCCCTCTGGATTACCTTGCCAGAGTAAATCTGGAATCCACTTAAGTGTCTGCCACATTTGGTTCAAATCCAACCTGGTCTCATGGCAAGTCTATTAATCTATTGGTTTGTTTGATATTGTGACAAAAAGCGCCTCATTTTCATCATGGCAGCACAAATTCACTCTAATTCATTCCATAACGGCTGCACGAAATTAAAAATGAAGTGGGGGAGGGGGGCGGGTGGTTATGGTTAGGGTTGGGGGAAGGAGTAGAGTTCGGTTATGATTAAGGTTAGGGTCGGGGGTAGTAGTAGGGTTAGTAATAGTCAGTTAAAAAAAAAAACCCTCACAAAAATTTGACTCATTTTGTCACAGGAGTACAAAAAACTAAAACAAAAAACAAACAAAACAAAAGAAAAACGTGAGACTAGGCTGTCCAAATTTTATTCTTTGATGTTGACCTTTGTGTCAGCCTTCATTGACAAACCAAGTTTGGTAAAAGGACCAGTAAAAGGACCTGGGAGGAGTAGTTCAACAAACCGACTGGCAAACATGACCTTGGCCCCAACGATTGACTTTTGATAAATTTGACCTCACCTGGGCAATTCTACAACCCAACGCCATATACGTGCTGGGTTTAGAACAAATCAGAGTGGAAAAACTTGTATTTTGGCATTTGATTCCAGTGACCTTCATCCCAATGATTGATCTTTGGCAAATGGGATGTTGCCTGGGCAATTCCACAACCTACCTACATGTGCCAATTTTAGTGCTAAACAGGATGAAAAAACTTAAAATTTGACAACTGACATCACTGACCTTAATCCCAATCATTGACCTTTGGCAAATTTGACCTCACCTGGCTAAGTTCAGAAGATTAGTGTGTGTGTGTGTGTGTCTGTGTGTGTGTGTATGTGTGTTTCCGCATATCAAGATTGGTTGTACACTGACCAAAATGGAGGAGAATGGAACAAAGAGTCCAATAACCCAAATATTTGCCTGTTGGCTCCAATGACCTTGACCTTTGCCAAAACAAACCCCTTAATGGAAATTCTGTGGTCAACTTAAATGCACATAGCAAGTTTGGTGGAAAATGACCCAAGCACATCAGAGAAGTAGTAGAACAAACACAAAAACCTTTCTTAAATTATCGTATGATTATTCACACATTAACTACACTAAATGTATTTTAATAACTTTCCATTGTTGCCTCCCAGTCTCCTTGAATAAAATTTTGTTGATGATATATTTTAGAGTTAACCCCCCCAAACACAAACATGAAAACCAACCCACTAACCAAATATATGCTTTCTCTGTGACACTGAAGAGCAGAAATGTGTTTAGCCCCCCTGCACCATTCAGTAATCTGATTTTCTTTTTCAAACACTGAGTCCTCTTCCATATCGATCCACGAGCCAGGAGAGCCTCTCTTTTCCTGACTGGAGTTTCTGATGGAGGAGGACAGCCAGCGTGACCTTGACTTCACCCTCGTCCACGCTGATCCTGTTCAGCTCACCCGAAATCTAAAACCACAGCTACTCATTTTCAATAAATGCCCAGTCACTTTCCTCCAGCTCTGACCTTTCCACTGCAAAGATCTCCTGCATCAGGCAGAGTGGAAGACTGGAAATGATGGGTCACCCGGTGTTTGAAAATATCACACCGGTCAGTGAAGCATATAAAGGATGAGCTAATAGTCAAGCAGTTATTTCCTCCATCAACAAGGTTATGCTTTTAGTAACACTCGTCTGTTTGGCTGCATGTTATCACAACTGTTCAGAAGGTTTTCTTCTCACATCCATTAAAACCTTGTGGAATGATCAATCTTATTAATAGGAAAAACCTGCTCAATACTGATGTGAATCACAGCCCAGATGTTGATGTCTGATTAAAAGTGCAAAATTTAAATAGCAATGCAAAATATGGTGTTTTCCACAGATAACTAAATACATCTGTTTAATCAAAGGTCAAGGAAAACATGGATCTCAACTGTAAATACGCCAAGATGGATGATCTAAAGCATACATAGATTAGCAAAACATTTGTAACTGATTGGTATGAACAATTTCATAACAAAGTCGCATGGAAATTATATGATACAGTCATACATAGAAGAGGGCTGAATTGCGTTGGGTCCTGCCGGGTCCTGCGGGAGCGGGCAGTTAGTACCTCACTGCAGGTGGGAGTGGACGGCTAAAAATAAACACTGCGGGAACAGAAGCAACAAGATGACTCAGTCACCAAAGGAAAATAGTGTAAAGTACAAGGTCTGTCCATAAAGTATAGGTCCTTTTAATTTTTTTCAAAAACTATATGGATTTCATTCATATGTTTTAACGTCAGACATGCTTGAACCCTCGTGCGCATGCGTGAGTTTTTCCACGCCTGTCGGTGATGTCATTCGCCTGTGAGCACTCCTTGTGGGAGGAGTCGTCCAGCCCCTCGTCGGAATTCCTTTGTCTGAGAAGTTGCTGAGAGACTGGCGCTTTGTTTGATCAAAATTTTTTCTAAACCTGTGAGGCACATCGAAGTGGACACGGTTCGAAAAATTAAGCTGGTTTTCAGTGAAAATTTTAACGGCTGATGAGAGATTTTGAGGTGATACTGTCGCTTTAAGGACTTCCCACGGTGCGAGACGTCATGCAGCGCTCTCAGGCGCCGTCATCAGCCTGTTTCAAGCTGAAAACCTCCACATTTCAGGCTCTATTGATCCAGGACATCGTGAGAGAACAGAGAAGTTTCAGAAGAAGTCGGTTTCAGCATTTTATCCGGATATTCCACTGTTAAAGGAGATTTTTTTTAATGAAAGATGTGCGGGCGGATTGCACTGTCGGCTCGCAGCCGCCGCGACGCTCCGCCACAGGAAAAACACCTCCGTTGGAAGCCTTAAGGACAAGTTGGAACATGTCCAGCTGTTAAACCATTTCTCATATACTCACTCCACTGAAAGCCATCAAAAGCCGCCTGGATTTTACAAATGGTTATCAACACGGAGGTGTTTTTCCTGTGCCGCCGCACCGCGTCCGCACGTCTTTCATTAAAAAAATCTCCTTTAACAGTGGAATATCCGGATAAAATGCTGAAACCGACTTCTTCTGAAACGTCTCTGTTCTCTCATGACGTCCTGGATCAATAGAGCCTGAAATGTGGAGGTTTTCAGCTTGAAACAGGCTGACGACGGCGCCTGAGAGCGCTGCGCGACGTCTCGCACCGTGAAAAGTCCTTAAAGCGACAGTATCACCTCAAAATCTCTCATCAGCCGTTAAAATTTTCACTGAAAACCAGCTTAATTTTTCGAACCGTGTCCACTTCGATGTGTCTCACAGGTTTAGAAAAAATTTTGATCAAACAAAGCGCCAGTCTCTCAGCAACTTCTCAGACAAAGGAATTCCGACGAGGGGCTGGACGACTCCTCCCACAAGGAGTGCTCACAGGCGAATGACGTCACCGACAGGCGTGGAAAAACTCACGCATGCGCACGAGGGTTCAAGCATGTCTGACATTAAAACATATGAATGAAATCCATATAGCTTTTGAAAAAAATAAAAAGGACCTATACTTTATGGACAGACCTCGTATGTGTGTCCACACGCTGCTTTCATCTTAAATAGTTTAACAGGAGCGAACAGAGAGAGAGACATACAGTGGAGCACAGCAAGTCTGTCTCTCTCTCTCACTCTCTCTCTTTCTCTCTTTCTCTATATCTGTCACAGCGCAGCGAATTACTGCATGCTCTTAGAAGGGCATGCAGCAACTGAACGGTCACATAAAACTGCCTTTAAACTGAAAACAACAAAATAGTAACACTATTCCTAATCAGTGCTTCAAAAGACATACAGGCCAGGGATTCAACAAAACAATCCCATGAATTTCTTTATTAATAGCTTAAATGACCTGTTTTCTCATGTGGGACGAGAGAAAACATTAAATCAATGCATCTCTATTAGTGTACGCTCAGTGTTTTGCAGGTGCGGATGGGACTGGACATATCCATTGCGGACGCAGGCAGGACTGTAACACACATGTTGTTACAGTCTATTTAACTCGAACTCTGTTTAAGGATATGATTCCTTCTTTATGTTCTCCAATGCCATATACCAACACAGGGCAGAGTAGCTACCTAAACTCTGTGAGTGAGATAGATTATCTCGTCAATAGTTTTATATCCTCATTGAGGACAACTTTGGATGCTGTAGCTCCTCTGAAAAAGAGAGCCTTAAATCAGAAGTGCCTGACTCCGTGGTATAACTCACAAACTCGCAGCTTAAAGCAGATAACCCGTAAATTGGAGAGAAAATGGCGTCTCACTAATTTAGAAGATCTTCACTTAGCCTGGAAAAAGAGTCTGTTGCTCTATAAAAAAGCCCTCCGTAAAGCTAGGACATCTTACTACTCATCACTAATTGAAGAAAATAAGAACAACCCCAAGTTTCTTTTCAGCACTGTAGCCAGGCTGACAAAGAGTCAGAGCTCTATTGAGCCGAGTATTCCTTTAACTTTAACTAGTAATGACTTCATGACTTTCTTTGCTAATAAAATTTTAACTATTAGAGAAAAAATTACTCATAACCATCCCAAAGACATATCGTTCTCTTTGGCTGCTTTCAGTGATGCCGGTATTTGGTTAGACTCTTTCTCTCCGATTGTTCTGTCTGAGTTATTTTCATTAGTTACTTCCTCCAAACCATCAACATGTCTATTAGACCCCATTCCTACCAGGCTGCTCAAGGAAGCCCTACCATTAATTAATGCTTCGATCTTAAATATGATCAATCTGTCTTTATTAGTTGGCTATGTACCACAGGCTTTTAAGGTGGCAGTAATTAAACCATTACTTAAAAAGCCATCACTTGACCCAGCTATCTTAGCTAATTATAGGCCAATCTCCAACCTTCCTTTTCTCTCAAAAATTCTTGAAAGGGTAGTTGTAAAACAGCTAACTGATCATCTGCAGAGGAATGGTCTATTTGAAGAGTTTCAGTCAGGGTTTAGAATTTATCATAGTACAGAAACAGCATTAGTGAAGGTTACAAATGATCTTCTTATGGCCTCAGACAGTGGACTCATCTCTGTGCTTGTTCTGTTAGACCTCAGTGCTGCTTTTGATACTGTTGACCATAAAATGTTATTACAGAGATTAGAGCATGCCATAGGTATTAAAGGCACTGCGCTGCGGTGGTTTGAATCATATTTATCTAATAGATTACAGTTTCTTCATGTAAATGGGGACTCTTCTTCACAGACTAAGGTTAATTATGGAGTTCCACAAGGTTCTGTGCTAGGACCAATTTTATTCACTTTATACATGCTTCCCTTAGGCAGTATTATTAGACAGCATTGCTTAAATTTTCATTGTTACGCAGATGATACTCAGCTTTATCTATCCATGAAGCCAGAGGACACACACCAATTAGCTAAACTGCAGGATTGTTTTACAGACATAAAGACATGGATGACCTCTAATTTCCTGCTTTTAAACTCAGATAAAGCTGAAGTTATTGTACTTGGCCCCACAAATCTTAGAAATATGGTGTCTAACCAGATCCTTACTCTGGATGGCATTACCCTGACCTCTAGTAATACTGTGAGACATCTTGGAGTCATTTTTGATCAGGATATGTCATTCAATGCGCATATTAAACAAATATGTAGGACTGCTTTTTTGCATTTGCGCAATATCTCTAAAATCAGAAAGGTCTTGTCTCAGAGTGATGCTGAAAAATGAATTCATGCATTTATTTCCTCTAGGCTGGACTATTGTAATTCATTATTATCAGGTTGTCCTAAAAGTTCCCTGAAAAGCCTTCAGTTAATTCAAAATGCTGCAGCTAGAGTACTGACAGGGACTAGAAGGAGAGAGCGTATCTCACCCATATTGGCCTCTCTTCATTGGCTTCCTGTTAATTCTAGAATAGAATTTAAAATTCTTATTCTTACTTATAAGGTTTTGAATAATCAGGTCCCATCTTATCTTAGGGACCTCATAGTACCATATCACCCCAATAGAGTGCTTCGCTCTCAGACTGCAGGCTTACTTGTAGTTCCTAGGGTTTGTAAGAGTAGAATGGGAGGCAGAGCCTTCAGCTTTCAGGCTCCTCTCCTGTGGAACCAGCTCCCAATTCGGATCAGGGAGACAGACGCCCTCTCTACTTTTAAGATTAGGCTTAAAACTTTCTGTTTTGCTAAAGCTTATAGTTAGGGCTGGATCAGGTGACCCTGAACCATCCCTTAGTTATGCTGCTATAGACTTAGACTGCTGGGGGGTTCCCATGATGCACTGAGTGTTTCTTTCTCTTTTTGCTCTGTATGCACCACTCTGCATTTAATCATTAGTGATTGCTCTCTGCTCCCCTCCACAGCATGTCTTTTTCCTGGTTCTCTCCCTCAGCCCCAACCAGTCCCAGCAGAAGACTGCCCTCCCTGAGCTTGGTTCTGCTGGAGGTTTCTTCCTGTTAAAAGGGAGTTTTTCCTTCCCACTGTCGCCAAGTGCTTGCTCACAGGGGGTCATTTTAACAGTTGGGGTTTTTCTGTAATTATTGTATGGCTTTGCCTTACAATCTGAAGCGCCTTGGGGCAACTGTTTGTTGTGATTTTGCAGTATATAAATGAAACTGAATTGAATTGTGGGTGCTGGCGGAAATGATCACAATTTTGGTGGGAGCAGGCGGGAATGGGAAGAAAATATAGTCCTGCGCAAGGCTCTAATACATAGTCAAAAACATCATTACAGACAGAT
Organism: Thalassophryne amazonica; assembly: GCF_902500255.1. Classification (NCBI taxonomy): domain Eukaryota; kingdom Metazoa; phylum Chordata; class Actinopteri; order Batrachoidiformes; family Batrachoididae; genus Thalassophryne; species Thalassophryne amazonica. The sequence goes on along the minus strand of NC_047113.1, from coordinate 43,328,811 downwards.
ATATATTTACTTGTACATTTATATTGTGGAGTGTAAGTCTCAACCCTGTGGTGCCTTTCATTATGATAGAAAATTTATTATTGGCAAGTGTGTAGCTGTAAAAACAAGAATTATCAATTATATTAATGTTTGTGTGGTTAAATGGCATTAATAACATGCTGCATAAACTGCTAATTTTGGAGGTAATAGCAGTTGTCAGAGTGGTGCACTTCACACCGGATGGGACAGAATTTGTGCACTAAATCCTTTGATACTTAATGACTATCGTCTCCTTCGGTCGCATTTGGGCTTCAAAGCTCTCGGCATGAGTGCTCTTGGTGGAGTGTTCTCTAATTAACAGGCTGTGGCTGAGATGCTTTTCTTGGCAGCGGTGATATATGCTCCTTAGATAGCACAAGCACTGGCCTTTTCCCAAATACACAACATTTTAAAAACACCAGGCTCATATTCAAGTGATTATGTCTATCACTGTCATGAGACCCGAGAAGCGGTTCAAACTCGATACCACGGCAGGAAGAATTCAGCACTGGAGCTGAGACGTCCCATCTGATGTTTTGGCTCAAAAGCTCGCTTTTGAAATGGCCACTGAAAGCGATCGGTGTTATTTAATTACCTGACTGATAAAGAAGGAATTTGTAGTTGACAAACTGTATTACTGTACGACGTTATTCTCACAGTTGAGCCACGGTGGCCTCAGATGCTTTTTTTCAGCGGTAGTGTCAGCAGGTCACACTCTCTTTAATGATAACACTTTAATCCTATTTAATTCTATAATCGCAGTTCGTAAATGGCCCTTAAGAGCCGAGGTAGGTGCTGGGGATTTGAATGCGCTCTGTATCCCCGGCTTTACATCGAGCAGTAAGGCTTCAGCTATACTCACTGGCCAGCCTGGGGACATTAAGTCCATGTTGAGATCAGGAGCACCTTTCATATCGGCGTAGGCACAAGCTCACTTTTCTTCTCCTGCTCTTCTATCGCTTACATAGAACAAACTGAAATGTGCCAGGAAATGTTACTGGAAAACAGTCAAAGTAATCAAGAGTCTTTGAATGCCTGAGGGGGTTTTATGTTGCAGGTGTTGTGATGGAAAATCAAAGACTGCCAGAGTATGTTTTTATTTTACTTCAGTTTGCAATTCTTGCAGTGCAGGGGAGGAGGATATTCTATTCTAATCAGCCTGTGTGCCATAACTCCAAGCCGACTGCTCAGATAAGGCTTATTTTTTATTATTATTTTTTAGTGCCACTGTGGCTCTATCCTCCTCTGCAGTCAGCCCGATCTGGGTCCTGAAGCTGATTCGTCAAAATCTGATGAGCAGAAATTTTCTTTTCTAAGATGTCATTCTAGCAGAATTACGAAAGGCATCAGAGGGCTGGTGCAAACCCCGCACACTCTGTACACTCGGATATATCCACGTCTGATAGTTCATGTTTGTAAAACATTCAACCTTGTGAGTGTGTACAGTGTTTGGATTACAAAAACCTGTGCTGATAATTTGTTTCTTTGAATCCTGCAACATCCTGTGTTTGTTATTCTCTTACTCCCAAATCGGGCTAATTTATAAGCAGGGAATATGGTAACTTCAGAGAGAACCAGATGTCATAAACAATGCTTTTTTTTCAACAAACAATTTCCTTTCATGACTTCCTCATGATAATCGGTCACAAATATGTTGCCGATCAATATAAAATTTAGATAATCTCTCTAGCCCTTTTGGTTGCTGAGATGTAGCTGAAAATAGGTTTTTTGCAACATGTTTTTGTTGACCTTGATTTCTGTCCAATCCTCTCCACAGATAGCTGTTGGGTTAGGGTAATTTCGGACACATCTGCTTGAAATTAATATTATGTTTAATTTTATAGATCTGTTTTATTGTGCCACTATTTTCCTTAATAGATCTCATAGCCCTTGTCCTGCCCGTAAGAGAGAAATGAAAGATTTTTCTGACCTATGTGTACATTTCACATATATATCTTAAAAACCAAAAACAATTTTTTTTTTTTCTGACAGCTTCTACAGTTTTAAAGAAGATAACTTCCTCTCTTTCATCCTCCAACATCACATGGAATCAAATCCTGTGGCATCTGTGTGTGTTAATGTTCAAAACGTCAGAATTAGTTCATTATTTTAAAATTAGAAGATATGTATTATATTTTCACTTTATAGAAATTGTAGACTTGACATTAATGTCGTTAAACTATCCGGATTAATTTGGTTTATAAATCAAAACCATAAGTCAAACCTGCTTTCGTTTTGAGGACTTCGGCCTCATGGCTGAACCGCTGTATCCTGTGAATGGAAATGACTTCCTTACAGCAGTGGGTAGGGCGCACAAAGACTGATCAGAAGTATTGGAGGTGTTTAAACTCAACACCGGCCTGTCAGTAGCTGAGTGTACCTGAGATAATACTGAAAATTATTGGTTAGCTGTAGCTTCTACTAAATTTTTTAGTGGTTTATTGGTTTAGCATTCTAAATGTTAACTTTTCAGTTAGCTGATTAGCTGTTATCGAAGCTAACTGTTTGGTTAAATGTGCCCACCACTGATTCTGTACCATTAAGACATGGGAGTGTGACCTGAATGCTTATACCATTTTGTGCCACTGGGAGGCAGTATTGCATAGCTAGTAACAGATGTCACACCTTTCTTATTTGTTATATAAGATGTGGATGATGTGCAGAAGAAAATCTAAGTACAACAGACAACCACCATGGCACATCCAAGTCATACTATCCCATTTTTTTTTTCTGTTTATCATAATGCATAATCCTGAACTATCCACCAGAGGCCAGTGTTTACCACATGGCAGCACAGCATAGGCATTTCAAAACATTTGAAACATTTTGAAGCAGTGATCCTTTAGGGTAATATTTCACTGGGTTGCTACAGCGTGCAAACTGCAATTGCGAGGGAATTCGCTTGACATTGTGCAAAGTTCGGTGGATGTTGCAGTTCCCTCGCTTGAGTTGGATGTCACCAATTGCATGTCACATGAATTTTGAAGAGTTCAAATTTAGTGAGGCAAGAAAGGTCCTTGCCACACAGTCTCACACACTTCTGGAGGCATCTTTGGAATTGGGAAGTCCTCTGAATGTAGTCCCCACAACTCATAATGTGCAAAAGTCACAAGAAAACGTTGTGAGGGGTTGACAAAGGATGAAACTACAGTATGAGTGATTGGAGACAAAACTGAAGATATGACATTCTCCAAGAAAGACATGCATGAGCTGCCTTGGCAGCATGGCAAAATAGCGGAGATGATTGGAGAGAGACAGCACTTCTAGCAGTGGCTGCTGGACTCCAACAGCCACTGCTCAACACCCAGCTGCAAGCATGGTCACATCTGTCCACGGCAGCTGGGACTGTCTTTTATTTTCTTATAAATCAGGACCACAGTGGGAATAAGTCTCATGCTGGTCCACAGGAGGAGGTCACGCATGGATCTGTGTGTGATGGTGGCATCCAGGACCTCTTTGATGGACATGGACATTACATATTTCATTATGTGACCGGTCATCATGTGCGATCCATCCGTGACGTTGGCAGCCAGGCGTCCTTCCCGCTGGACATTACATATTTCATCCTGCAGCTGGGCAGCATACTGGCTTAGTGGTTATTACACCTGCCTCACAGCATGTTCTGTTCGTGTTTGTGTGGGTTTGCTCCAGTTGCTTCCTCCTACATCCAAAGACATGCAGGTTAGGTGAATTGGTAGCCTTTACCAGACACTTAGGTAAACTGTGGTCTCAATTTCGTGAGATACCAACTGTGGTTTGTCATTCATTCACATATTTGGTCACAAATTTGCGTGTTCATCTTCTCTTTGACAGTTGCGGTCCAGTGAGATAGTCCTTAGTGTTAGCTGCTGTGAGGGATGGAGCAGACACTTCCATGGAATATTACATAACCAAAATCAATTTACTTTTGGCATGGATCTGGAATGCATCACAGTTCACCACAAACTAATCATCCTCAGTATACAATCTTTTTAATTTGGTGAATTACGAGATGATAACATTTATTGTTTTCATGCATGTATCATTACAAGCTGGCTGGGATAGGATAATTCACCAACTCACCTACTTATTTACAATTTTTGCTGTTCAAGCCTGGTGCTGTTGCCAGCAAAGGAGAAAGAGATTTTGTCTCTGCACCATTTTCATAAAAATGATAATTAAAATATTCATGAATTCATTAATTCAATTCTTGAACTCATTTAGTCCTGTTAAGTGTCAGGCGAGGTGGGGGTTGGGGTTGGCTATACACAGTCGCGTCTTCCTTCTTTAGCGACAGTTTGCCTCTTTAGAACCCAATGAAAGAGGACTGCAGTGCAGATATCCAACATCAACAAGAAACATCAAAGCAAAGTTGACAGAGACAATTTCTATGGTCATGATTTCATTTCCAATTTCCATTTATCTAGAAAAAATAATATCAAATAAGAGGCTGTATTTTCCTTCTTTATTTTATTTCATTTTCAAAAGAAAGATTGTGTTGTTTTAATGTTTTCTTCTGTATGTTTAAACCTGTCTCAGGAAACAGTTTGTTTCCTAATTTTATCTTGTTATAAGTTTTAAATCCCAAAACAGTAACTCATTGCTGTCAAAGATGTGGACCTTCAGCACAATGCTGTGTTTATTTTTTAAATGATAAAACATAATCACATCTCTTGATGAAGCAAATTATGACCTGTCAGAATTCCATGACAACCAAGGGCCAATATTCTTATGTGAATGTAGGAGTTGATGACTACTGTGCAGCCATTCGTGGGTGAGCTAATATGAAGTTGCAAGATGAAAGCAATATTTAAGATTGTGGAGACATATGACTACAGGAGCAACCTTAAAGATCTTTGGTACTTTCAAGGGGATCAAGGTTTGAAAGTGGTTTTGGTTTGCCTGAAAGATTCTGAACAAATCTGGCTTAGGTGTCTCATCATGGTGGCAGGTATGTTTGATAGGGGTCATCATAGGACCAGCTGAAGTCTAACTGTAACAATTCTCCAATCCTGTTGAAAGCTATACCAAATTACTTGACTTGTCACTAGAATCCAAAATATATTTTCTTTATCTCTGATCTTCCATGAAGGAACTTTGACGAGAAATGTGGAATGGTCAGTGAACTTTTGTTCAATGGTCAAATTTACCAATACTGTTTATCTTATCTGACTTCAGTGATTTGGTTGTCTAATCCTAGGCTTCTATTTTGGATTTTGAAAGTAGCTCAGTTGAGTTCGCTCAGTTGGTAAACACAATTCAAAAATAATACATGCTATCATTTTACAATTCATTAATATTAAAGGGACATATAATGAGGACAAAGACTTTCATATCTGGTGAACTTCAATGCACCAGAGTACCTAAAAAAATGTTATGGAGTTATGGGGTAAAAATGGCAGGAATGGTGACAAAGGTCAGTTTCAGTTTGTACAGGGGTCAAAAGTTAAAGTTGCTCCAATTTAGGTAAAAAGTTATGCAAATTATTGGTTGAGTTAACAGCATTTTAAAAAGGAATAGTTTGCATCATCTGTCATGCTTAGTTATCATGGTAACATGTGTCACATAGAATCCAATGGATGTCAACATTGTTTGACCTTTACTTTGGAGACCAAGCATTCAACACAGTCAAAACTATTCCATTTATTATTCCTGTTAGCTCAACCAATAACCAATGATTTACCAAAATTGGAGCAATTTTAACTTTTGACCTCTGTACAAATTGAAATGGACCACATTCACTGTAAAAAATGTCGTGAAATTTACATAAAAACAATGTAAAATCACTTCAGAAAAGAATTGTAAACCCAATTTTTTTGTTTTAGTCACAGTGGACTTTTGTAAACTATTAAACAGAATGTTTTTGTTAGATGTACAACAACAACATGTGATTCTAATCAAATGTATTTGTTGAAACTACAACTATTTGTAACAAAAACTGAGAAATACTGTAATACTCATTACAAAACAATTGTGGTAAATTGACATGCAAACATTGTAAAACCTATAGTTTTAGTCAGTTGTTTTTAAAAATACAAGAATTATATGTAAGTCACTTTACAAGTTTATGCTGCAGCCTAACTTTAACATGATTGATGAAACAATGCAAATTCGGGTAGGCCTATAGGCTACAGGTAGGCTATTTGCAGCTTGTAGAGTAGGCTAGGGAGTAGGCCTGTAAGAAATTATTATCGCTAATCTAAGTACTTCTGTTCAGTCATAATCCTTGCATGCTTTGTTTCTTTTAATTTTAATGCGATACAATACTCAGACTAGGCTTTCTTTTTTTTGTAGATTTAACAGTTTTTTAATGAGTCAGCCGTGGTTCATTCACTGTAAATCCATTTACATATTATGTCTGTAAAGTTATCTACTGTGCTGCTGTATTTTTACAGGAATTCCCTGGTAACCACAGCTGCCAGCGTTTTCCTGTAAAAACAACAGTTTTTTTTACAGTGTTCTTGCTGTTTTTTTGTTTTTTTTTCCATAACTCCATAACATTCAGTCATAGTTAGTCCAAACTATACCTTTTTGTGGTATAGTTTTAAGTATGATTGAAGAATTTTTAAATTTTGACACCTGCGTAATTCTTCAATTGACCCCTACTTGGCTGCTTATTGAAAATTCAAGTGGCCAGTGTCAAAGGAGTATTTGTGCTGAGTTTGGTGCTTGTTTCACCATTTGAAAGATTCCTCTGTAAATATTCTATCTGCTGCACAGGTGTGGTTGTCAGCAAGGCAGACTGTTTCTCTGCAGAAATGTACTAAATTAGAAAAAATAAACCATGACTTTCTGATTGTTTCACAGAGGTTACCTTCTTAAATGTATATAACATAATCATACCAGCAAAAAGATTTTGTATTAATTTAATCATGAAAGATGAAAAAAAAAATATAAGAGAATATGGGAGGTGGTCAAGTGAGGTGGACACAGAGAATGGAGTCAGAGAGAGAGTCAGAGAGAAATAGAGTTTCAGTACAGATATTTACTGAAGCAGTTCTCACATTTTGGTGAGTTCAGTGACAGGTTTTCCAAAGCAGTGCCTCAGCACATCTTTTGCGTGTCCTGGGGGAAGGTCATCGTACTGCTCAGCATCAGTTCTTCACAGTAAGCAGAGCAAAAATTACCCCAAGATATCCAAAGTCGGAGACGGTGTGTACTCCAAGTTCAATTTGAGTTACTCTGACTCGTGCTGGGACTGGTCTGAGTCATTCTGAGCCCAGCGCAGGTGAGCCAAGGAGTCCACTGAGCTACAGGGGGGGGAAAAAAAAAACAAACTTTCCTAACTTCTGCCAAGCGTTGTGACAATTCAGGAAAACAGCAGTGACTGCTGCCACGTGATGACTAAGCTTGAGGAAATCATCCAAGGTGTGCCAAATTGTAACTTGGTCCATTATAGCGTCAAACAGTGCAAACCTGTGACAGGTGTGATACCTCCTTAAATAAGAAAAAATAAACTTCTGATTGGTTGTGTTCTAAAACTCAAATAAGAGCCACAAATCCAATATTTTAGATGAATGTAGTCAAAGGAGACAATTCCTTCTCTATCTTTCTGTCTGTTTCTTTCACCATAGTGAAGTTACACATTGCTGATGAATTTGGCAGTTTATATCTTGTCTAAAGCTGAAGTCTGGTGGTCACCAAGACCACTGCTGCAAGATGTGCAAGATGTGCTTTTAATATAAAGATTTGTCATATTGCAGCAAGCAGTGATCCTCATCTGGGGTCATTTTTCAAGAGCAGAAATAAGAATATGAACAATTTCCAGTTCTTCATGGGAAGGCAGTGCAGCCACCCTTCATGCCTCTGCAGGCAGCAGAATGTTGTTCTAACAAATCCCCAGCTGGCCTTCTCACTTTTCTTCTTCTTTGAATCCTTTCCTCCACTTATTGTTTTTTTTTTTCTTGCATGAAAATTCAGTGTTACAGCTGGCAGAGTGCTCGCCGCCTGCCTGTCTTTGAACAGCTTGCATGCCCTGGGCCTGTCCCAGACGCAGTTCATCTTTTCTTTTTTTTTCTTTTTTTTTTTTGCCTACCACTCTTTACACTAGCAATGAGCAGGTTGCTGCCTCTGAGCAGATTCCAGCTCAGAAATCCCAGACGGCTAAGATGGAATGTAAAAGGTACACGTGACATTATACAGGCCTGTATGTGCAATCTCACAGATGCATCCGGTTACATTTCCAAATCTATGTAACACACAGAGCAGCATGTAACATAAACAGACTGAAAAATGGTCTTTATGCCACGATACAAAAAACAAGGCAGCTCCACGAAGATAATAACTCCAACTCCATTGCAGTGGATTTCTAAATAATTTTCTTTTTTCACCATTGTAAGAGCATAAAACTGGATAGTTCAAAGAAATGCACTTACTGGATGTGTTTCAGCGGGCAGAGCTGGCAGAGGCTCCCTCGTTTTTGTTGTGAGAGGAGCGTTTCCATTGGGCTAATTTATCTGCAGTGCAGTGTATTGATGGGTAAGTCCTATAGGCGATAAATCCTGAGTGGTTGTTACAGCATAAAATGATAATGGCCTGGGTGTATCATTCTCCTCAGCATCCAGAAATGAATTTCTCGAGGGTCTGACTGTGCTCTTATACAAGCAAACACAACAGCACCTGATGCAGCAGAATGCAGCTGTTTATGGTCGTGCATTTCTACTTTGTGCAAAATGATCAACAAAACTCACAAAAATGAAATGTGCTCACTACACATAAAGGATTTTGTGCATGTACCCAATGATGAGTAGCACTAAGGCAAAATTTAGCTTTGAAAACTGCTGTTCTAACTAGTCCCTAACTGAAATGTTAACCGTGCCAATGCTAACCTGATAAACATTTCATTGAAGCCAATGATAACCGCTAACCTTTGGCACGTTGGGGGTGGGGGAGCTCTAAAATTCCAAAAAAAAACAAACTTAAAGAGCTGAATTTTTAATACATTAACATATGTTAGTGTAAACATGGAGCTTCCCAAAATGGTTTAGCATGCCAAGATCAGATGACGATCAAAACGTACCTAAATTTAAACAATAGGGGGAGGAGGAGTAACAGGAAGACAGAGGTCGGGAATGAGAGGACCAGTAGTAGCCAGTAAACCAGTACTGATTAGTAAGTCTGGCATTTATATTGTGTATTTATATTTATATTTGCAAACTGTTTTTCTTTTTTACTTTCACTTTGATACCCTGTGTGCTTCTTACCCTGTGTGCTGCTATAGAATGCTGCTAGAACTTAAATTTCCCCGAGGGAGTCTTCCCAAGGGATCAATAAAATTCTGTCTAGTCTAATCTAGTTTGCTTTCAACATGACTGACATTACAGAAAGTATTAAATAAGGATTATGAAGAATTAAAAACACACACGGGCCATTATTTTAATAACTGAATGAATGAATTTACTCTGGCTTTAGCTCTTGCTCCTCCATCTCCCTGAGGTGATGTCTGTTGCCTTCATGTGATGGATTGTTGGATCAGATTAGTGTATAAGCTCAGGAGCAAACATACAATTTTTAGGTTTACAAAACTTTTTGACCATTGAATAAAAAAGGGAAAGTTAGCTGACTTAAAGTTTGCAGAACTACGTAAATTTAGTGAATGGTAATTGGTCTGTGCATGGTTCTCAAAGACAGATGAAAAGCCAGGCCGATATATTGGTTACCCAGTAATATCCTCTGATATGAGCCTTTCATGAACATATAGGTGTCTGCGTTATTTTAGCAGATATGAAAAGGTTAATTTTACCAAATAAACAATGCAATTTTACCAAATAAACAATGCAACTTTTGCTGTTGGAAATGGTGTCATTACATAGTCTTTCCACCAGAGGGTGCTCACTGGCATTGTTTACAATGCTGTCAAGCATGGCTGGGACCCCCATCAACCCCTGGTCACATGCTATAAGAGACAGAAGTAAAGTGATGACAATGGTTTTCAGTCAGAATGGGCGTTTTACAGAGTAGTCACTATTCTACCAGCTAGTCAGGGCCAAACTCAACAATAAATGTATTCAGAAGCTGTGCAATGTAACACAGCAACTGCCAAGCCAAATGAAGACAGCTTGATGTATGTTGGTTGGTTGTTGGTTATAGTTACTTATAAACATGCAGCTTCAATCCATTTTTTTTTTTTTTTTTGTCATAAGGGTTTGATAATGAAATGTTGGGAATCATTGCCATTTTTAACAGTATATTGGCAGATATATTGGTGTTGGAAATGTTTTATTCCTTTTTATATATGTTGCCCCCCCCCCCAAAAAAAACAAAAAAAAACAAAACATATCAGCCGGGCTCTGTTAAAAAGTGCAGCTTTTAACAAAAAAGTTGGCTTCAATAAGTCGCTAATGAGCTGAAGTGTATCCACTATGACATATAACATCACAATATTTGTTGGATCCTTTGTTTGTTTACAATAAATAAATAAATAAATAAATACACAATAAACTAAAAAAGATTCTGCCCCACATATTGGTGCAGAATGGGATGTTTTTCCTCATTTTCAGAAAACTACTGAAGCACTGAATTGCTGTAACACAGCACTGAATGAGTGGAGCAGCAAAAGAGGACAAAAACAGAAAAAAAGATCAAAAATGGTCTAATGAAGAGCAGCAGGCAGCGCTTTTGTTTATATGGAGCAAATTGTGGAAGTTCTGAAATCAAGGCTTGCCTTTTCTGGATACCTCTGTGCTCTGTTGGGCTTCATTGTTTGGGATAAAGAAATTCATTCTATGGAGGGATTAAGTCGCCTGAAATCATAAAACTAAGCCACTGAGCTGATTCACATTTCCCCTCAGCAATCGTCTTCCAGGATCTGTCCTTCCTGATCTTCTCTCTGCCGGCTCTGACCTTGAAGGATTTAGGTGACATGTCGACCTGTGATGCACAGATGGACGCAGGTTTCAACACACAAGGACACCTCAAATCCGTCCCCGTGTCCTCTGCAGATTGAGTCTCTCTGTCGGTAGTCATTGGTTAATAGAACGATTATCGTAGGGAGACACAGCGGGTTTCTACACAGCCGACAGTTGGTGCCATTTTTTTTTGTTCTGAATGCCCTCCTGGGAGACAGTGCGTCCATTTTTCAGTGCATAATGATACGACCCAACAGGGGGCGGCTGCAGAGTGAAGTCCAGCAGCTTCTCTAAATGCCTGTGACTCATCCCTGCTGGCAGCGCCAGCCAGATTATTGCAATTAATTTAAAAATACATGCAAAGGATGAAACAAGAATGGGGCAGATTGCCTTTATGAACATGAGTGATTATAAAAGCTTAATTTCACCTACAGTGCTAAAACAAAGTTTAGAGAGAAAAACCTCAAATGGTTACAGAAATTTGGAGGGCGGGAAGAGTTCTCTCTAGGAAACAAAAAAGAGATATAAAAGAAGACATAAATAAGAGCATCAAATAGATTTTTGGCTTGCATTCTTCTAATTGTTTGCAGGGAGAAAACAATTATGGATGCATCATTAATAAGCCTCATATGTGGTTTAATGAATATCCAAAGCTGTTCTTAAATGCTGATGCATAAAAAAAAAGAAAAATGAATTGAGTCGAATTATAGTCCCTGAATTGTAAAATTGCAGCATGCAAATTTAATTAGATGGAGCAAATTAATACTAAAACAATTTCACTTTAAACTATGAGTGTGGCATTGAATTAGGCTCATAAAAAGTGAAACTAACAATCATTGGGGGGATATTGTGAGACAGAAAAGCCGATATCTAAATGAATGTTAATGTGAGTCCAACTGCCTCACGAGCAGGCGCACCGGCAGAGAAGGTGTAGTGTGGCAGGGGCGGCCCGATCCAAGGAGCCACTCATCTGTTCATGATAATTGTGTTTCCTGAAAGACAAGGAGTGGTGGACCTTTCATTCCATCCTCAGGTGATGAACAAGCCAGAGGAGCAGAGAGCTGCTGGAGGACTAAATGACTGCTCACCATCGGACCTCTAAACGCACCGATTTTCAAACATTTGAGCTCAGATGTGAATCAGCAAGGACTCCAGGCTACCAAATAAAAATGCCGATAGCAAATTCATTGAGGTTTTATTGTACATATGTGAGCCTTCATTATGCATTTCATTGCACCTTGTAAACTCTGTAATCTACTGTACAGTGGAAGTTACACAGGCTGTTTAAAACAGGAAAGTTTCTATTACTTGTTTTGAGTGGTTGAAATACAATTTGAGTTTTAATAATTAGTGAATAATTCATAATTCATGATGCTATATCATAACAATATCCTATTTAGACCTATAGGCAGATTTAAAAAAATCAATGGAATTATTATTGCCAACCTCTGAAATAATCAGTATCCCCAAGTACACGTTAAAGTGCATATCTGGGAAATTAAATGTCAAATCAGCTGACTATTTTCTAAATAATAAAGAATTATGAAAATGTTGATGTCAATGCATCCAGAAAGTATTCACAGTGCTTTATTTTTTCCACATTTTGTTATGTTACAGCCTTAATCCCAAATGGATGAAATTATTTTTTTCCTCAATATTCTACACACAATACCCCATAATGACAATATGAAAATCATTTTTTTTTTTTTTTGCACATTTAAAATGAAGAAAGTACATGCACATTAGCAGGGGCACCGCCAGGGTTTTTGGGCCCCATGAAAAGAAATCTTACCGGGCCACCCCCCATATTATTTTGTCAGTATTATAATTGTATTAAGGACCTCTCTGGGCCCCTGTCAATCATGGGCCCCTAGAATCCTTTTCCTTATTCTCCCCTTTTTGGCACCCCTGCATATAAGTACTCACAGCCTTTGCCATGAAGCTCAAAATTGAGCTCAGGTGCATCCTGTTTCCACTGATCATCCTTGAGATGTTTCTACAGCTTAATTGGAGTCTACCTGTGGTAAATTCAGTTGACTAGACATGATTTGGAAAGGCCTTGGTCAGGGAGGTGATAAAGAAGAAGATGGTCACTCTGTCAGACCGCAAGCATTCCTCTGTGGAGAGGAGAACCTTCCAGAAGATCAACCATCTCTGCAACAGTGTTTCATGTTGTCATTATGGGGTGTTGTGAGTAGAATTTTGGAATAAGGCTTAATGTGGCAAAAGTGAAGTGCTGCAATTATATTCCAGATACACCGTACATAAATTGAACTGACATGCTGTTGTAGGTCTGAGCATGAGTGGCCGCAGAGGCAGATGCTAGAGCTAAATGTCACTCTCCACGGTTACGTAACGATTATGGATACAATGGCTTTTCATCTATTGTGCATTTTTCTGATGCACTTTGGCTAATTTCATTTTATTAGCTACCTATATATTTGGTGTATAATCTTTTAAACAATAACACTGACTGAAGTGAGATATGCATTTTAAAGTCATAAGCAACATGCACGTATACAGATGATTTCAATCTTAAAACAGTGAGATTAATTTTTGCATGCCACTGCAGATCCATTTGATTCCACGCACCCACCTGTTCAAATATGGTGTTGATTCTGTCCACCTGACAGTCAATCACATAGCGCTTCTCCTGTCTCCTGTCCATCTCCTCAATGATGCGCCTGAACTCTGCAGCATCTGTTGTGCCACTGACAGAGCGAGCGGTCACTTGCCAGTTGTTCGCAACCGCTGCTTCCATGATGGCCTGCAGTATAGAGAATCCTGTAGAGTGAGAGAGACACAATGTTTGTCACAAAAGAAGCTGACACACAGTCATGCCACAAGTGAGCTGACGCTGAATTATTATGAAGAGATTTTGCTTTCATTCGCAGGTCAAAGGCCATCTCACTGCTTATCATTTTCTCTAATAGTATTCAAAAATGTGCATAGCCATAAAAATATTGCCCAGATTCCACCCAGAGTGTGAATTTACATTTGCATATTGAGAAGGCAATATCATAATGACGTGAAAGGACACCATATTATAAAAAAAGATCAGGGGGTGATGTTATTGCACTTGGCATCAATTAAATTATGGCATTCTGCTCAGCCACATGGTAAATGTAGCAGAGTGGCCGGCATCTCCTTAGACAACTGTGCCAACTCATTTCAACATAAAGACAATGAAATAGTCGTGGAAGCCAGCGGTAGAGGGAGATCATTATGCCACAAGAATGGAGAACGAGTCCGTCCAGTGATTAATTCACACATGAAATATTTTCATTTAACAGAGTGCTCAGGAACACTACGGTGGAATCACAAACTACAGAATGAAAAATGTACTGCTATTTCTGGAGGGATGGATAACACTATATAGAACGAGTTCAAATAAAAATGGCTCAACTTTTCTGTGGTGGATAATAGGAACGAGTGAATATGAGGGTTATTAAAAATCAAGCACAATGTTGGTATTTCACTGATTCGTGGACAATACAGTCACACAATGGATGTACTAGAGGTTTGTAAGGGTGTATTTCTATTCATTTTTCATCCTGTATGTTTTAGGTTCAATGATAAGAAAGACCAAAATAATTTAAAAAAAAAGTTGCAGCGGCTGCAGTTTCTGACAAAACTGCCATTCTGAATTTAGATGATGATTAATAGCTTTGCATATGTTTTGGCGTTATGCAAATGTTCTGATGCAGCAGCACTGAATGCTTGTCTTATTTATTTATTTATTTCATTTTTTAAAGCAAAAGCGATTTCGCTATACAACCTTATCTCTGTGAACCGGCTGCAGGCAGCAGACAAAGAAAGCACAGAGACCAAAGAAACAACAACTGCTATAACAAGAAAACTATTTTGTGACTCCATTTTTGTCTTATTTCACTTTACCTTCCTTGCATTTATGTCTGAATGGTCGAGAAAAGTTGTGGACCCCCCCCTCCCTTCGAGAAACACAACTTGCAGATGCGTTTGCCACTGCAGCACAATCACATTTTCACCATATGACCTTTTGCTGAGCGACACAACAAGTCACACAAGCTAACAAAACAGTGTGTCGTCTGTCCACAGGAGCTATGGTGCAGTGCCGGGCGGCATGCTGCCCGCCTGCCAGACCTCAAGGTTGTCTGGTAACCTGGCTATCAGGTCACATCCCAAGGAGTTTAGCTGATATTCTATGAATTTAACTTGCACATTGAGTCATGTGTTTACTTATTTATTTGCACACATTTACAAGAACATACACAAAGGAGCCATTTGTGCCTTCAGGGTCACATAGCTGTTTAAAAGTGACATTTTCTGGAATGTAAGTTCTAAGACTTTGTAATGAAGTGGAACCAGCCGCAGGACAATGACAACACAACACAGCACATATTTAACCTGAAGGCCTAAAATTTTCAAATTCACTTTGCGTTTTTGTGTGCAACAAAGCCATACATTTCTCTGAAAGAAATCTGAAGGTTGATTGAAATTGTTTTCAAGTCACGGTGTCTCAGGTATTATGATTTTTACATAGCCCCAGTCCCCCATGTACTATACCTCTTCACATCTCCAGTACATACAGCAAAGGATACAAAACAAAGGTTTAAATAAGGTGGCTGAATTATTTATTGTCCTCAGGCATATGCTGAAAAACTCACCAGGCAGAAGCCAGCTGGATGGCATGGCATTCTTCCCAGCAATAAAAGCTTATCACATAGATGGCAGTAGATGGCACAAGAGATGTCACGCACATTTATTGGGTCAAATGAGCTTTATTAATCTGGAAACTACAGAAGGGTGACAAAAACCTTTTACACAGTCAGCACAGCGGATGAAGAGTAACCCATGTGTATAGTTTTAAAGGGCCATACAGACGTGTCTCAAATTTTTCTTTTCTTTCAAAAGATATTGAGAAGGTAGCTCCACAACAACTTGTGACTGATATGACTTTTGGAACCACTACAGTCAGTCTTTAGGACCAGTCCATTCAGCCGGTACATTACCTCCAAATCATCTGCAGTGAAATACGGGGTTCCTCAGGGTTCTATTTTGGCCCTTTGTTATTTTTGCTTTAGAACTCACCCTCATGGTGTGTGCAGCCAATGCATTCTGAGTGCTCTTCCCAAGCCCAGATAAATGAGGAGGGTAGAAGAAGGACATTAACCTTAATGTTTGTCAAATCTCAGCCACATGGGGTGTGCAGCCAGTACACTCTGAGTGCTGGTCCAAAGCCCAGACAAATCAGTACAGTTGTGTAAGGAAGGACATCTGGCATAAAATAAGCCAAAATAAGGATGCAGAGTACAAATCAAATTTCCATACTGGATCAGTCGAGGCCCAGGTTAACAACAGCTGCCACCAATGCCGTTGCCCAAATGGCTGTTGGTGGAAACTGGGCTACTGCTGGGGACAGAAGAAGAAGAAGAAGAAGAAGAGGAGGAGGAGGAAAACATGTCCAGAGACTATGGGAGAAGAGGAAAATTAGAAGTGTGGAAGTGAGAGTCGGGACTTTGAATGTTGGCAGTATGACTGGTAAAGGGACAGAGTTGGCTGATATGATGGAGGTGAAAGGTAGACATACTGTGCTTACAAGAGACCAAGTGGAAGGGAAGTAAGGCCAAGAGCATTGGGGGTGGTTTCAAGTCATGGTATCATGGTGGGGATAGGAAGAGAAATAGTGTTGCTGTCATTTCAAAGGATGTGTATGTTGAGAGTTTGCAGGAGGTTAAGTAAGTGTCTTGACACGGTGATGAGTGTGAAGTTAGAAAGTGATTGGGTGATGATGAATGTCATCCGGGCATATGACCCACAGGTAGGTTGTGAGATAAAAGAGAAAACTACTGTAAAGTTTCTGGAGTGAGTTAGATGAGGTGGAGGAACATGGACTCAAGCATGAAAGAGTGGTGATTATAAAGGACTTCAATGGGCAAGCTGCTGTAGGGAACAGAGGTGATGAGGAAGTAATGGGTAGATATGGTATCAAGAACAGGAATGTGGAAGGGCAGATGGTCATTGATTTTGTAAAAAGGATGGAAATGGCTGTGGTGAATTCCTATGTTAAGGAAAGGGAGGAGCACTGGGTGACATAAGAATGGAGGAAGGTGCATGCAGGTGGACTACATTCTTTGTAGGAACTGCAAGTTAAAAGAAATTTGAGACTGTAAGGTGGTTGTGTGATAGGTTAGAAGGATAGCACGCCTTTAAACACTATGCTCAGGACAGCGCCAATAAATAATGATAACTCATAAGGTGATGTCATATTAAAAATAGTTAAAAATAGGAAAGTTCTTAAAATGTTAAAAAGGTTTGTAATAAATATACATTTACATAAAAGCCTTCAGAACAATATAAATACAGTTAAGAGTTGGTTAAAAGTATGTAAAGTATGTTATTCTTTATTTTTTCTAAATGTTTTGTAATTCTATTCAAAGGAATTGTGACCGCATTCTCGGAAATCGTCTAGTAATCCTGGGGGATCCTTTATTTTTACAACTTGTAATGTCTTCCCACACCACTGGAGTGATTTCGCGGGGTTTCTCCTCATTGCAATAAACCTCTGCGTGGGAGAAACAACCCGAAATAACTCTCGTGATCATTTCTCTCATATTTTCAGGTAAACGTCTCCCAGTGTTCTGAACATATTGTGTGCATAGTTAGGGTATTTTTCTGTTTGTATTGCATGCAGGAGTGAAGCTAAAGAAATGTTTTCATGTATGTTTTAAGGGTTTAAAATATGTTTCTGCACGTGAACTTATCGTGAGTCTGCCATTTTGTGTTGGGGAAAGGACGAGGAAATGATGATTGGTCATGTTTTAGATTGCAATAAACCTCTGCGTGGGAGAAACAACCCGAAATAACTCTCGTGATCATTTCTCTCATATTTTCAGAGGTACTGCAGCATATTACCCCATATCCTGGGTACAACATTTGGAGGCACCGCTGGGATTGCTGCTTAGATGTCCGATGTCCACAGCCTGTACGTCGTAGTCTGAGCCTGCTAAATCCCCCACATCACCCAGGCAGCCTACAGTGAGGAAGGTGTTGCGGTTAAGGAGAGCTGGCAGCTGTGCTCCAGTCCACGCATCCTGAGGCCGACCAGAGATCACCAGGAGCTGCACGGATCCCACAGCTTGGTCTCCCCTGTACCTGCAAAAGTTCCTCCTGTCTACTGCCAAAATGTCACTGCTGGAACAGCAACAAGAACAAATCGTGCATGGAGTGCACACTTTGCCTAAAGAACAGTTAGTGTCCATCTGTGAGTTTCTTGGTATAGCAGGGAAAATAAAGGCTGACACAAAAACACGCCTGTCCCTGCTGACGCACATCCAGATGCATATTGAAAGAGAAGAAATGAAAGAATTGGAGGATGAAGGGATGTCTGAACTATTGTCACTGAAGAATAAGATTGCTGAAATAATAAGTGTTGAAAATGACTTACCTGGAGAAAATGTAAATGAAAGAGGAGACTCAGGGCGAACAGACCAGCCAACTACTACTCCACGGGTAGCAGAGACAGTTAATACAGTGAGAAGCGCAGTGGCTAATATTCAGTCCCAAACAAGTAACCGCCCTGTGAGTAGTGTGCCCAGTCAACAGCAACCAGGCGCCTATTGGCACAAAGATTTCAAAATATCAGGCCAAATAGGAGAGCCAGGCCAGAAGGATAAACTGACATTTTCCAGTCTTGCCCATCAGATCGAAAATGGACTGAGCAGAGGTTACTCAGAGTTTGACATTGTAGATGCTGTCATCAGGGCTATCTTGCCAGGTCTACAACTACGCAGCTACCTGGAGGGGAAGGCCCAGCTCACTTTGCCCACTCTACGCCGCATTCTTCGCTCTCATTTCCAGGAGAAGAGTGCCACTGAACTCTACAAACAACTCGCTTCAGAGGTACAGAACCCCAAAGAGACTGCCCAGAATTTCCTGATGAGGGTCCTCGATTTAAAGCAGAAAGTCTTATTTGCATCACAGGAGTCAGAGTCAGGTCTTAAGTATGACCCAGCACTAGCGTATGTGCTTACACACCATACTGACAGGCCTTCAGAGTGACAGTGTCAGGATAGACATGCAGCCACTGCTCTTAGACAATGATACTCCCGATGAGCTCCTGCTAGAAAGATTAAACATAGCTTGTGCTAATGAAGCAGAGAGGAAGCACAAGAAAGGGTGTTTAGCCTCACAGTCAGCCACTAGTGTGAGCGCAGTTCAGTCAGTAGATGCCGGGCCTGTCAAAAATTTAGTAAAGGAAGTTAAAGCTAAAATCCCTCCTGAACTAGTCACAGAACTAGCAGATCTAAAGACAGACGTAGCCTCCCTGAAAGGTCTCAGTGCAGAGATAGCGCAAATTAAAGAGACACTACAACAGCCAGTGTCTAGTGCTCAGTTGTACGTTCAGCCGCCAGTTATGCAGTACGACCGGGACCCACAGCAGTTTCACTTCTATCAGGGCCCCCGCCAAAAACCACCACCCTCTCAGTATTCACCACAGCACTACCAAGGTCACCCAGCTCGTCCAGAAAGGAGGTGCCATGCCTGCCAGCAGTCCGTAACTAATGAGCGCTGCACCCACTGCTTCTTCTGTGGGAGTGAGGAACACTTCCAAGCTGGATGCAAAAACAGAGGCACAAAATCACCTCGAGAGAGACATTTAAACGGGCAACGGTTACCACTGAGGGACGAGTGTTAACCATCGCTGACAGCAACAGGTCCCAACAATGTGCCCACTGCAAACAAGAAGATCCAGACATGAACTTGAGACGGTGTTCAGCGTGTAAAAAGACATTCTATTGTTCTAAAGCATGTCAGAAGCAAAACTGGATTGAACATAAGAGACAATACAACAAGTTAAAGATAAACAATGAAAATGAGATGGTCCACATCCCACTGCCACCAGTCCAGGTGAACACCCCTCACAAGGTCACATCTCTGGTGGGCAGACAGTGTTTGGTCGAGTGTCTCCTGGATGGCCACAGACTTCAGGCCTTGTGGGACTCAGGCTCACAAGTGTCAATCATTGACGAGAGATGGAAAGAGGACTACTTGCCACACCTAAAGCTGAGAGATGTTGCCGAGATGATGGACTCCACTGAACTGAGCCTCACTGCAGCCAATGGGACCAACATGCCATACCTCGGGTGGATTGAGACTACATTCCAACTTGATTCTGGGGCAGAACCACCTGAGGAAATGATCATTCCCATGTTGGTAATGAAAGGTTGTTACCTGTCGCACCCCATTATAGGTTACAATGTCATTGAATGCATCTTGAAAAGGACTGAAAGAGCTAAAGCATTCAGTACAGTGAGAAAAGCATTCCCCAGCCTCAAAAGGAACAAGGTGAAAGCTTTCATTCAGGCTGTCAGTGCGAATACAGTAGATGAGTTTCAAGTGAAAACAAAAAAGGACTGTATTACTGTTCCTAAACAAAGGCATATCCAAGTGGAATGCCGTGTAGCAGCACAGCCATTTAAACAAGACATGACTATGTTATTTGAGCCAGATTTAAACCCTCAGTGGCCAGACAATCTCGAGTTCTTCGACACTCTGGTCAGAGTTAAAAAGGGCACTTTACCTGTCATAACTGTGGATGTCTCTAACCCCACTGACCACGACATTGTTCTGGTAGGTCGTACCTTAGTTGGAACGGTACAGACTATAACGGCTGTTTTACCTGCCCAGATGTTTGAAAAAGCCACTGTAGCTACAATTAATCCCACCAGCACACAGCCCTCATCTCGCTCTAATGAGAAGTGGGATCCTCCTGTAGATCTTGGCCACCTCAGTGAAGAACAGAGGGTCATAGTTAAGCAGATGCTCAGAGAAGAATGTGACTCTTTTTCTATAACAGACAATGACATAGGCTGCATTGAAAACTTGCAAATGACTATTTCACTCAAGGACAATGAGCCTGTCAAACGCACATATCTGTCAGTACCACGCCCTCTCTATCAGGAGATGAAAAGTTACCTGCATGACCTAATCGCACAAGGCTGGGTCAGGAAGTCAAACTCCTCATACTCCTCACCAGTCGTATGCGTTAGAAAGAAGGATGGCACTTTGAGACTGTGTATAGATTATAGAGACTTGAATAGAAAAACCCATCCAGATCGCCAGCCCATCCCACGTGTCCAGGACATTATGGACAGTTTAGGTGGTAACTCCTGGTTCTCACTATTAGATCAGGGAAAAGCATACCACCAGGGGTTCATGTCAGAGGAAAGCCGCCCACTCACTGCTTTTGTGACCCCCTGGGGATTGTATGAGTGGGTACGCATCCCCTTTGGACTCATGAATGCCCCTGCAGCATTTCAACGCTGTATGGAGGAGTGCTTGGAGGGACTTCGCGACAACATATGCATCCCCTACCTGGACGACACACTGGTCTACAGCAAAACTTTCAAAAGTCATGTGGAGGATGTGAGAAAAGTGCTCCAGCGGCTAAGAGACTTTGGTATTAAACTTAAGTCAAGTAAGTGTGACATTTTTAAACCTGAAGTGCGCTACTTGGGTAGGAGAGTGTCAGCAGAGGGCAGCAAAGTTGATCCTGCTGATTTTGAAGCTGTAAGAGCACTCAAGGACATTAAACCGCAAACTGTTGGTCAGCTCAGAAAGATGTTAGGCCTTCTATCATACTACAGGCAATACATAAAGGACTTTTCCAGAAAAGCAAACTGTCTATATGAACTGTTAAAAGCAGACAAGGACAACGAAAATTTGACCACGAGAGTCACAAAGCAAAAGAAGACGAGTCCCGTTGTGCCCTCATCCACACAAATAATGTGGACTGACAAACACCAAAGTGCACTCGAGGAACTAATTGACTGCCTGATGAACCCACCAGTGCTCGGCTTTCCAGATTTCACCCAGCCATTTATTGTACACACTGACGCCTCACACGAGGGACTCGGTGCAGTGCTGTACCAAAGACAAAATGATAAGCTGCGAGTTATTGCTTATGGCTCGCGCACATTAACAGCAGCTGAGAAAAACTACCACTTTCATGCAGGCAAGCTCGAGTTTTTAGCTTTAAAGTGGGCGATCACAGACAAATTTCGAGACTACTTATATTATGCCCCGTCATTCACTGTGTTTAGTGATAACAACCCATTAACTTATATTTTGTCCACTGCCAAACTGAATGCAACAACATCAAGATGGGTCGCAGAGCTCGCTGACTTTCATTTCACTATTAAGTACAAACCAGGAAAAGAAAATGGTGATGCTGATGCTTTGTCGAGAATGCCCCTTGATGTAGAGACTCTAATGAAAGACTGTTCTGAGGAACTCCCTCCTGACTCTATTGCAGCTGCTATCCAGGCCATAGAGGCACAAAAGGAGACCCCTGCCACATGGTCTATGTTGGCCACAGCTTTGTCAGTCACAGCACAAGGTGTGTCAGCCGAAGCATCACTCACACCCATCCCAAAAGAACAGCTAAGCCAAGCACAAAAGACTGATCCTGTTATTGGCCCTGTATTACAGAGCAAAATGTCAGACTCAAAGCCACTGACCAGAGAGCTAAGAACTTGCAGTCCAAAAACAAAATGCTTATTCAGAGAATGGGACAAGCTAGTGCTAGATAGTGATGGCATTTTGTACAGAACCACTTCTGTCCGCAAACAGCTGGTACTGCCAGAACACTTTAAGAAAACAGTGCTTGACGAACTGCACAATAAAATGGGCCATCAAGGTGTCGACCGCACCGTGTCTTTAGTACGTGACCGCTTCTTTTGGCCTTACATGCAGACAGACATCGAACATTATGTGACCCGTGTGTGTTCCTGTGTCAAACAGAAAAAACCCAGTCGCGATTCAAGAGCCCCTTTGACCAACATTGTAACAACACAGCCTTTTGAACTTGTGTGTATAGACTTTCTTCATCTTGACAAATGCAAAGGTGGTTTTGAATATATTTTAGTGATTGTTGATCACTTCACACGCTTTGCACAAGCCTATGCCACTACTTCAAAGTCAGGGAAAACTGCTGCAAACCTCATCTTCAATGACTACGCCCTGAAGTTTGGTTTTCCTTGTCGCATTCACCATGACCAAGGCGGTGAATTTGAAAATCAGTTATTCACTCAACTTAAGAAACTCAGTGGCATGGCCGGCTCAAGAACAACACCCTATCACCCAATGGGGAATGGTCAAGTCGAACGCATGAACAGGACGTTGTTACAAATGCTTAAGACACTCACTGAAACAGAAAAGTCAAACTGGAAGGACTCTATCAACAAGCTGGTGTACTCCTACAACTGTACTCGTTGTGATGTGACTGCTTACTCTCCATTTATCTACTGTTCGGGCGCTCACCCAGATTGCCAGTAGATATGCTCTTTGGACTATATTCAGACCCTGGTTTTAGTAACCACAAAGACTATGTTGAAAAATGGAGAAAGGGCATGGATGAAGCATATACCATTGCAAATGAGAATGCCAAGAAAACAGCTGACAAGAGCAAAAGACATTATGACACGAAAGTAAGGAGTTCTGTGTTACAGCCTGGCGAGAGAGTCTTGGTCAAAAACCTGACTCCAAGGGGAGGCCCAGGGAAACTCAGAGACTATTGGGAGGACACTATTCATACGGTAGACAGACAAATGGGGCCTGACCTCCCAATCTATGAAGTGAGACCAGAGAGAGGCAAAGGACGCTCTAGGGTGCTACACAGAAACCTACTCATGTCATGTGACCACTTACCTTTTGAACCAGCCCCAGAAAAAGACAACCCTGTAAAACAGAAGAGGAGAGACAAAACTGCCCCAGATACTCATGTGTCTGATGATGAGAGTGGTGATGAGTTCAGCTTTTACCATGCACCACCTCAGCCGCCTGGTTCCCAGCCATCAGACCTTTCTGAAACGAAACAAGAACCTGCTGCAGTGAGACATCAGCCTCCAGCACCAGCCCTTGCTGCTGTTCCAGCAGGGCCAACCGGTGGAGACCATCTGGAAGCACGTCACCCTGCGGCTGAGGAGGCAACTCGTGAGGAGATGGATTCAGTTGCTGGCGATCCTCCAGCCCCTTCGTTGCCTGCTGCATCTGAGGGAGCAGAGGAGACCACGTCCCAGCGCCCTCAACGAGAGAGACACCCGCCGAAACGGATGACCTACGACTACCTAGGGACCCCATCCTGCTACAGTGTCCAGCCTGCACCACCTCTGCTGCCTGTGTACCCAGGTCTGGCCCCATGGTTCCCTACGCTGCAGCCATACTACACTCAGCCCTTGGGTATGCATGGACTACAGTAAACAGGTACTACAGCACACTACCCCATATTCAGGGGTACGACACTCTCCAGTGATGCATCTACAGACTGCCATCGAGACTTTTCCTTCTATGGTTATAAACACAGACAATAGACTGCTTACTGACTCCTTAGTCTTCAGTCTTCAGACCTGATCTGTAGTGAAGTGATGGCTAGAGCCCACAGATATGGTTTGCTTTCAAGTTTATGGACTAACGGGTAAATATAGAATGTTGATAGTTTTGACATGTAAAAGTAAATGTTTTGATTATAATGTCGGGACGACATTTTTTTCAAGTGGGGGAGAGTGTGATAGGTTAGAAGGATAGCACGCCTTTAAACACTATGCTCAGGACAGCGCCAATAAATAATGATAACTCATAAGGTGATGTCATATTAAAAATAGTTAAAAATAGGAAAGTTCTTAAAATGTTAAAAAGGTTTGTAATAAATATACATTTACATAAAAGCCTTCAGAACAATATAAATACAGTTAAGAGTTGGTTAAAAGTATGTAAAGTATGTTATTCTTTATTTTTTCTAAATGTTTTGTAATTCTATTCAAAGGAATTGTGACCGCATTCTCGGAAATCGTCTAGTAATCCTGGGGGATCCTTTATTTTTACAACTTGTAATGTCTTCCCACACCACTGGAGTGATTTCGCGGGGTTTCTCCTCATTGCAATAAACCTCTGCGTGGGAGAAACAACCCGAAATAACTCTCGTGATCATTTCTCTCATATTTTCAGGTAAACGTCTCCCAGTGTTCTGAACATATTGTGTGCATAGTTAGGGTATTTTTCTGTTTGTATTGCATGCAGGAGTGAAGCTAAAGAAATGTTTTCATGTATGTTTTAAGGGTTTAAAATATGTTTCTGCACGTGAACTTATCGTGAGTCTGCCATTTTGTGTTGGGGAAAGGACGAGGAAATGATGATTGGTCATGTTTTAGATTGCAATAAACCTCTGCGTGGGAGAAACAACCCGAAATAACTCTCGTGATCATTTCTCTCATATTTTCAGAGGTACTGCAGCATATTACCCCATATCCTGGGTACAACAGTTGCAGGAGAGAGTGAAGCTTGACAGCATAGGATGGTGGTTTGTAGGATGAGTTTAGAGGTGAAGAAGAAAGTGAGAGCTCAACAAGGGATCAGATGGTGGAAGCTGAAGGAGGAAGACTGTGTGAAATTCAATGAGCAGGTGAGAGAGGCACTGGTTTGAAAAGTAATGCAGATGGGCTTAGAGAGATGGCACTGGGTGTGATATCTGGACAGCAAAAACAAGAAGACTTGAATGAAGATAACCAGAAAAGCATAAGGAGAAAGAGGTTGGTGAAACAACTGGGATAGTCAGAGAGATGAACAAAGTAGACAAGAGTAAAAGAAAATGCGGCAAAAGGCAAGATGAGAAGGGGCAAAAGCTAAGGACGAGGCATATGGCAAGCTGTACAAGAAGTTAAATTGTAAGAAAGGAGAAAGGGACTTATAACGATTGGCCAGACAAAGTGACAGAGCTAGAAAGGATGTGCAGCACGTTAGGATGGTAAAAGATACAGATGGCAATGTGCTGAGAAGTGAGGAGAGTGTGTTGAGAAGGTAGAGGGAAAGTTTTGAGGAGCTGATGAATGAAAATGAGAGAGAAAAAGGCTGGATGACGTAGAGAGAGCAAATTAGGAAGTGCAAGAGATTTGTACGGATGAAGAGAGAGCAGCTATGAAGAGGGCGGAGACTGGAAAGGCAGTAGGTCCAGATGACATTCCAGTGGAAGCATGGAAATGTCTAGGAGAGATGGCAGTGGTGTTTCTAGCCAAAAAAGTGAGAGGATGCTTCAGGAATGGAGATGAAGTGTGCTGGTTTCTATTTTTAAGGATGAGGGTGATGTGCAGAGCTGCAGTAACTACAGAGGCATGAAGTTGATCAGCAACAGCATTAAGTTTTGTGAAGGAGTAGTAGAAGCTAGGCTTAGAAAACAGGTGAAGATCAGTGAGCAGCAATATGGTTTCATGCTGAAAAAGAGCACTACAGATGCAATGTTTACTCTGAGAGTACTGATGGAGAAGTATGGAGAAGGCCAGAAGGAGTTACATTGCTTTAGCACCTTATGGACAGATATGATAAAGCTGTGGAATTAGTCTTCAGTGTTATTGTCCATGATATTTAGCTTTTTGTTCTCATTCACTCAAATAATCTCTCTGATATCAGGCATTTTGTGGCCTGAAATCAGTGAAGAACTGGATGTCAAATAATTTCTTACATCAAAATTCTGAACGGTCTGAGATGATGATCATTGGTTAGCCTGGACATAGGTAACAGTATGATCAGGTAATGTTGTCAATGCATGTACAGTAGTGTTCAGAATAATAGTAGTGCTATGTGACTAAAAAGATTAATCCAGGTTTTGAGTATATTTCTTATTGTTACATGGGAAACAAGGTACCAGTAGATTCAATAGATTCTCACAAATCCAACAAGACCAAGCATTCATGATATGCACACTCTTAAGGCTATGAAATTGGGCTAGTAGTAAAAAAAAGTAGAAAAGGGGCTGTTCACAATAATAGTAGCATCTGCTGTTGATGCTACAAACTCAAAACTATTATGTTCAAACTGCTTTTTTAGCAATCCTGTGAATCACTAAACTAGTATTTAGTTGTATAGCCAAAGTTTTTCATGATTTCCTCACATCTGCGAAGCATTAATTTTTGTTGTGAAAGTGTAGGAACACGGACCCACAACAGGGGGCGTAAATGAACGGGCAATGGATAAGCCAAACAGTAACAATTTAATGTTGTAAATTGTGCACAACGGAATACAGACAACAACAAGTTTGGAACTACAGTCAATTACACGTTGGGTGACGTGTGGACAGGCTTGAGGATAGGAAACGCCCGTCCAGAACCGAGCCGGATCCCACACGGCCCTCACCGCCAACGGATCTGAAGAACACCAGAGCCGCCAAGTCCTGAGTCCCTAGGTGGCCACCGTCTCCAGCTGTCAGACCTGGCACTGCTGGCAGAGAACAAAAACAGCACAGGTGAGTGTGAGTACGCACACTCAGTAATCCCACAGTCTGTGTTCTTTTGGGAGGGAGCACCTCCACCTCCAATCACACACTCATGCAGCTCCTGTTTAACCACTTATCTGGTTGGGGTGTGAGGCGAAGCCGTCGCTAATCACACCAAACGCCAATCCAGAAGATAAGGAAACACCACAGGAAAACGGCTGCAAAAGAGATCAGACTATGACTCAGTTTAAATTCAGCAGAGAAATTACCTCCAAGGTAGCTGATTTCTCGGCGGGGAGGTGGAGTTGCAGTCCGGCCTTTATGGTGGTGGTGATGTGGATGAGTGACAGCTGGTGCGGATGACGACTGACAGCTGTCACTCCCGGTTGCTATGACGCCCTCTTGTGCTTGAAGCCCGCACTTCAAGCAGGGCGCCATCTGGTGGTGGTGGGCCAGCAGTACCTCCTCTTCAGCAGCCCACACAACAATTTTGTTGGTTTGGAACCAAGAGTTTGCTCATTGACTAGTGTGCTTGGGGTCATTGTCTTGTTGAAACACCCATTTCAAGGGCATGTCCTCTTCAGCATAAGGCAACATGACCTCTTTAAGTATTTTGACATATCCAAACTGATCCATGATACCTGGTATACGATATATAGGCCCAACACCATAGTAGGAGAAACATGCCCATATCATGATGCTTGCACCACCATGCTTCACTGTCTTCATTGTCTTTCATTAAAAAAATCTCCTTTAACAGTGGAATATCCGGATAAAATGCTGAAACTGACTTCTTCTGAAACTTCTCTGTTCTCTCACGATGTCCTGGATCAATAGAGCCTGAAATGTGGAGGTTTTCAGCTTGAAACAGGCTGACAACGGCGCCTGGGAGTGCTGCACGACGTCTCGCTCCGTGGGAAGTCCTTAAAGCGACAGTATCACCTCAAAATCTCTCATCAGCCGTTAAAATTTTCACCGAAAACCAGCTTAATTTTTCGAACCGTGTCCACTTCGATCTGTCTCACAGGTTTAGAAAAAATTTTGATCAAACAAAGCGCCAGTCTCTCAGCAACTTCTCAGACAAAGGAATTCCGACGAGGGGCTGGACGACTCCTCCCACAAGGAGTGCTCACAGGCGAATGACGTCACCGACAGGCGTGGAAAAACTCACGCATGCGCACAAGGGTTCAAGCATGTCTGACGTAAAAACATATGAATGAAATCCATATAGTTTTTGAAAAAAATAAAAAGGACCTATACTTTATTGACAGCCCTCGTATACTCAAAACCTGGATTAATCTTTTTAGTCACATAGCACTACTATTATTCTGAACACTACTGTACATATCAGTCATAGTGATAGCGCACAAAAAAAAATGTTGGAGTGATCTTTGGTCCGACATTGTCCTTTTGTCCACACATTAAGTGCGACAGATTGAGTTGAACTGCCATCTGTCCATCAACCCAAGTTGACTCAGTGTGTACCATATCATCTGCATGTCTGTGCTTGTCGACCTCTACAATTAGCATTTTTTTTCACAGATTCAACATGTTGAATCTGTGTTGGCGTTGTGGGTGAGAGTGCCCACTCTGACTGGATATTCAGCTTTTACTGAATCAGTGCATGAGAAGAGAAATAGAAGAGATAAAAACCAAGAAACTGACAAAGTCAAGAGGGCACATACTGTATACTGTATGCAAAAGGTTAGCCATGGTCTTTGAAAGGTGTGTCAAAAGCTGTTAGTGAAGAGCGGCAGTGTGTACAGCTTCTGGTTTCCCTTTCTGATTGATGAGCACAGACTCTTGCCATCTACTGGCATGGAGATGTTGCACATGCACAGAATGGATATGCTCGGTGGACATCTGTAGTCTTTCCAGTGTCTTTGAATGCAAATTTTTATGGGCAACCAGAGTTAGACGGCTGTAAACTCATAGCTAATCGGAGTCTTCGCTCATCGAGTCACACTGCTGTGTCTCAGGTCATTTCAGGAATACTGTTGGGATTCACCCTATTTAATCTTTGATTGAAGCTGAGACATTGGTTTATACCTTTGTCTCACTGTGAATTCATGCATGTAATGTTTCATTTTCTGGCTTGCCACAAACTAATCAAACTAATATTAGAGGTCTTCTGTTGGTTCGGAATAGTGCTGCTAGAGGTTTATCCAGGAAATAATAGTAACAGTCACAAGTGAATCGAGGCTCAGCAACTACACAGCTCACATGCTTTTTCCAAACTAATCCTCTACATCATGCTTAGAAGCGACAGATCACAGGCACCGTAAGGAAAGCATGAGACTGACTGTCAATCATGAAGTAATGAGTACTTTCCACAATTTCTTGGTTCCAAATAATTGCACAGCTGGTACGAAGGGAGTTGTAAGATGACAGATGGCAACACGGCAGATAGCGGCTTTACTTTTGCTCAAGCAAAGATTGATCCAGATTTATAAAGGTGAAGCTCAGTGCGCTTGTCTCACACACGGAGCAAGAGGCCCAGTGTGGAATTTATATATATATGTATAGGTCCTTTTTATTTTTTTCAAAAACTATATGGATTTCATTCATATGTTTTTACGTCAGACATGCTTGAACCCTCGTGCGCATGCGTGAGTTTTTCCATGCCTGTCGGTGACGTCATTCGCCTGTGAGCACTCCTTGTGGGAGGAGTCGTCCAGCCCCTCGTCGGAATTCACAGGCGAATGACGTCACCGACAGGCGTGGAAAACTCACGCATGCGCACGAGGGTTCAAGCATGTCTGACGTAAAACATATGAATGAAATCCATATAGTTTTTGAAAAAAATAAAAAGGACCTATACTTTACGGACAGACCTCATATATATATATATATATATATATATATATATATATATATATATATATATATATATATATATATATATATATATACGAGGTCCATTAGAAAAGTATCCGACCTTATTTTTTTTTAAAAAACATATGGATTTGAATCACGTGTGCTTGCGTGAGCCAACCTTGAACCTTCATGCGCATGCGTGATTTTTTTCACGCCTGTCGGTTGCGTCATTCGCCTGTGAGCAGGCTTTGAGTGAGGAGTGGTCCACCCCCCCTCGGCACATTTTCATTGTCAGGGAAATGGCTGAGAGACTGCTGCTTTGCTTGATCAAATTTTTTTTAGAAACTGTGAGGCACATCCATGTGGACACCATTTGAGAAATTCAGGTGGTTTTTGGTGAAAATTTTATGGGCTTCAAAGACATTAAGGGATGTTACGGATCGCTCTGTGGATCCGTGACCATCGTGTGCACTTTCTCTGGTTCAAGGTTGGCTCGCGCAATACTTTTCTTATAGACCTCGTATTATATATATATATATATATATATATATATATACGAGGTCTGTGAGAAAAATATCCGACCTTTTTATTTTTTTCAAAAACTATATGGATTTGAATCATGTGCGCTTGCATCAGACATCTTGAACCTTCGTGCGCATGCGTGAGTTTTTTCACGCCTGACGGTTGCATCATTCGCCTGTGGGCAGGCTTTGAGAGAGCACTGGTCCACCTCCCTCGTTGGATTTTTATTGTCAGGGAAATGGCTGAGAGGCTGCCGCTTTGCTCCATGAATTTTTTTTCAGATACTGTTAGAGACAGCCAGTTGGAAACCATTCGAAAGATTCAGATGGATTTCGGTGAAGATTCTGTTGGTATCACATGGATTAAGGACCATTAAAACTGGATTAAAAACGGCCCACAGCGGCAGAAGGCCGCACGCGCCACGAGTGGCCATCGACAGGCTGGAACGAGCAGATCACTTCCAAATTTAAGGCTCTGTTGATGCAGGACGTGTGACTAGCAGAGAAGTTTCAGAAGAGGTCAGGATCAGCACTTTATCGGGACATTACACTGTTAAAGGAGATTTTGTAATGAAAGACAGGTGGAGGATTTCGCACAACAAAAAAAAAAAATGCTCAACAAAAAAACACGTCCGTGTTGGAAAACATTCGTAAGATTCAGGCAGCTTTCGGTGGCTTTTCAGTCGAGTGAGTATCCAAGAAATTATTTAACAGCTGGGCATGTTCCAACTTGTCCTGTGAGACTTCCAACACGGAGGTGTTGTTTGTCCAGTGGCTGTGAGCGGCTGCGTCCCGACGCGCGAATCCATCCGCACATCTTTCATTACAGAATCTCCTTTAACAGTGGAATGTGCTGCAAAAGTGCTATGTCCAGCTCTTTTGCCATTTCTGTGGTAGTCACATGATGTCCTGGATCAACACAGCGTTCAGTTTAGAAATGATCTGCTCGTTCCAGCCTGTCGATGGCCGCTCGGGGCGCGGTGCACCCTCCGTCGCCGTGGGCCATTTTTAATCCAGTTTTAATGGTCCTTAATCCGTGTGACACCGACAGAATCTTCACCAAAATCCATCTGAATCTTTCGAATGGTTTCCAACTGGCTGTCTCTAACAGTTTCTGAAAAAAAAATTCATGGAGCAAAGCGGCAGCCTCTCAGCCATTTCCCTGACAATAAAAATCCGAGGAGGGGGGTGGACCAGTGCTCTCTCAAAGCCTGCCCACAGGCGAATGACGCAACCGACAGGTGTGAAAAAACTCACGCATGCGCACAAAGGTTCAAGCTTGTCTGATGCAAGCGCACATGATTCAAATCCATATAGTTTTTGAATAAAATAAAAAGGTCGGATACTTTTCTAACAGACCTCGTATATACACTTAACAAAAATATAAACGCAACACTTTTGGTTTTGCGCCCATTTTGTATGAGATGAACTCAAAGATCTAAAACTTTTTCCACATACACAATATCACCATTTCCCTCAAATATTGTTCACAAACCAGTCTAAATCTGTGATAGTGACCACTTCTCCTTTGCTGAGATAATCCATCCCACCTCACAGGTGTGCCATATCAAGATGCTGATTAGACACCATGATTAGTGCACAGGTGTGCCTTAGACTGTCCACAATAAAAGGCCATTCTGAAAGGTGCAGTTTTATCACACAGCACAATGCCACAGATGTTGCAAGATTTGAGGGAGCGTGCAATTGGCATGCTGACAGTAGGAATGTCAACCAGAGCTGTTGCTCGTGTATTGAATGTTCATTTCTCTACCATAAGCCGTCTCCAAAGGCGTTCCAGAGAATTTGGCAGTACATCCAACCAGCCTCACAACCGCAGACCACGTGTAACCACACCAGCCCAGGACCTCCTCATCCAGCATGTTCACCTCCAAGATTATCTGAGACCACCTACTCGGACAGCTGCTGAAACAATCGGTTTGCATAACCAAAGAATTTCTGCACAAACTGTCAGAAACCGTCTCAGGGAAGCTCATCCTCATCGGGGTCTCGACCTGACTCCAGTTCGTCATCGTAACCGACTTGAGTGGGCAAATGCTCACATTCGCTGGCGTT
Source organism: Thalassophryne amazonica (assembly GCF_902500255.1). Taxonomy (NCBI): domain Eukaryota; kingdom Metazoa; phylum Chordata; class Actinopteri; order Batrachoidiformes; family Batrachoididae; genus Thalassophryne; species Thalassophryne amazonica. Next base: position 43,296,313 of record NC_047113.1, on the reverse strand, counting down.
TGGCATGTTGGAGAGGTGTTTTCTTCACAGATGAATCCCGGTTCACACTGTTCAGGGTAGATGGCAGACAGCGTGTGTGGCGTCGTGTGGGTGAGCGGTTTTCTGATGTCAATGGATCGAGGGCCCATGGTGGCGGTGGGGTTATGGTATGGGCAGGCATCTGTTATGGACGAAGAACACAGGTGCATTTTATTGATGGCATTTTGAATGCACAGAGATACCGTGACGAGATCCTGAGGCCCATTGTTGTACTATCCAAGAACATCATCTCATGTTGCAGCAGGATAATGCACAGCCCCATGTTGCAAGGATCTGTACACAATTCTTGGAAGCTGAAAATGTCCCAGTTCTTGCATGGCTGGCATACTCACCGGACATGTCACCCATTGAGCATGTTTGGGATGCTCTGGACCGGCGTATACGACAGCGTGTACCAGTTCCTGCCAATATCCAGCAACTTCGCACAGCCATTGAAGAGGAGTGGACCAACATTCCACTGGCCACAATTGACAACCTGATCAACTCTATGCGAAGGAGATGTGTTGCACTGCATGAGGCAAATGGTGGTCACACCAGATACTGACTGGTATCCCCCCCCAATAAAACAAAACTGCACCTTTCAGAGTGGCCTTTTATTGTGGGCAGTCTAAGGCACACCTGTGCACTAATCATGGTGTCTAATCAGCATCTTGATATGGCACACCTGTGAGGTGGGATGGATTATCTCAGCAAAGGAGAAGTGCTCACTATCACAGATTTAGACTGGTTTGTGAACAATATTTGAGGGAAATGGTGATATTGTGTATGTGGAAAAAGTTTTAGATCTTTGAGTTCATCTCATACAAAATGGGAGCAAAACCAAAAGTGTTGCGTTTATATTTTTGTTGAGTGTATATATATATATATATATATATATATATATATAAAATTAAATTCTGATATCAACCATTTCAAGGCTAAATTTTAATACATGCACAGACACAGACACACACATGATCCTGCATAAGCCCTTATGCCTGTCGGTGCTGTTCGATTCTGCTTCTGTAGAATGAATTGGATGAGATTCTACAGTTCCCCTGAACTGGATGTCAGTCAGTCACAGGTTACTTCCCCAGCCTAGGCGAGTACCCCCCCCCCCCCCCCCCAAAAAAGAAACATATATATATATATATATATATATATATATACACACACACACTGCATCTGTAAAGTATTCATAGTGCTTCACTTTTCCATATTTTGTTATGTTATAGCCTCATTCTAAAATGGATGACATTCCCCCATAATAACAATGTGAAACATGTTTTTTTTTTTTGTAGATATATTAAAAATAGAAGCTGAAACATCACATGTGCATAAGTATTCACAGCCTTTGCCATGAAGCTCAAAATTGAGCTCAGGCGTGTCCTGTTTCCACTGATCATCCTTGAGATGTGCATGTCAGAGCACAAACCAAGCATGAAGTCATAGGAATTGTCTGTAGACCTCCGAGACAGGACTGGTCCCAGTGAGCACAGTGACCTCCACCATCAGGAAGTTTGGCTCCACCGGTGGATCCGAACTTCTTCCATTTACAGATGCTTATACTTGGTCTGTGCTCTGACATTCACTGTCAACTGTGGGACCTTATATGTAGACAGGTGTGTGTCTTTCCAGATCATGTCCAATCAACTGAAGTTATCCGAGGTGGACTCCAATTATGCTGTAGAAACATCTCAAGGATGATCAGTGGGAACAGGATACATCTGACCTCAATTTTGAGCTTCACAACAAAGGCTTTGAATACTCATGTACATGTAATTTATTAATTTTTTTATTTTTCATAAATCTGCAAAAAAAAAAAAAAGTAAATTTTGGAATAACACATAACAATGTGGAAAAGTGAAGTGCTGTGAATACTTTCTGGATGCACCGTATATATATTTTATGTACAATCCAGCACAGACGTACCTCAGGCACTGATAAGATGCACTTCAGACGATCCCATTTCAGGAATTTTCATTTACAAGAGACAAAATTTTGAGTAATCTTTTTTCCAAAAATAATTAATTCAAATCAATTTAAGTATTTCAGATGTGGTGTTCTAGTGACATAGTAATTTTGTAATGGAGGAAGACAAACAAAAAAATGCACTTTTACTGAAATGCCAGGATACATGCCAGAATTTTTCACATTACAAAATAAAATGTTGCCTTTGTGTAATTCTGACATGTTGATGTGTTAGATTAAAACAATTGCATTTCCTTTTTTATTTGCTTGAGGTGGAAGGAAACTATGAATTCAGTCTTATGTAGAAGAGGAGAAGAGCACTGTGTCAATCAGATTGGAATCACAAAAGGCTTTTATTTTGAAACTGCTGATTCGTGCAGCACTCAGCCTGCGACTGCCCCTCGGCAAACCCTGAACCCAGTGTGAACAATTGTGTTAATTTAAGATTCACAAAATATTCCTTGTCTGCCCTATTTTATATTTGTATGGAAATTAAGAGATGGAAATATGCTCATGGTAAATATTCCATCCAGATGTACACCACTCTTGCCTTTACTTGTTTTATTGAATCAGCAGAAAACTGTGTTTGAAACTTCAAAACCAAAACTGAACAAAATCCTTGATGGGTGCAGCTTTTTCTGACAGTAGCAGAAAGAGAGACAACACTTTTTTTTATTTTTCTTAAGCATTTAATTCAATAATATTGGGCAGGATGGGTGGTTTGGGCATTTGCTTCCAAAACAGACGGTTCCCACTACAAGACCACCTGTGCCCTTTCTCCATGTTATGTGCAAAAGCATCTCGCATAAATATTTTGCCAAATGAACAGTCAGATCTCCTGTGGTGACCATGTGCAAAAGGGAGAAGCTGAAAGAACCCACTATTAAAAAGAAATATTTATTACCTCCACCAATGAAGTTGGAGGAGGTAATGTTTTCACCCTTGTTTGTTTGTTTGTCAGCCTGGAGCCCACTTTTTCATATATCCTTATGTAATTTTTACTGAAGATTCATATCCTGATAGGCAAGAACGAGTTCTGTTTTCAAGGTCATAGGTCAAAAAGCAAAGTCAGGAAAAGTCTTGGGAAATTGGAAAAATCCCTATCTTTAACATTAAACAAATTTTAAAAAATTCAGACCTCTGTCACAAAAGATCACATTTCTTTCATATTTGAGAGAGTTATGTAGGATGATATCCTTTATTTACTGACAAAGTTTGATGCAGATCTGATCCAGATTACAAATTTTGTGGCCATTTATATTTAACATTGAAAACACCATTTAATGTATAGTTTACATTATATCTTAACCCTCTGGGGCCGACGCCATCGTGTACGACTGCTGAGACCAAGCTTTACTAAATTATAAACAACTTTTTAATGATATCAGATAGAAACATACTTTTTTTTGCTGAAAAGTTAACTCCGCAGACTTTCGAGCCAGACATCACTCATCTTTGTACTCCTCATAGAAGCTGTGTGATGACATGCGCAATGTGAGTGTCCAGTCGGAATTGGTTCACCGTCACATGGTTTTCCAAAATCCAATCATAGGGCAGATTTACCTCATGTGATAAACCAAAGATCGTTTTTAGGAGTGAAGTGTTACTAGTTGGCCCGTTTGAATAGCCATCTGGCTGCTGGCTCCAATGTGCCCTGCGCCATTACACAGTGATCAGTGAAAGTGAGCAAACAGAGCAGACAGAGGGCCTCTGATGACAATCTCACGTGCTCAAACACAGAGTGTGTGAGTTTCAGAGATGCTCCACTCCTCATTACCTGTGAATGTTATTGGATAAGCCTGCGGCAAACTCTCTCGCTCCGGCGTAAAGCACTATTTACCATATCAATGGAGTGAGGGGGAGGGGCCACTCCTCAGAGTGTAAATGGGCCAAAGTGTCAAAGCTACTTTCAGAGCAGGACAAAACACTCCAAAATACAGTAGAAGTAGAAGTTTGTGATGTGACCTTTGTGTAATAGCAGACAGAAATTGCTTTGAAATGAAGACAAACAAAACGCATAGAAGATTTTGTATATATTGTTCAAAATGTGCATTTGTGTTTATTGTTTGAATCTTTTTGTTGTACATTCTTTCACACAAGAGCCCAAATTACCTTTAGAAAGTGTCAAAGCAGTTGTTTATTATAGTTTACTGTGTGTTTTGAATAAATGTGTGTGGAAAATTATTTACGCTTTACTTTTTCCTTTCTTATTTCTAATTGTAAACCTTTATTACATATATAAAACACAACTATAGCATATATTCTGAAAGTACAGGTTGTCCTGAAAAAAAAGAGACATAAAACTTGATTGTGGGATTCAGGGAGAGCTGTTAACAGCAATAATAAACATTCATGCCAGGCGAGTGAACTGTCCAAAAAATGGCCTCGGACCCCAGAGGGTTAATCAAACATGTCCCAATCACTCTCATATTTGAAAGTGAGTTGCAGACTGGCACTCACTATTGCCTGACAGTTTGATCCGGATCTAATCCGGAATATCGATTTTGTAGCCATTTGAATATAATATTGAAACACCCATTTGATGTACATTTTGCATTATATCTCAATCAAAAGTGCCTCAATCACTCTTATTTGTGACAATGAGGTTCAAACCGGCACTCTCAATGAAGAGACTAAGTTTGATCTGCATCTCATCAGTATTGCAGATTTAGCGGACATTTGATTTTAACATTGAAAAGCCCTTTTAATCTAGATTTTTTATTATATTTTATCTTTTTTTTTTTTAATAAAAAGCCAATTCTAACAGGACTTTGAACTTTTTTCCAAGCTAAAAATTGGTGGAATTGGAATGTAGTGTTGGCGGAGGTGCTCTAGTTATTCATTATATTTGCCAGTCACCTGTCTGGTATATATGTCTGTTTCCAGCTTCGGCTGATGGACTGAAATAACTAAGCAGTCTTGGCGAGCATTCATAAATGCTTTTGCGAGTGCAGTTTACTGCCAACATATCAAAAAGGTATAAATCACCTGTTTTTGCCAGCAGAAGCCCCACAGCTGTGCTGCATGTAAAATGTAATACATTCTACAACATAAATTATGGAAGACAACGACAAGATTTCCTTATCACTCCTTACAAATCCCTGCAAATTCAGCAGCATTCAGCTGCTTTGGCTGATCATACTCCTCAGCACTAATCATGCCATCGAGAGAAGCAGAGTCTCAACAAGATGTGACATTCACTGCTGCAAGTATCAGTGCATATTACAGACATACACACAAACCCTGTAAAATGTGTATTTTTATTTACATTTCTCATTCTTTACACAGTGTTCATGTGACCTTGTTTTCATGTTCATCTAAAGTTACTTATGAACACGTCTTATTTTATTTTTCAAATATACAGTATCTTGTGGTTGTTTTATGTGCAAAATGCCATTTTTATTGTGACTTAATAAGGTAAGTCACCCTCCTCATGAGTGAGCGTGACAGCATTAGTTAGCCTTTCAAGTCACCCTTAAGGTAAAATGTGCTAAATAAGCAAATAGAAACATAAGAATGGTGCAAGAACTTATCCTCATGAAAAATTGCAGTAAAAAATATGAAAAGTAATGCACAAAAATGTGTACATATCCCGTGTATTTTAGGAAAATAAGAAATCCGTCTCATACTTATTATTGTTATTCTAACTGCAACCTTAAACAATACATTTCTGAGCATTAAATGTGAACGACATATTTGATTTTGTATGACATAACACACAATATTTCATAGTCAATATATTGATGAGAAATACTTTTGTAGTGGCCACAAATGGCTATTTAACAGATCTGAATTCATGCTCTGTATGGTCAGGTTAGGTCTAGGAGCCGATTCTGGCACCATCTACCACCCAACACTTTGGTTCCTGGGTAGCAATCACACAGGCAGACAACCAGTCCAACCCCACCTCTAACCCTCTGAGGGTGATGGATATACGGGCGCATCCAACTCTGTTTATTGCCATGTTTCTATAAAAAGATCAGGGATAGAAACTCACAGAGACTTTGATCAGTTCTTGAAACTACAGTGTCACCTCTCGTGTCAATACCTGTTCTAGATTATCTTTAATTTCCAGCCAATTCAAGAGCCTAACAGCCCCTTTGCACATAGCATGAATTAGTTGGAATCAGGGTGAATCACGGCGAAACAGTCCGAATGAGCGAACCATGAAAGCATTGAGCCGACATCGAGAGGGACACACGGGCAGGCACCACATTTTCTAAGTGTCCAGCAAGCGATGTTGGATGTTAGCAGTGGTGGGCACACTTCCGATAATCTGACAACAGATAATTATCGAAGATAATGTTTTCATTATCGGATTATCTTTTTAGGTAACTTTAAAAACCATTATCGGACCAATTATCTTCCGATTAATTTCTGTCCGATAACTTTTAGACAGATAAACAAAGTAAACAAAGTTGAACAGCGATAAGCATTTTTAAAATTAAAAAAAAAGTTCAGCACCTACCTGCTAAAAGTTTTATAACAGATGGACAGCTATACCCTCTGCTAACAGAAAAGAGCTGCTTCTATGAAAAGCATCTTTAGCCTCTGCAGACAAAGGTGAAATAGCCAAAAAAAAAAAAAACATTTCCTTTAACACCATACCGATATGCTGGCAATATCACCTAAATCATCCAGAGGCATACATTTTTAACTTATGGTTCAAATTTTAAACAAACTAATTTTGGAGAAGTTATTTAAAATTACTGTCATGTCTGAAGTTTTATAAAGTGAAAATATCAGATATATGTTTTAGTTTTAAAGTAATGTGCTAATTTTTAAGGTTTTGTGAGCACATGCTGTGCCCAGTGCATTATGGGTAGGATGATGTAATCTCAGTACATTCACGACAGGACAAATGCATTTCAGACACTCTGTTCAGGCTCCACGGAAAACAGCATTAAACTCTAGTGCCTAAAACTCTCGTGAATATATTCTCTGGGTTTATAGATGTTGTTATTGTATTTGCGTTTGTTAAATTCCACGTATTTTAAATGTAGCAGACCGGGATTATCTGGAATTTTGTTTTCAAGGCCTCTACTGCCATCTACTGGCCAGTAGTGTTCATGGCAGTATTCGCCCTAAGTACTAAGCGTCCGGTTATATCGGATGATTGTCAAATCAACTTTTTGGCTTTGAAAATGACTTTTTTTTTTTTTTTTTTTTACAAATGACGTTTAAAAACAAAACAAAACAACAGCAAAAAAAATAAAATAAAAATAAAATAACATTACAAGACAGCTCTGCAGTGTTTGCATATGCACAGTGCGAGCGGTTTGATGCTTGTAGCTTTTCAGCAGCAGGATACCCTCACGACGGCCGACCAGAATAATATCAAACAGGTTTGATTTTCATTGGACCATATGATCGGTGATCAGGAGGTGGTCCTGAGATGTTAAACGCAGCTTGTTACTCCATGTACACTACACGATGCAGGACGCGTGATTAACCTGAAACTTGGTCCAAAAAATTCCTGCATGAAAAATCATCTCGCACAGTGTAAAGCACATTTTACAACATCATAAAATGTGCGCACATTCTCTCCACATGCAAAACATTTTGCGATGACACTTTCAGGGCTCCGTAAAAATGCCTGTTTTTACAAATAAAAAAATTGAATATTTTACAAAAGGACATTTATCTGTAAACACCAACACACGACAGACGTCACATTAACGTGTTGGTTTACATAATGAATGACTGAACCAATCAGTGTTTAGCAGAGGCACTTTTGCCCAGAATCCTTTGCCTGTATTTGTTACAAAACCTCAGAATTAGTGCATTATTCAACATTAAAAGATATATGCTATATTTTAACTTTGTACAAATGACAGAATTGACATTAATGGAGTTATTCTATCGGTATTAATGTTATTTATAAATCAAAACCATAAGTCAGTATGACTTAATTTTTCAAGACCTCCGCCTGACCGGAGTACTGAGATTGATAGAGAGCTGGCTTTATGGTTGCTCTCAGAGTGCTTCTGTGCTGGGAGCTCTGTAGTAAACAAGAACTTCCAGCAGGGGCAGAATGTTCAAAGAAAAAAGTGTGGTCTCATTGTTTGGGTCTGTTGTATTACTTTTAATATTAGTAGAAGCTATTGTGGCATTAAAACTTAAATTGGTTTTATTAGTTGTTATAAATCTACCAGAGACAATATTGGAGGTTATCTGTAACTTCTGATGCATTTTGGGTGGTTTATTGTTTTATCTTTATCAAAGATAACTTTTCAGTTATCTGATTATCGGTTATCAAAGTTAATTTTTTGGTTATCTGTGCCCACCACTGGATGTTAGTGTGTGTCACCTGGAATTTGGCCGACACCTGCCATAAGAGGAATTGAATGGGCTCTGACATGGCACTATCTGTCTTTCGGCCACTGGTGTGCAGGAATAATTGTAGGGACAGGTGTTGGAGGTGGCTCCAATTTTTCATGATGCCATGCAATTCCTCCTTCGTGCGGTAGTCGGCTTCAATCGTGTTATGTGTGAAGGGGCCATAAAGAAGGTCAGATGGGTCTATCACTTTCTCTCTGCCATTTCTACAAGCTCATTCAGAGAGCACCTTTGCTGTGTCCAACAGTCAGAGTGAGTCACACTCCCACTAAACCCTCATAATTGCACAAAAAACAAAAAAATACAACAAAACAGTTTTAAGTTTATATTTAGTCCTACCAATAACACATAGGCCTACTGCCATTTTAAAAAATGTGGATGGGCCATTTTATTTTTCGAGGATATGCAATCTTGACTCCCCCACCCAAAACAGAACAAATGGGCAAAGGTATTCCCACATTATCCAAAGATCCACTGAGGAGACCTAGTACCAAAGATATCTACACAAGTAATTTTGCTGAGTAAAATTTACGCTGCTGTCCCAGTCTAAACAGAGTTAAAGTATATAAATATACTCCAACGCAGGGCTAAATCAACTCAACATAGTGTAAAATCAACTCTTATTGGAGTAAAACCACTTGCATTCACCAGACGGTAAGTTGACTGAATGCTCCGCCCTAACAACTGGTCCGCCCTGTCTTCACTGCGCATGCGTCATCAGCCGCGGTTCACTGATTATCAACTCGTTTCTGCTTAAAACTGCACTCCAGTCATCATCTATCTCAGTGACAGATATCTGAAGCTTTTGTACAACAATCATTTCCACATAAATTCAGCATTATTTCATCATAAAAGATGGAGGAAGTGATTATAGCACCACAGCTACTTGGGCTGCTAGCTGTTGCGTTCACTGACCGTTCGTCATTTTAAAGTGTCATCGATTAACGCCTTGTTCCTGCTAAAAAAACCCAGCATTGTTTCTGCTTAAAACTGACTTTAGAAGGATTTAAGAGGTTTTACCTTGTCATCTGATGGTTAATAATCCCATTAATTCCATTTGATCACTTTGGGTGAAGACAGAGCGTCCACAGAGCGGCTGAGCTATGAAATGGCACATGTGCAGTGGGCAGGGTGGGGGGTTGGGGGCTGTCACTGGTAGATCTGACTTCACTCTACAATAGAGTGTTTTTTACTCTATTTAGACTGGGATCAAATATTATCCAAGCAGAGTAAATTTAACTCAGCAAAATTTACTGTGTAGTCATCGTCTGAGGTCACCAGTTAGTGTCCATGCGTCTCAACCGTACAGTAAGATAAGAAGTGCTCAAGACTCTTCGGTTGTTTTTCACCAAATACCTCTGTCCATTGACCTTGTGACTCTTAAAAGCTCTTCTCAGTTGTCTCTTAATCTCAAAGGATGAGGAAACCCAGAAACATGAATCTCATTGAATCTCAATGTATGACACTTTCACTGCATAAAGATACACATCTGATGGCTGAGTCTAGGGAGTTACTGAGCGCCTGAATTTTTGTCCTGAGTCAGCACAACTGCAAACTGAGATATTCTGGTCCCACATTCTGCTTCTCAAGCGCTGCAATCAGAACATCCATTGATTCAGCAAATATCACAGCATTCTGCACAAAGTAAAAATCAGTAAACCTATGAATCTATATTATTTCCAAGATATTATTTTAGAATTAGTCAGAGAAAAGTGCAAGATTATAAACTGTGTAATGGATATTTAGATTAGAATTATGTGTTTTAAAAGTTGTTTAGAAATGAGCATAATCAATAAAAAAGATACAAACCCTTCTTTGATTTGACACACTTCTTGTTTTTTTAAATGTAATAAAAAATATGGGTTTGGAAATGTGCACTTTTTAGTTTAAATGAAAGGCATTGGAGATGCAATAAGTACCTTTCCTGTGTTCAAAATACATACTGTAAGGGTATGATGGATATTTTTAGGATATCGAATAAGTGGTAATATTGAGCAATAAGAGAGATACTGTTAATCTAACAAGTGAAATTATTTTGTGGCATTTTAGTGATGTCATAAAGAGAAGGTTTGGAGAAGTGCAATCTGGAAGGGCACCCCTATTTTTGAAAGAAATTGAATTACTGATGATGCCGTGCACCATGAACAAAGGAAAGCTGCTGCCAAACAAAGGCTAGAAATCCTCCCACTTGCACATGGCTGAGCCTCTGCTCAGTCCAAAAGTCGGCATACGTCCCTGCAAGTGGCTGTGACAACAGCGATAAAAGGCATTGTGCTACACATAATGACAAATAATTAACTGAGTGATATAAACTTTGGATCACCTCTTTGTCATCCTCCCTAATGGATGTGTAGATATTCTGGAAAATGGGTTTTGCAGACAACCATGATGTTTTAAGGCCCCTTCACACATAGTGTGAAGTTTGGACGACGTTTGGACAAATACGGCGAAACAGCGCAAAACGGTTCAAATTTGCACACCATGAAACATTCGCCAACGGGCAGGTGTGCATGATCCCGGTGCAAGAGCTCGTGCACGTGACGGTGACTTTTGAGCAGGACAGTGCGAGGTGCACCACATTGCGCCGCTTATGTGGAATAAAAAACAAACAAACAAACAAAAAAAGAACAGCTGGTACCTGTGGAACCACATCGCACCGCTTATGTGGAATAAATAAAAAAGCTGTGGGCAGCTGCCTCATATCAGGAAGGACGTGGAAGTTTTACAAAAAAAACCCACAGTAAAATCACACACCATATCAATCAATCAATCAATCAATCAATTAATTTTTTTTTATATAGCGCCAAATCACAACAAACAGTTGCCCCAAAGCGCTTTATATTGTAAGGCAAGGCCATACAATAATTATGTAAAACCCCAACGGTCAAAACGACCCCCTGTGAGCAAGCACTTGGCTACAGTGGGAAGGAAAAACTCCCTTTTAACAGGAAGAACCCTCCAGCAGAACCAGGCTCAGGGAGGGGCAGTCTTCTGCTGGGACTGGTTGGGGCTGAGGGAGAGAACCAGGAAAAAGACATGCTGTGGAGGGGAGCAGAGATCGATCACTAATGATTAAATGCAGAGTGGTGCATACAGAGCAAAAAGAGAAAGAAACAGTGCATCATGGTCGTACTACTTCTGAAAATGTATTTTTCAGAGTATATTTGTGACAATTTTGACCTCGACCTTTGAAGAATCTGTTCCAAAAGCTCTTAATCTTGAAACCCTCATCCAAAGAATATTTCGAGTAGGTTTGACGAAGATCTGCTCAATGTTTGCTGAGATATTTTATAAAAAGTCAGGCAAGCAAACACAAACACACAGAAGCAGTTATGTTAACCTGCTGCAGAGCTGGTGTGCAGGATAATTTGTCAATGTAAATATGAGTCGAATTAGAAGACTTGTGAGAAAAGAAGGTGGAATGTTTCACAAGGTGGAAATCATGGCTAAATGTTGGTACTTTTTAAATTCAGATTTGTGTTGTTTTGTTGTTGTTTTTCTGGTCTACTGTTCTGCAAAGGTGGAAAACAGATGTCTTTTGGTACAGCAGACAGCTAAGAATGATAAGGAGCATAAATGTCTGAATATGTCTGCATCTATCGAGTGTAGTATTGACAGTAATGTTTGCAAACTAACCTGGTGCTGGACAGAGTGGAACTGAAGCTGGTACTGATATTTACCAGGAGATGTTTTAGTCATGTAATCCTACTGGCCTGACCAGAAGAATCAATGCATGGATCAGTGATGTTTAACACAGTTGATCACTATTAATCAATTGCAAGAACAAGGTAAAATCAGCAATGCCTCTGCAATTATTGGCAAAACAATTTTAAAGGGAAGTGCAGGGGCTTTTTGTAATGTAATTCTTTTTGTTTAATTATTTTTATTAATTTCTTAACTGCTGTGTTTAATTTTTTTCATTTAGCAGAACCACTGGATTTATATTTGAAGGTGCAACAGAAATCATAATAAGAATTATTATTATTATTATTAAAAATAAGTTTGTTAGAAGGGTTATTTTGAGGATATCAGCCAAAAATTCTTAATCAGAAGTGAACATGTCAGTTGCAAATACTTTTGTTGTAAGATGGCTCAAAATGACTGCAAATGGTGCTCAGTGTTGGTTTAAAAGTGGACAATAAAAACAAAGCGTTTACACAATTTAATTATCAAGGGTTTAACAATCATATTTTAAGTATTAAATTTCTTTGAAAACAAGATAACAGACCAAATCTAGGCTCAAGTCTCTCTCTGTGTCTTCTGGTAAACTGTAGTTGAAAATTCACACCTTTTTGGAGATAGTTCTTCTCTGTGCCCGTCCACCATTAAACTGTGTGACTGGTGATGCAACAGACAAAACTTGGACTATGTCATATTCATCCAATACCATTTTACAGAGTTGCTATGTGCACCTTGGTGGCTTTCCTCACTCATCTCATTGTTTATTTACTCAGTTAATTGCCTACTTTTAGAAAATGTACCAAACAGGATCATACTGTTTGCATTTCTTAATGATTGATGTAAATGAAAATGTTCATGTATCCATCCACCCAGTCTCACACTTTTTTTCATGCTCCCATCACAAAATGATCACATTTTCGTAACATATTTTTTGTTTTGTTTTAGCTATTTCTAATCGTTCCCCTAAGCCTAACCATGACCTCCCCCCCCCCCCCCCCCCCCGCATCACCCCCTATTCAGTGCTCCATGAAAATGTGACACTTTTCGCAATGGTATCAAAAACCAATAGATTAATGTGCTTTTTGTGTTGCCATCACAAAATGCCTTGAGATTTTGTTGATCCTTTACATGACTTGACTCACGAAAACTGATTGTAAAAGTGACAATTTATTGAAAATTGAAAATATATTTCATGCCTTTCAGTATTTTTCTCCAATATACCAAAGCATTTTGTTTTCATGTTAATGTTCAACATCTTATTCAATATTCTCAAAAATACAAAAGTGGTTGAGTTGCACTTATTTCTGAAGATATTTTTAAAATGCTGTGCTTAAAATATACCAGGAATATATCACCAAACTACTGCCACACTGTTAAACTGAACACTCCATTTTAATACAATAATTAAGTTAATGTAACTCAAAATTTGAAAAACCTTATAGTCACTCATTTCCATTAATGAAACTAACTCAAAATGAATTGTTGTCATAACAACTCAGTTCCTTTAAGTGCTTTTAAAGTTTTGGGGCATTTAAGTGTTGGTGATGTATTTCCAGTGCATTCCATTCACTCATTTTAATTGAGTTTATGGAACAGAGGCCAGCAAGTGTTGCTGTGCATATGTAGTTAGTAAACCTCACTCCCAACAGTTCAAAAGGATTCTCTGGTCACAAAGTCAGAGACCTGGGTTTTAGTCTTCTGGTTAGAGAGTCCGACTTCCATGCCGGAGAGCTTGAGTTTGCATCCCGAGGGGGAGCGAATCAGCAGAGTTAACAACACAATGCAGAGTCAACAAGTAAACCAAAGAATGCATCAAAAAATCGAATCCAAAATGTAATGCAAATTTTTTAGGCAGAAATTTATGTCACTTTTTTATTGAAAAACATAAACTAGATTTACATAAGTTTAATTAACTATAAATTGTTAAGTTACTAAAACTTTAACAATTAAATTTTTGAAAATAATTTTATTTAAGTTGGCAAACTCAAATGGTTTAAGTTCAACTAACTGAGTTTTACAGTGTATACATATTCTAAAATCATAACATGTCAAAACTTCCTCCTACTGTATGTAAATTAAAGCATTCAGAACTAGTGATAAGATAAGATGACCTGCTCACTACTACATATAAACATATGAGACAGTACTTGTAGACAGTACTACATGTCTCATTTTGTTGTCATGGAGCCAGCTGAACCTGTTTTTGACAAACGGAATAAAATTATACTCCACAGTGCATTCCGGTGGAGCCGCGACACGCAGAATTCTTCCGCACGTCTGTCTCAATGTGCCGAAAAAGTGCTGATGTCCACGTCTTCCGCAATTCCTGTGCTAGTCAGAGGACGTCCCGGAAAAAACACAGCATCCAGTTTGGAAATGAACAGCACATTCCACTGTTACAGGAGTTTTTGTCATGGAAAGAGGAGCGGAGGAATTCCGCGCGTCGTGGCGGTGCCACATGGCGCAAAGCAATGCTGTGATGAAGCCTCACAGGACATGTTCTGGCATGTCCAGGCTCATCCACAATTTCTCGGTTAGTCACACGACTGAAAACCCACCAACAGCCGTCTGAAAGCCATCTCAAAGCCGTCCTGTGAGACCAACACGGAGGTGGTTTTGTGCCGCGCCATGAGCGGCACGGTGGCGTATCCGTCTGCTTTTCTTTCCATGAAAAAAAACTCCTGTAACAGTGAAATGTGCCGAAAAAGTACTGATGTCCGTGTTTCCTGCCATTTTTGTGTAAGTCAGACGACGTCCCGGATCAACAAAGCCTTCACGTTGGAAATGATCTGGTTGTTTCAGCGGGGTTTGAGCCTGTCGGAGTGCGCCGTGCTCTCAGCAGCTGTGGGCGGTCTTTAAACTGGCTGGATCACTCCGTAATCTGTGTAATCCCCATATTATCGTCCCTCAAAGCCATTTGAATTTTCCGAATGGTTACCACCTGGAGGTCTCTCACAGTTTCTGGAAAAAATTGATGCAGCAAAGCTCCAAATCGTTCAGACATTTATTCACAATAAAAATCCGACGAGAGGGGTGGACCACTGCTCACACAAAGCCTGCTCACAGGCGAATGACGCAACCGACAGGCGTGAAAAACCTCACGCATGCGCACAAAGGTTCAAGCTTGGCTGATGCAAGCAGACGTGATTCAAATCCATATGGTTTTTGAAAAAAATAAAAAGGTCGGATACTTTTCTAACAGACCTCGTGTATATATATATATATATATATATATATATATATATATATATATATATATATATATATATATATATATATATATATATATATACTAGCTGGGGTACCCGGCGCTGCCCGGGTTAACCTGTTTTAGACTTAGGCCAAATGCCAATCATTTTAATCAAAACAATTGCCCAACATTTGTTTTTGTAATGCTGAAGTTGAAATACTTGTTTAAAAGACAAACACATTTGAAGTCCTTCATGCAGATTTTGTTTGCAATCAAATTTATAACAAAATTACACACAAACGATAGGTAACAGTAAATGTAAATATCAATGAATCAAAATTGAGGTAGTAGTGTATTTCACTGTTTTTACATTTCAATTCTTCAAACATAAAATGGCTTTAAACAGCAAATGTAAATATAAGAATGGAGAAATATTTCTTCATGAAATTCACTTAGTGTTTTCTGACCATTAGTTTTGAAGAGCCTATTGATAGATAATGTTCCTTGTCATACTGGCGAGTGGATGTACAGCTGTTCTGGGTTACCAACCCTGGAGCATCTGACATACAACTGTCCGTGGGAGAACACAGGCTCTGCCAGATTCAGTCCAACCACCTTAAGGGACTGTCCTTCAGCCTTGTTGATGGACATTGCAAAGCTGGGTTTGACTGGGAACAGCAGACGCCTGAACTCAAATGGCATGTCTGATGGGATAAGTGGAATCTTTGGTATAAAGACATCTTGTCTCTTGGCCTTGCCTGTTATAACTGTGGCCTCCAGGACTCTTGGCATCAACTTCTTAATTGTGAGTGGTGTTCCATTGCAGAGCTTGGGTGGGTTGAGATTCTGCAGGAGCATGACTGGGGCACCAACTTTGAGCACCAAGATGTGTGGTGGGAGGCCTGCTGGTGCCAGGCTGTTAAAGAATTCAACTGGGTAGTTAACCACCTCATCTGGATCGGGCACTGTGTCACTTGACATGTAGCTGGAGGCCTGTCCTGGAACCTGGGCCAGAAACTTAGCATTGATGTCATCCACTGCCAAGTTCTTTGGAGCAAGGGTAGCACGCTCGCTCAGCCAGTTGTGGTTCTGGTAATTACGGTGGAGGTTTGGAAAGACTTTGGCCACCAACTCATATATGTCATGAACAATGTGACCAAAGGGCAGCCTGACCTGGTCATCCAGACTGTCAGGTTGCCCAGTAACAATAAAAGATGGATACATAAAGAGAATAGATTAATGCATTAAATTATTGGTTGCCCAGTAACCATAAAGAATTAAAGTGAAAGTTCTTTTAGTCTAAGATTTCTAGCAATAATGATTATAGCAGAATTAATTAAAGTGAAAGTTCTTTTTTGTCTAAGATTTCTAGCAATACTGATTAAAGCAGAATTCTGTATCAGATAAATATACTCAACAAAAATATAAATGCAACACTTTTGGTTTTGCTCCCATTTTGTATGAGATGAACTCTAAGATCTAAAACTTTTTCCACATACACAATATCACCATTTCCCTCAAATATTGTTCACAAACCAGTCTAAATCTGTGATAGTGAGCACTTCTCCTTTGCTGAGATAATCCATCCCACCTCACAGGTGTGCCATATCAAGATGCTGATTAGACACCATGATTAGTGCACAGGTGTGCCTTAGACTGTCCACAATAAAAGGCCACTCTGAAAGGTGCAGTTTTGTTTTATTGGGGGGGATACCAGTCAGTATCTGGTGTGACCACCATTTGCCTCATGCAGTGCAACACATCTCCTTCGCATAGAGTTGATCAGGTTGTCAATTGTGGCCTGTGGAATGTTGGTCCACTCCTCTTCAATGGCTGTGCGAAGTTGCGACGACGAACTGGAGTCAGGTCGAGACCCCGATGAGGATGACAAGCATGCAGATGAGCTTCCCTGAGACGGTTTCTGATAGTTTGTGCAGAAATTCTTTGGTTATGCACACCGATTGTTTCAGCAGCTGTCCGAGTGGCTGGTCTCAGGCGATCTTGGAGGTGAACATGCTGGATGTGGAGGTCCTGAGCTGGTGTGGTTACACGTGGTCTGCAGTTGTGAGGCTGGTTGGATGTACTGCCAAATTCTCTGAAACGCCTTTGGAGATGGCTTATGGTAGAGAAATGAACATTCAATACACGAGCAACAGCTCTGGTTGACATTCCTGCTGTCAGCATGCCAATTGCACGCTCCCTCAAATCTTGCGACATCTGTGGCATTGTGCTGTGTGATAAAACTGCACCTTTCAGAGTGGCCTTTTATTGTGGGCAGTCTAAGGCACACCTGTGCACTAATCATGGTGTCTAATCAGCATCTTGATATGGCACACCTGTGAGGTGGGATGGATTATCTCAGCAAAGGAGAAGTGCTCACTATCACAGATTTAGACTGGTTTGTGAACAATATTTGAGGGAAATGGTGATATTGTGTACGTGGAAAAGGTTTTAGATCTTTGAGTTCATCTCAAACAAAATGGGAGCAAAAACAAAAGTGTTGCGTTTATATTTTTGTTGAGTAGATAAAGAGAATAGATTAGTCCAGTAACCATAAAGAATTAAAGTGAACGTTCTTTTTGTCTAAGATTTCTAGCAATAATGATTAAAGCTGAATTCTGTATTAGATCTTTAGATTATATCTAGCAGTAATGATTAAAGCTGAATTCTGTAATAGATAAATAGATAAAGAGAGTAGATTAAGGTATTAAATTATTGGTTGCCGTTAATTGTGTTTTAAGGAAGTAAAAGATGTCTGACCTTTAACCTTTTTGTATCTTGCCAGCTTTTTCTGTCTTGTCATAAATGGTGAAAATACAAAGTTTTCAGATAGCAAATCTTCAAACTGTACTGGGTTGTACACCAAAAGTAATTATCCATCCATCCATCCATCCATCCATCCATCCATCCATCCATCCATCCATCCATCCATTTTCTTCTGCTTTATCTGGAGTCGGGTTGCGGCGGCAGCAGCTCAAGCAAAGCTGCCCAGACCTCCCGATCCACACACACCTCCCCCAGCTCCTCCGGGGGAACGCCGAGGCGTTCCCAAGCCAGCCGAGAGACGTAGTCCCTCCAGCGTGTCCTGGATCTTCCCCGGGGCCTCCTCCCAATAGGACATGCCCGGAACATCTCTACAGCGAGGCGTCCAGGGGGCATCCGGAAAAGATGCCCGAGCCACCTCAACTGGCACTTTGTAAATGTTTGGGATAATAAATGTCATGTCACTTGCACTTTAAGAGTAAATGCAACACTACTGTAAAATAAATAAATTGGTTGGCTTGGCCACCCAAAAATCCTACTAAAAAACAAACAATCAAACACAAAAAATAGCAGCAGGGAAAGCAGAGATAAATTATAATTCTAATCCGATTACATTTGTTCTGTAAATCTGATTGGTTAATCGTGTGAGATTTCAGACCATAAAATATCACATTGACAGTGGCAAAATATTGGACCGTTTCACATTTGATGTATTACTCTGCGCCCTGACCACGTTGCTACACAGATGTCAATAATGGCGCTATCAACTGAGAGTGAGAGAAACTGGTGGAGCGACACTGAAGATGCTGTTGCTATGGTAAGATTCGTTGACCGAATTACTTACAAAAAAGTAAACCATGCAAACCATGGAACTGGATTAGAATTGGAATAATCCCCTTGTGTCTGATGATTTGCGGACATTAATGCTGTATTACAGTCACAAATATCCGTTTTACCACCTCTGCTAACGTACCGGCTCCGTAAAACTCAATTTGCGACCGTAAAATCCAGCATTAATGTCCGCAAATCATCAGGCACAACAGGGTTATTCCCTAATTTACATTCTCCCGCACCCACCAGAGGAGAAATCATTGTAGGCAGAGAAACACGCTTTGTTTTTCGAAGTGAAGAAACTAGACAACAAAGTGGTCATCAATACAAAAATAATAAAGCTTTGTTTGAAGACAGCAAGGGGCCTTAAGTTGATGTTTTAGGTAACAGGTTTCCTTGTTATTCTGTTGAATAATGAGTATATATATATATATATATATATATATATATATATATATATATATATATATATATACTACTTTATTTGTGTATCTGTGAAGTTTCATGCAGTCAGGTCGCTGCATGATCAAATCAAAATCAAATCAAATCAATTTTATTTATATAGCGCCAAATCACAACAAACAGTTGCCCCAAGGCGCTTTATATTGTAAGGCAAAAGCCATACAATAATTACAGAAAAACCCCAACGGTCAAAACGACCCCATGAGCAAGCACTTGGCGACAGTGGGAAGGAAAAACTCCCTTTTAACAGGAAGAAACCTCCAGCAGAACCAGGCTCAGGGAGGGGCAGTCTTCTGCTGGGACTGGTTGGGGCTGAGGGGAGAGAATCAGGAAAAAGACATGCTGTGGAAGAGAGCAGAGATTAATCACTAATGATTAAATGCAGAGTGGTGCATACAGAGCAAAAAGAGGAAGAAACACTCAATGCATCATGGGAACCCCCCAGCAGTCTAAGTCTATAGCAGCATAACTAAGGGATGGTTCAGGGTCACCTGATCCAGCCCTAACTATAAGCTTTAAGCCCCGTTTACACATAGATGGTAAGAGCTCCCGGAAGCGTCCTGGAAGAGTTTTTGGCCGCCTTAAGGATCACACGCCGTTGTTAACGCCGGCACTAATTATTAAAATTATTTTTAAATTATTACTAAAAATTATTCAACATGTCAAATAATTCCAGGAGCACTCCCGGAGAATTGGCGTGATGACGGAGACAACACGAACAATGGCGTTTGATACTTTTTAATCGCCGTTTCAGCCTGCCCCTTCCTATAGTGCCGCAGTTTACACTGCCGTAATTGGCGGCCAGCGTTGTATCCCTAATCAACGGCGTGTAAAATGGCGATAGAGCCCACATCGGCGTCCTCAAGGGCACTTTAACTGGCGACAGAGGCAGACAAAACGGCGGCGCTAGCCGACAGTACGCCATTCTAAACGCCACCTCCCGGTTAACGGCGTTCCAAATGGCCGATAGGCGGCGGTCAATATAAAAACGCTAGCGCGCTGCATGCAGGCCTCTCACTCATGGCCAGCTCCAGATATTTTTGCAGAGAAGCTCCAGTATGCCTCCTAAAAGAAAATTGGCAGCGGCAAGGACTTACCAAGAGGTCTGGTTCAAAAGCAGATGGTAGCCCTGTGGTGGAGATGGAGCAACACGTGGAGGAGGGGAAAAGGAAGGAGAAGAAAAGGCTGAGTATGATCTCCCTCCCCCTGCAGTGACAGAGGCATGTATTCCTGCTGCTTCAGCCTATTATACTCTGGGGGCGGTGCCTATATGCAAAAGTTCCTGGAGTAACGCAGGATTTGCTTGGATAAATCCAGCGGTACACAGGGCATTATCGGCGGCAGCAGAACACCGCCGTTTTCACACGCGTCTTAACCTGCGATTGTAAAGGATAGAACTGGGTATTAACCCCCGTTGCCTGACATGTGCCGGATGCTACGGCGTCAAAACGCCGCTTTATTCAGCGGATTTAGCGACGTTTTATCCACGTATTTGCGGCTAGTACGGCGGTCAAAATGCCAGCGAAATGCTCTGCCCCTTTCCACCGCAAAAACAGCCGGAACTACCGCGAACTTCGGTCTACATACTACCCGCCAAGAAAACCGTCTATGTGTAAACGGGGCTTTAGCAAAAAGGAAAGTTTTAAGCCTAATCTTAAAAGTAGAGAGGGTGTCTGTCTCCCTGATCCGAATTGGGAGCTGGTTCCACAGGAGAGGAGCCTGAAAGCTGAAGGCTCTGCCTCCCATTCTACTCTTACAAACCCTAGGAACTACAAGTAAGCCTGCAGTCTGAGAGCGAAGCGCTCTATTGGGGTGATATGGTACTATGAGGTCCGTAAGATAAGATGAGACCTGATTATTCAAAACCTTATAAGTAAGAAGAAGAATTTTAAATTCTATTCTAGCATTAACAGGAAGCCAATGAAGAGAGACCAATATGAGTGAAATATGCTCTCTCCTTCTAGTCCCCATCAGTACTCTAGCTGCAGCATTTTGAAGATCACTTTTCAGAGAGTGATTGCTACTACATGCTGGTGATTACAGATACATAAAAACTCAATGAACATTCTACTTGCTGTCTCACTGTCACACATTGACATACATTTGATACATCTGTTTTTGTGGAATGATTGGTGAAGAAACAACCTTTAACTTTTCAATATGAATTAATTTGATTTGATTTAATATAAAATCACTATTACTTCATCACTATTATTTGCTGAAGATAGAAGACTCCATAACGTGCAGGATAGTTTGTAGCATTCAATCACCTATCTCAAGTTCATACGTGAAAAGACTGTAGGACATGGAGGAGTGCATAAATGACTAAAAACTAAATTATTTCTGCATTTTTGCAAAATCTGTATCAGAACATTGCAGAGTCTGCTATCAACCGCCAAAGGAGCCTATTGACGCCTCGTCTACTTTTAAATCAGGGCTGCTACGAATGAGATGTGGGAGTGCAGCGTACAGCTGCTCAGTGAGAGTCTGTGAACCAAATCTTAACAGGATGAGTTTAGAAGCGTCACCCGTGGCGGATCAGTCATAATTGAATTGAGTTGCATCTAATCTCATTGGCCAGGTCCTTTGCTTCACTGCCTCTCATTAGGGTTCAATGCAGTGTCAGAGCCCCCCACCTCAATTCTCTGCACCTTATGTTTCCCAGCTGATCTGGGCGAACTCGACAAATCAGAAGAATACAGTTTCAATTTTGTCAAGCATGTGCCGCTTTGTTGGCATCAACCGGCTGTCAGGGACTCAATAACACCTACTTATCGTATGCTTTTCCTGTGCAATTGCTATGCCACTCATCAATATCATCCAAAATCTAAAAAATGTATTACTCTGCATGCCAGAGAAGTGACAAAGCAGGGTATTAGGACACACCCGTGGGCCCGCCATTTCACAGCAGTCCTGAGTTTAAAGGCCTGGAACATCATTTGAGAAGATGATGTTCAGCTCATGATCCTACTGGGTGGCATCATTGTAAGCAATCCTCCTTCACTGGCATGTACTGTATGTGTGCCTGTGGACAAGAGAACTAAAAAGGCTTGACAGATTTCCTTCAAACCTGCTAGGAATTTGATTTTGGAGTACTTTGGTCAAAGCAAAACATAGTCCAAAACAATCCCTTTCTTTTTAATATCTCATCAACTAAGACGTCTAACTTGGATACGCGTCTCGAGGTGATTTTAGAGTAGGTTGGTCAAAGGTAAAAGGTCAAGGAAAACATGGTCCAAAACCTTTTTTCTTTTATCACTTTTTAACACTTCACTTTATACATGCTTCCCTTAGGCAGTATTATTAGATAGCATTGCTTAAATTTTCATTGTTACGCAGATGATACCCAGCTCTATCTATCCATGAAGCCAGAGGACACACACCAATTAGCTAAACTGCAGGATTGTCTTACAGACATAAAGACATGGATGACCTCTAATTTCCTGCTTTTAAACTCAGATAAAACTGAAGTTATTGTACTTGGCCCCACAAATCTTAGAAACATGGTGTCTAACCAGATCCTTACTCTGGATGGCATTACCCTGACCTCTAGTAATACTGTGAGAAATCTTGGAGTCATTTTTGATCAGGATATGTCATTCAATGCGCATATTAAACAAATATGTAGGACTGCTTTTTTGCATTTGCGCAATATCTCTAAAATTAGAAAGGTCTTGCGGTGAACCTGAACCATCCCTTAGTTATGCTGCTATAGACTTAGACTGCTGGGGGGTTCCCATGATGCACTGTTTCTTTCTGTTTTTGCTCTGTATGCACCACTCTGCATTTAATCATTAGTGATTGATCTCTGCTCCCCTCCACAGCATGTCTTTTTCCTGATTCTCTCCCTCAGCCCCAACCAGTCCCAGCAGAAGACTGCCCCTCCCTGAGCCTGGTTCTGCTGGAGGTTTCTTCCTGTTAAAAGGGAGTTTTTCCTTCCCACTGTCGCCAAGTGCTTGCTCACAGGGGGTCGTTTTGACCGTTCGGGTTTTTCCGTAATTATTGTATGGCTTTGCCTTACAATATAAAGCGCCTTGGGGCAACTGTTTGTTGTGATTTGGCGCTATATAAATAAAACTGATTTGATTTGATCTGATTTATCAACACCCATCAAGTCCGTATCTAAAGCACATACTCACCAGCTACATATTTTTGATTGACTGGTATCAATGACTTATGCATAAGGAAGTTACACAGAAGTCATACATAGTCAAAGACACTATTACAGATATATGTACTCTATCTACTTGTACATTTATGTTGTGGTGTTAGTGTGCAGGGTGTGCACTACCCCTCTGGTGATTTTCATTTCATATTAGCCACAGACAAATAAATAAAATGGAAAACACAACAGAAGACCTTTCATAATGATCAATAAGTAAAGTGCAGACATAGTAGAAAAGTGGTGGTTGTTGGGGTGAAGTGGCTGCTCCACTGTCAGGTAAATGAAGGGTTCTGTCACGTTGAAATGTCCCACTGAGCACTGCCATGACCTGACAGGGCATCAAGCAGACGTAAAGTGAAACCACACAGTTGATGGCTTTGATTTATAAATGTGCAGTTGACTTAAGTATGACTGAACATCTGCTGCCAATCACAGAAAGGCAAATTTTGCAAATGTGACACTTGCACTTTTTAAAGCAATTTCAGAGAATTACAGTCCTTCCTACCACATTTCTTTTCTGTAGGTGACATAGGCTGACAGTTATCAAGGGTAATGGTGTTGACCTTGGTATCCATTTATTGCTGGGTGGACTGAGACAATGTAGGTGAAGTGGCTTACAGAGCAGGTATCTCCATGGATAAGGAGCTAGCCTTCCTACAATTGGACCTGAGTTCAGATCCCACTCATGCTGCCTGTCTCTGGAAAAGGCACTTAATCTGGATCATCTCAGGCCAACCAGCTTTGAAAATGGGTACCGGCTTTGGCTGGGGAAGAAAATGAGGGGCATCATTGTAAAGCAGTTTGATCATCTGCTCGATGGACAAGTGTTGTAGAAATGCAATTCTTCTTCTTGTCAAAGGACACAGACAGGTAACGTGAATGAAAATAGAACCCAGGTCTGCCTATCTGAAGGCTAACATCTTATCCAACTGCACTGAGCTGCCTGACTTTTTGTCATGTAGAGACAGAAAAAAGAAAGGAAAATAAAAAACTTAAGCAGATGTCAAGCTCATTTCCATATTTTAATCTGCCATTTTATACAAGGAATTACCATGACATTTTTGGGTGAAAATCAAATATTAAAAATAGAATCTAGTAACTTTCTCTTTTAATAACTGCGTTCTTGTGCATTGAAACTGAATATTTATCACTGTGATCATTTAAGACTTTCTGGTGCCTCCATTATCACCCAGGTAATGGCACTTCTAGGATTCTGATTCTGAATCTGAAACATTCAACAGTTAGCCAGTAGACTGGATGACCAGCTGTCCCCCTCCCCAAACTTTTGTGGTGTAAGCAGTAAACAATTTGCTTACACCACAAATTGTTTATTGTCATTCAACATCTTTAACAAGATCTCTATGGGCTGTCCATGGTAGATTAGCTACAACCCCTGGCAAAAATTATGGAATCACCGGCCTCGGAGGATGTTCATTCAGCTGTTTAATTTTGTAGAAAAAAAGCAGATCACAGACATGAGACAAAACTAAAGTCATTACAAATGGCAACTTTCTGGCTTTAAGAAACACTATAAGAAATCAAGAAAAAAAATTGTGGCAGTCAGTAACGGTTACTTTTTTAGACCAAGCAGAGGGAAAAAATATGGACTCACTCAATTCTGAGGAATAAATTATGGAATCACCCGGTAAATTTTCATTCCCAAAACTAACACCTGCATCAAATCAGATCTGCTCGTTAGTCTGCATCTAAAAAGAAGTGATCACACCTTGGAGAGCTATTGCACCAAGTGGACTGACATGAATCATGGCTCCAACACGAGAGATGTCAATTGAAACAAAGGAGAGGATTATCAAACTCTTAAAAGAGGGTAAATCATCAAGCAATGTTGCAAAAGATGTTGGTTGTTCATAGTCAGCTGTGTCTAAACTCTGGACCAAATACAAACAACATGGGAAGGTTGTTAAAGGCAAACATACTGGTAGACCAAGGAAGACATCAAAGCGTCAAGACAGAAAACTTAAAGCAATATGTCTCAAAAATCGAAAATGCACAACAAAACAAATGAGGAACGAATGGGAGGAAACTGGAGTCAACGTCTGTGACCGAACTGTAAGAAACCGCCTAAAGGAAATGGGATTTACATACAGAAAAGCTAAACGAAAGCCATCATTAACACCTAAACAGAAAAAAACAAGGTTACAATGGGCTAAGGAAAAGCAATCGTGGACTGTGGATGACTGGGTGAAAGTCATATTCAGTGATGAATCTCGAATCTACATTGGGCAAGGTGATGATGCTGGAACTTTTGTTTGGTGCCGTTCCAATGAGATTTCTAAAGCTGACTGCCTGAAGACAACATGTAACTTTCCACAGTCATTGATGATATGGGGCTGCATGTCAGTTAAAGGCACTGGGGAGATGGCTGTCATTACATCATCAATAAATGCACAAGTTTACGTTGATATTTTGGACACTTTTCTTATCCCATCAATTGAAAGGATTTTTGGGGATGATGAAATCATTTTTCAAGATGATAATGCATCTTGCCATACAGCAAAAACTGTGAAAACATTATTTGCAAAAAGACACATAGGGTCAATGTCATGGCCTGCAAATAGTCCGGATCTTAATCCAACTGAAAATCTTTGGTGGAAGTTGAAGAAAATGGTCCATGACAAGGCTCCAACCTGCAAAGCTGATCTGGCAACAGCAAT
This sequence comes from Thalassophryne amazonica, assembly GCF_902500255.1. NCBI lineage: Eukaryota > Metazoa > Chordata > Actinopteri > Batrachoidiformes > Batrachoididae > Thalassophryne > Thalassophryne amazonica. The sequence continues at coordinate 43,270,218 of NC_047113.1, read as the reverse complement.
CAGAGAAAGTTGGAGCCAGACTGATGAAGAGTACTGTTTGTCACTCATTAAGTCCATGCCTCAGAGACTGCAAGCTGTTATAAAAGCCAGAGGTGGTGCAACAAAATACTAGTGATGTGTTGGAGCGTTCTTTTGTTTTTCATGATTCCATAATTTATTCCTCAGAATTGAGTGAGTCCATATTTTTTTCCCTCTGCTTGGTCTAAAAAAGTAACCGTTACTGACTGCCACAATTATTTTTCCTGATTTCTTATAGTGTTTCTTAAAGCCAGAAAGTTGCCATTTGAAATTACTTTAGTTTTGTGTAATGTCTGTAATCTGCTTTTTTTCTACAAAATTAAACAACTGAATGAACATCCTCCGAGGCCGGTGATTCCATAATTTTTGCCAGGGGTTGTAGTTAGCATAGAGCTGGCACAGGCATATGTTTGTTTGTGAATAAGTTATGTGATTAGGTTATTACTGTCAGATTAAAGCATTAACTTAAATGAATTAATTACAGTGCATCAAGAAAGTATTCACAGTGCTTCACTTTTTCCACATTTTATGTTACAGCCTCATTCCAAAATCGATGAAATCATTTTTTTTTTCTTAAAAATTGTACACACAATATCCCATAATGACAATGTGAAAAGTTTTTTTTGGAGATTTTTGCAAATTTATTAAAAAAAAAAACTAAACTAAACTAAACTAAGAAATCACGTGAACAGAAGTATTCACAGCCTTCACCATGAAGCTCAAAACTGAGCTCAGGTGCATCCTGTTTCCACTGATCATCCTTGAGAAGTTGTTACAGCCTAATTAGTGTCTACCTGGGGTAAATTCAGTTGATTGTACATGATTTGGAAAGGCACACACCTGTCTACATATAAGGTCCCACAGTTGACAGTGCATGTCAGAGCACAAACCAAGCATGAAGTCAAAGGAATTGTCTGTAGACCTCCATGACAGGATTGTCTTTAGGCACAAACCTGGGGAATGGTACAGAACCATTTCTGCTGCTTTGAAGGTCCCAGTGTGCACAGGGACCTCTATTATACATAAATAGAAGACGTTTAGATCCACCAGGACTCTTCCTACAGCTGGCCGCTAGTCTAAAGTGAGTGATCGGGGGAGAAGGACCTTTGTCAGGGAGGTGACCAAGAATCCGATGGTCACTCTGTCAGAGCTCCTGCCTTCTTCTGTGGATAGAGGAGGACCTTCTAGAATAGCAGCCATCTCTGCAGCAATCCACCAGTCAGGCCTGTATGGTAGAGTGGCCAGACAGAAATCACTCCGTAGTAAAATGGCACATGGCAGCCCACCTGGAGTTTGCCAAAAGACACCTGAAGGACTCTCAGACCATGAGAAACAAAATTCTCTGGTCTGATGACACATTGAACTCTTTGGCGTGAATGCCAGGCATCATATTTGGAGGAAATCATCCTTACAGTGAAGCATGGTGGTGGCAGCGTCATGCTGTAGGGATGTTTTTCAGCAGCAGGAACTGGGAGACTCATCAGGATTGAGGGAAAGATGAATGCAGCAACATACAAAGACATCCTGGATGAAAACCTGCTCCAGAGCGCTCTTGACAACAGACTGGGGGATGGTTTATCTTCCAGCAGGACAGTTACCCTAAGCACACAGCAAGATATCAAAGGAGTTGCTTCAGGACAACTCTGTGAATGTCCTTGAGTGGCCCAGCCAAAGCCCAGACCTGAATCCCAATGAACATCTCTGGAGAGATGTAAAAATGGCTGTGCACCGACACTCCCCATCAAACCTGATGAAGCTTGAGAGGTGCTGCAAAAAGGAGTGGGCAAAACTGCCAAAAGATGGGTGCACCAAGCTTGTGGCATCATATTCAAGAAGACTTGAGGCGGTAATTGTTGCCAAAGGGGCATTAACAACATAGTATTGAGCAAAGGGTGTGAATACTTATATACATGTGATTTCTTATTTTTTTTTTTATTTTGGAAAAAAAATGATTTTCATGCTGTCATTATGGGGTGTTGTGAGTAGAATTTTCAGGGGAAGAAATGAATTTACTCCATTTTGGAATAAGGCTGTAACATAACAAAATGTGTAAAAAGGAAGGTGCTGTGAATACTTTCCAGATGCACTGTATAGTACCTATAACTTGTGAAATTTAAAAATCTATATTAATCACACTTTGATACATTTTGCTTTGACACTGATGTTGGCATTGACATTGGTGTCAATGTCAATGAGAAAAGACCTGCTCGACCCTGGTTACACAAAGATGTGGTGAAAGAAAAGGCCTGTATCCAGGTGTTAAAAGTGTCACAGTGTCTGAAGTCTGCAGACACTTTGCCAGTGTTAAATACAACAATCTCAATGGTGACTCTGAATCTCTGCTTTTACTGTGTAGGCAGTTAGTGATAGGCTTAAGCTTAAAAGAGAATTATTTCATATTTGTGTATGATGCAGCCCCAAACTTCCAGTCACACCCATTTTTATATACAGAGCAAATAAAATGTGTATCATTAATCCCTAAAGGTAATGCAGGTTTAAAAAAATACAGAAAGCACTGAAACAATATTCTTTAAAATGAAAGGGAAAACATATTATGTTTGTGTTTGTGAATTTAATGAACACATTAACTCTTGTAAAAACACATGGTTGTGTTTTTACAAGAGTTAATGTGTTCATTAAATTCTTGAATCATATTAACAGTAATTTCATGTGTGCAGGTCTTTCAACTTGAAATGTGCACCAGAACTCATTAAATAATCGTGCCGCATTATTTTAACAAATCGAGCGATTAAAACCAGTTTAAATGGACCTTCAGGCTTACTCCGCTAGTAATTAAAATTTGTGCATGGAAAGCACCTGCTGAACAACCAAATCAGTGTTGGTAGAGTTACCAAACAACAGCAGAGAGCTGATTTCTCTTCCAAGTGCTGCGTAAGCATCATTACTCTATTTAAAATTGTAAAACCTTCATTGTAATACCCTTCTGCATATCGGTGTTTAATTAATTCATGCTTATTCCCAGAGATGCTTCGCACGCTTTGTCTTTTCAGGATGCCAAAATAAATACTTATAGTATTTAGGGCCTGGTGACTGTTTGCCTCTGGGCTGAGTGTGCTGACAGAGCTTTGAAGATCTCAGTATTTGTGCAGTGGAAATCAAAGTCTGGAGCTGGAACTGGAATGCTGCTTTATATTTCATCTCATTAAGCATTTGGCACAAATGCCAACGATTTCTCAAAAAATAGGCCAGTAAGTTACTTGAATAATGAATCTTCTAAACATGCAGGTAATGTGCATGTTTGATGATAATGCAAAGGATATAAGTGTAAAACACTGCATGAAGAGGAAAACGATGGAGGTGCCTTTGGGGAAGGCGCTTAGTCCCTGAATGAAAATGACATTTCAATAACAGTTGGTGCATTCAATTTATATAATTCAGAAGAGGTGGTGATGGGGGGAGGAAATCACCGTGGCTTATATAAAAGCAGCTAGAGCTACGCTACGTGCTTCTTCAGCCGTCCCTTGCTGCCCACGGGAGAATGGAGCTTTACCGTGATGCTAGAAAAGAAGCATTCGCCATGAAGCGATTCCTAAAGTAGCCCAAAAGTGTGTAGCCAAGGCTTTGATGTGGTATTTACAGTAGGCCTCTATCCAAAACACTTTTACTGCCAAGTGTTGTCCTAATCAAAAAGACAGCGCATGTCAAATCAAACAGAAGCAGCATGCTGTCTGTATCTTTAGAACTGCACACATGCAGGCGGGTGGAGAGCAGCTTCCACTGTGAAAATCCACCCACAGACTTTTCAGAGCTTCTCCGTCGCGCTCTCGCACCGTCTTTGTTCCCTCATCCCCCTCTCTTTTGCACTTTCTCCCTCGGTCGCGGTCTGCACGGTGGAGCGCGTGTACAAGCACAGGTGCGTGAGCAGAGTTGGAGCTGTGCACAAAAATCTGTGGGTGGTTCTGATCAATCAACTGCACAATCAGCAGTACTGGTGAAAAATACTAATTAGAGTTGAATGACAGATATATTTGATTTGATTTTTCACAATACAATTTCAAAGCAATCAACCTATACTTTTGCTGCTTGATGCAAATGCCAGGATGTTTTTTTTATTATCATTATTATCATTGCTTTTCTCTTATGAAGCACTTCCCTTGTGTTTTCTGCTGCGCATCATTTAGATGGTTGTCTAATCACAACTTGACTTCTGGCTTTTTTTTTTTTGCATATGAATAAAATGGCATATTTTACAAAAGCACATTTATATGTAAATACCAGCATACACATCACGTCACATGAACGTGTTGGTTTTTACACGGAATGACTGAGGCAACCATTCAGTGTTAGTGGAAGCTCATTTACCCATAATCCCTTTGGCATCTGTCTGTGTTTGTTACAAAACTTCAGAATTAGTGCATTATTTAAAAATTAAAATATATATGTTATAGTTTAACTTTGTACAAATGACAGAATTGACATTAATGGAGTTATTCTATCTGGATTATTATTTTTTAATTAAAACTATAAATCAAAACTGCATTGTTTTCCAAGACCTCTGCCTCACAGCAACACTGCTATATACTGTTAAAGAATAATGATGTATTTTTTTGTGTGTGTGTAGAGTTGAGCTTCGTTGCTCCTCTCAGCTGCTTCACTGCTCCAAGCTATGTAGTAAACAGGAGCTTCCAGCAGTGGGCAGGACACACAAAGACAGAAGTACTGACGCATTGTTTGGGTCTGTGGTTGCCTTTAGAGGTGGGTGATACTGGGAATTTTGGTATTGATCCGATACCAAGTAAATACAGATCCAGTATCACCGATAGCAATACCGATACTTTTTCATATTTAAGCTTGATAGATCCAAAGGATCCAAAAGACCTTGGATAGAATTTCACCAAACATTGACAACAAAATACTTTATTATCACAATCAACATTTTTGTTTAAAAAATATCACTCAACACAACTTAAAACAAAATCTCCTGAGGTAGAGGGCTGACAAACCACAAAACAAGGGTGCACTGCTCCGTGTGTGTGTGAGTCACAGTGCAGCGCTGCTCTTACAGACAGAGAGTAGACTGTGATGAATCTGCGTGCGCAGCAATCAGTGTGTGCGGGAGAGAAAAAAAGCTTGAGTATCGATCTTTTTACACGAGGATCGTTCAATATCAATACCAGCGTTGGTATCGATATTATCGATATTAGGATCGATCTGCCCACCTGTAGTCACCTTTAATGCTTCCAGAAGCGATCGTGGTGTTAACACTCAAAATCAGCTTGTTAGTAGTTGTTGCAAGTGTACCGGGGACAATACTGGAAGTTATCGGTTAGCTGTAGCTTCCGATAAATTTTTGCGGGGTTTATTGGTTGAGCTTTATAAAAGATAACTTTTCAGTTAGCTGATTAGCTGTTATAAAAGCGAACCTTTTGGTTAGCTGTGCCCACCACTGATGAGTACCAGTTATGTGCATACCTGATTATTATAATAAAAGTCAAAGAATCTCCCAGCAGTAATTTCATGAGTGCTGACGCTCACAGGGTAGGTGGTTAAACAGCTTTATTCCAAGTTCAGTTAAAAAAGACACAGAGGCAGCGTGGAGGTTTATTGTATGCTTATTCTGACAGGCACCGGCTCTCGGATCACATTTTTAAAGGTGCACCTGCTTCGCCTGTTGCTTTCGGGCGGCAGCTGAAATGCATATCGGTATTCCGCGGTCGGGTTGTCACTTCAGCCACTTAATGCATGCAAAAGAAAAAGAGTAATGCCAGCAGTGCATGCGTAGCATCATTCATATTTCTTTAATATTATTTCTTCTTATGCATTTTGTGGCCTCTCTGATGTGCCCTTTCTTGTCAGCGTGTCCAAGCTGATTTATTCTCCTGATGCATGCATAATTCAGTTGTTATGAAGCCAGCGTGAAGGAGAGGGCCGCTACAAAACAAGAGACATATGTGTGTGTGTAAAAGTCTCAGTCGGGGTGCAGCTTATGTGCCATTATAGAAGCTGTGATGAGACCACAAAACCAAGGAAACAAGCTGCTGTCTATGATATAGACGTGGTTGCAGTAGGGAGCCCGCGTTCACACTTATTATCTCACATTGGAAGCACAGAGTAAAAAGCAACAATAGTGGGTGAAAATATTGCACTTAACTAGGTGGCAAAATGTGTCAGAACAGCATAAAAGCGAATTGTATATCAAATAGTAAAGGATGATAAAAAGTTGATAATAGTCTGTGAATTACTTGGAGGAAACAAAAGTGTGGCATTATGTATTTGCAAATTGGTGAGGGCTATAAGATAACGTGGACAATGCAGCAGAAGGGAGAAACAAATCAGATGTTCAATCACAGTACACTTCGGAGATTGGAAAATGCTTGGTAGGCTATAAGAGTCCTTCACTTGCTGTGGTGTTTACATCACAAAGCGCAATGCAAAAATCACTTCAGCCAAAGTAAAGGACATACTTGATTTGGTTTCCCATCAAAGGCATCCAGAAAAGTAGCGGGAGGCATTTATTGTCTGAATCCTTTAGGAACAAAGGCAGCTGTCTCTGGATGGCCAATTAGAGGGATTGTTGAAGAATAGGAGCAAGCTTTGCTTTAGTAACAACGCAGTCGTGTCTGACTCTGCCTGATTGCTCCAGACGCCCCCTCTCATATATTTCTATCTGGCTTGGCAGAAACTCAAAAAGATGAGGCTAACTATGTGCGGTTATCCAGTCCCTCTCATTCACAGGCCTCTTGGCCTTTATGACAACTTGCAAGTGAGCCAAGCTACAGTATGATCGCGCCCGCTTTAATGCTGAGCACCCGTCTTATTCACATGTTCATTTTCACATGTTGGCTGTACGTGGCTGACCGTAAACTGGATGTTCCGTTGTTTTCAGTGAGATGTTGATGGAAAAAGTCCACCTTCTCTGGCAGTGAGTGTGGTAACTGTGCACTGTAATGACATCTGCCGTCAAAAATTTTCAACTTTTACGACCTGCTGCCGCAGCAAGGCCAAACTGGATGTTGTTAAACTTTAAGAAAGAGTAAAGGCAGCAGGATCTGGATTAGTGCAGAGTTACCTGGTTAAAGGTAAAGGTGAATAATTTATAATATTACAGAGATAAATTCATCTATAACCTCATAAAAGCTAACATTTTAGGCTACCACCAAAGCCAGGTCTGTGTTTTTAACCCCTTAACGCCTGAATTTATATAGCTGTATATTAAAAAAATGTTTTGTGTGTGTTTTTGCCTTTAAGTAGATGGTAAATAATGTTGAGATTATTAATTTCACTTTTGCACAAAAAAATAAATAGTAATTTTGGTATTTTGGTAATAATTTATGTTATAATGTTATCATAATAATAATGGTATGTTGCAAATTTGGGACAACAGGCATACAGGTCAATTTGGTATGTTGCATATTTGAGTCAAATATTGTAGCATATATGTGACAATAGGCGTTAAGGGGTTAAATGAATTATTTCAATTGTTTCATCTAAATTAATTGCTTGAACTTACGTTTGTAAGTTAGAGTTGATCTAACTTACAAACTTAAGTTCAAACAACTTAAGTTAGAGTTGATCTAACTTACTAACTTAAGTTCAAACAACTTAATTCATTTAGATGTTCCCAAATGAAACAAATTTTTAAGTTGGTTCTTTTCCATTGTACATTCTGCCACTGCAGACGACTTGCATTGTGCGATGACGACCACATGACGTTTTTTCTACTGCCAACATATGAACGCAGCATTAAGATAGTAAGTAATGGGGTTTTGCAAAGTCAAATGGTGTTGTCTTTGTAGATTGTGGTCCTTTTTATATATTTATTTTTGCTTGCATTGTTGTGAATAATTTTGTAACACATTATATTAATGTCCTTGCAGTTGGAACCTATATGTAGACCTGCATTCACCTGCCAATAACACTACCTATCTATGTTCTTGGAAGAGACACTTCATTCCTATACATATTCTGATGATGCATTTCAGATGATATATTTTGTGTATTCTGATAAATTTCAAAAAATGCATGTGCAATGTGCTTTTTACATGTAACATTCAGAACTGCACATGTTTTTTTTTTTTATTTTGGTTATGGTTGGATTAGGATTAGAAGAAAAATACAAGATAACAGACCACTTTTTATTTTCACTAGGACGATGTCATCACAATCTCCAAGTACAAAACACATAGGATATATAGACATTCTACATAAAAATATGTATGATGTTTTTTGTGCACATTTTTTTTCATACATTTCACTACATATTTTGAAAATAGGTTGCATTTATATTGTCTCAGTCCATCCAGCTGTAAATGGGTACCAGTTGTGGCTGAGGAACGCAACCTGAGATGAAGTGGAATCCTATCCATGGAGAGTCTGGAGATAAGTTCTGGCACCAATGAGACTCTGAGCCTAAATACCACTTCTTCTTGTAGTACGCATTAGTTAACTGGTAATAAAATGTTTATTTTTTGCTTTTGTATTCACTGATTCATTGAATTAAGGGTCAGGAGGAAGCTGGAGTCTATGTCAGTGATTAATGACCGAGAGGTGAGGTACACTCTGCCAGTCTGTCACAGGACAGACAAACAGACAGACAAACACATTCACATGGACACTAATGGACAATTCAAAGCTCCCAATACATCTAACCTTCATGTCTTTGGAAGTGGTGGAAGCCAGATCATCCGGAGGGAATCCAGCAAAAACAACGAGAACATGCAAAACTGACACGGACAGCACCATCTGGAAAGCAATCCCACAACCTTGTTGCTGTGAGGCAACAGTGCTAATCACTAAGCCACTGTATTGTTCAAGTCTTTCTATGAAATAAGACATTATAAATGTTAGTAATGGCATCATAAACACATTTATTGTTTGACTTGCAGGGTACCTGGACAATGTCCAGGCTTGAGCTCTCACAAACATCTCTGATTGCTTCCCCTTTGACATTATGGTTACTAGGCAACGCTCCATCCAACACTGCTTAGATATAAACTAAAATCCACAAGTATCTGGACATTTCCTTATTCCACTAAGCTTCCCACATCTCAAATTGCTCTGTGCACACAGTATTTCCGGTGCAGCACACAATTCCATCTCCCCTGAAATTGATGGAAGATAATAAAGATGATATTACAAATCGTCCAAATAAATCAAAGGTATTATGTAACAAAGACTCGTGAGGTAACATTTGTACTTTTATTTGTCTTATTTTTCGTGGTTTTTTTTTTCTCAATTAGTCACATTTGCTTCTGTCATACATTGATTCCTGTCATGCTGTTGAAGGTCAAAGGGGTTTTCTTTTCGTGGAAATCAAAATCAAATATGGAGAGGCACAGAAAGAACATACAGGAGACATGGATCGAGCAGGCTGAGACAGCATCAACTGTAGCCTTTGCACAAATCAAAATATTTACTACATCAGTTTTACAGCAGAGTTCTTAAACGGAATTGCCTGGCAGTGGCCAGGCTGTCCTCCGCTTAGGATGCATCTTGAATACTAAGTGGGAACAAAAAGTTCAATTTTGTGGTGAAGACTACTTGAGACAGCTTTGCATTGAAATCAATGAAGAGAATATAAACAGGCCTGCTGAGTTTCATATATATATATATATATATATATATATATATATATATATATATATATATACACTCAACAAAAATCTAAACGCAACACTTTTGCTTTTGCTCCCATTTTGTATGAGATGAACTCAAAGATCTAAAACTTTTTCCACATACACAATGTCACCATTTCCCTGAAATATTGTTCACAAACCAGTCTAAATCTGTGATAGTGAGCACTTCTCCTTTGCTGAGATAATCCATCCCACCTCACAGGTGTGCCATATCAAGATGCTGATTAGACACCATGATTAGTGCACAGGTGTGCCTTAGACTGTCCACAATAAAAGGCCACTCTGAAAGGTGCAGTTTTGTTTTATTGGGGGGGATACCAGTCAGTATCTGGTGTGACCACCATTTGCCTCATGCAGTGCAACACATCTCCTTCGCATAGAGTTGATCAGGTTGTCAATTGTGGCCTGTGGAATGTTGGTCCACTCCTCTTCAATGGTTCCAAGAATTGTGTACAGATCCTTGCAACATGGGGCCGTGCATTATCCTGCTCAACATGAGGTGATGTTCTTGGATGTATGGCACAACAATGGACCTCAGGATCTCGTCACGGTATCTCTGTGCATTCAAAATGCCATCAATAAAATGCACCTGTGTTCTTCGTCCATAACAGACGCCTGCCCATACCATAACCCCACCGCCACCATGGGCCACTCGATCCACAACATTGACATCAGAAAACCGCTCACCCACACGACGCCACACACGCTGTCTGCCATCTGCCCTGAACAGTGTGAACCGGGATTCATCCGTGAAGAGAACACCTCTCCAATGTGCCAAACACCAGTGAATGTGAGCATTTGCCGACTCAAGTCGGTTACGACGACAAACTGGAGTCAGGTCGAGACCCCGATGAGGACGACGAGCATGCAGATGAGCTTCCCTGAGACGGTTTCTGACAGTTTGTGCAGAAATTCTTTGGTTATGCAAACCGATTGTTTCAGCAGCTGTCCAAGTAGCTGGTCTCAGACGATCTTGGAGGTGAACAAGCTGGATGTGGAGGTCCTGGGCTGGTGTGGTTACATGTGGTCTGCAGTTGTGAGGCTGGTTGGATGTACTGCCAAATTCTCTGAAACGCCTTTGGAGACGGCTTATGGTAGAGAAATGAACATTCAATACATGAGCAACAGCTCTGGTTGACATTCCTGCTGTCAGCATGCCAATTGCACGCTCCCTCAAATCTTGCGACATCTGTGGCATTGTGATGTGTGATAAAACTGCACCTTTCAGAGTGGCCTTTTATTGTGGGCAGTCTAAGGCACACCTGTGCACTAATCATGGTGTCTAATCAGCATCTTGATATGGCACATCTGTGAGGTGGGATGGATTATCTCAGCAAAGGAGAAGTGCTCACTATCACAGATTTAGACTGGTTTGTGAACAATATTTGAGGGAAATGGTAATATTGTGTATGTGGAAAAAGTTTTAGATCTTTGAGTTCATCTCATACAAAATGGGAGCAAAACCAAAAGTGTTGCGTTTATATTTTTGTTGAGTGTATATATATATATATATATATGTGTGTGTGTATGTATGTATGTGTATGTATGTATGTATACTAAAACATTGAAAAGCACAAAGAAAACAACATGCAACCCCCAACCTTGACCCAGTTACCATTGTGGATCCAGTAGAGGTCTACATGAAGATGGATGTGCTTACTGACCACAACTCCAGTTCTACATGGAAAAATGTGCATTTGCACATGGTGTTCCAAAGCTGTCTTTCATTACTAAAATGGTCCTAGTCTCTGTCACAATCTGAAGGGATTATGGCCGCAAAGAGTGGACCGAGATGACAGCCATAAGAAACAGTTAAATAAATTACAGTTAACCCCCCCCCCCCCCCCAAAAAAAAAAACCCTCAACCACAGACTAGTTTAAAAGCCAAATGAAAGTAATCAGACATCCATAAAATATCAAAGTTCCAATGTTGGGTGGTCCTAATATGGCGTGATAAATAATTCCAGACGATGGGAGAATTTAGTGTTGATCTCCATACTTGAACTGACAAAAACATCTGGTTGGTGGACTTAGAGAGACTTTGGGATGTAAAAATGTTCAACATGGTATGGTCATTGTAATAACACCTTAAATTTGCTTCTTAAGTGAGGTGGTTGTCAATTAATGGAGCTGAAAACGGAAACACTTTAAGAGTGAAGCAGCAGTGTTGTGGATCTGTTAGAAATGAATGACCATAGAAACATGCATTGTGTGAATTATAATTATCAAGCTGAGAGGAGATAACTCATGGATCACCTTCTCAAAGAACTAAATAATAAGACTCTTAAGTGACAGAGGCTAGCCTTGACAACTCTTCTGGTCTGCTGAAACTGGAAAAAATTAAAGTCACACTCAGAGGCTCCTTTGATAGGCTCTATCACCACTGGAAGCCTCTGATTAACTATGTGATGCATCTCTCACCTGGGGAAATTTCCCCGTAATATAATGAAGTGAAATACGGAGAAACTTACTATTGGTCATGCTTTACCATCTGTCCGCCTGCCACTTGTGTGGTTGTACAACCCCTGGCAAAAATTATGGAATCACCGGCCTCGGAGGATGTTCATTCAGTTGTTTAATTTTGTAGAAAAAAAGCAGATCACAGACATGACACAAAACTAAAGTCATTTCAAATGGCAACTTTCTGGCTTTAAGAAACACTATAAGAAATCAAGAAAAAAAGATTGTGGCAGTCAGTAAGGGTTACTTTTTTAGACCAAGCAGAGGGAAAAAATATGGCATCACTCAACTCTGAGGAAAAAATTATGGAATCATGAAAAACAAAAGAACGCTCCAACACATCACTAGTATATTGTTGCACCACCTCTGGCTTTTATAACAGCTTGCAGTTTCTGAGGCATGGACTTAATGAGTGACAAACAGTACTCTTCATCAATGTGGCTCCAACTTTCTCTGATTGCTGTTGCCAGATCAACTTTGCAGGTTGGAGCCTTGTCATGGACCATTTTCTTCAACTTCCACCAAAGATTTTCAATTGGATTAAGATCCGGACTATTTGCAGGCCATGACATTGACCCAATGTGTCTTTTTGCAAGGAATGTTTTCACAGCTTTTGCTCTATGGCAAGATGCATTATCATCTTGAAAAATGATTTCATCATCCTCAAACATCCTTTCAATTGATGGGATAAGAAAAGTGTCCAAAATATCAACGTAAACTTGTGCATTTATTGATGATGTAATGACAGCCATCTCCCCAGTGCCTTTACCTGACATGCAGCCCCATATCATCAATGACTGTGGAAATTTACATGTTCTCTTCAGGCAGTCATCTTTATAAATCTCATTGGAATGGCACCAAACAAAAGTTCCAGCATCATCACCTTGCCCAATGCAGATTCGAGATTCATCACTGAATATGACTTTCATCCAGTCATCCACAGTCCACGATTGCTTTTCCTTAGCCCATTGTAACCTTGTTTTTTTCTGTTTAGGTCTTAATGATGGCTTTCATTTAGCTTTTCTGTATGTAAATCCTATTTCCTTTAGGTGGTTTCTTACAGTTCGGTCACAGACATTGACTCCAGTTTCCTCCCATTCATTCCTCATTTGTTTTGTTGTGCATTTTCGATTTTTGAGACATAGTGCTTTAAGTTTTCTGTCTTGACGCTTTGATGTCTTCCTTGGTCTACCAGTATGTTTGCCTTTAACAACCTTCCAATGTTGTTTGTATTTGGTCCAGAGTTTAGACACAGCTGACTGTGAACAACCAACATCTTTTGCAACATTGCGTGATGATTTACCCTCTTTTAAGAGTTTGATAATCCTCTCCTTTGTTTCAATTGACATCTTTCATGTTGAAGCCATGATTCATGTTAGTCCACTTGGTGCAACAGCTCTCCAAGGTGTGATCACTCCCTTTTAGATGCAGACTAACAAGCAGATCTGATTTGATGCAGGTATTAGTTTTGGGGATGAAAATTTACAGGGTGAATCCATAATTTATTCCTCAGAATTGAGTGAGTCCATATTTTTTTCCTCTGCTTGGTCTAAAAAAGTAACCGTTACTGACAGCCACAATTTTTTTTCCTGATTTTTATAGTGTTTCTTAAAGCCAGAAAGTTGCCATTTGAAATCAATCAATCAATCAATCAATTTTTTTATATAGCGCCAAATCACAACAAACAGTTGCCCCAAGGCACCCCATATTGTAAGGCAAGGCCATACAACAATTATGTAAAACCCCAACGGTCAAAACGACCCCCTGTGAGCAAGCACTTGGCTACAGTGGGAAGGAAAAACTCCCTTTTAACAGGAAGAAACCTCCAGCAGAACCAGGCTCAGGGAGGGGCAGTCCTCTGCTGGGACTGGTTGGGGCTGAGGGAGAGAACCATGAAAAAGACATGCTGTGGAGGGGAGCAGAGATCGATCACTAATGATTAAATGCAGAGTGGTGCATACAGAGCAAAAAGAGAAAGAAACAGTGCATCATGGGAACCCCCCAGCAGTCTACGTCTATAGCAGCATAACTAAGGGATGGTTCAGGGTCACCTGATCCAGCCCTAACTATAAGCTTTAGCAAAAAGGAAAGTTTTAAGCCTAATCTTAAAAGTAGAGAGGGTATCTGTCTCCCTGATCTGAATTGGGAGCTGGTTCCACAGGAGAGGAGCCTGAAGGCTGAAGGCTCTGCCTCCCATTCTACTCTTACAAACCCTAGGAACTACAAGTAAGCCTGCAGTCTGAGAGCGAAGCGCTCTATTGGGGTGATATGGTACTACGAGGTCCCTAAGATAAGATGGGACCTGATTATTCAAAACCTTATAAGTAAGAAGAAGAATTTTAAATTCTATTCTAGAATTAACAGGAAGCCAATGAAGAGAGGCCAATATGGGTGAGATATGCTCTCTCCTTCTAGTCCCCTTCAGTACTCTAGCTGCAGCATTTTGAATTAACTGAATGCTTTTTAGGGAACTTTTAGGACAACCTGATAATAATGAATTACAATAGTCCAGCCTAGAGGAAATAAATGCATGAATTAGTTTTTCAGCATCACTCTGAGACAAGACCTTTCTGATTTTAGAGATATTGCGTAAATGCAAAAAAGCAGTCCTACATATTTGTTTAATATGCGCTTTGAATGACATATCCTGATCAAAAATGACTCCAAGATTTCTCACAGTATTACTAGAGGTCAGGGTAATGCCATCCAGAGTAAGGATCTGGTTAGACACCATGTTTCTAAGATTTGTGGGGCCAAGTACAATAACTTCAGTTTTATGAGTTTAAAAGCAGGAAATTAGAGGTCATCCATGTCTTTATGTCTGTAAGACAATCCTGCAGTTTAGCTAATTGGTGTGTGTCCTCTGGCTTCATGGATAGATAAAGCTGGGTATCATCTGCGTAACAATGAAAATTTAAGCAATACCGTCTAATAATACTGCCTAAGGGAAGCATGTATAAAGTGAATAAAATTGGTCCTAGCACAGAACCTTGAGGAACTCCATAATTAACTTTAGTCTGTGAAGAAGATTCCCCATTTACATGACTTTAGTTTTGTATCATGTCTGTGATCTGCTTTTTTCTACAAAATTAAACAACTGAATGAACATCCTCCGAGGCCGGTGATTCCATAATTATTGCCAGGGGTTGTACAAGCCACTGGTTCTTTTCTTTTTTTTCTTGAAATACTGATCGGTCCTCTGTGTGTGTGTGTGTGTGTGTGCTTTACTTTTTTCCCTTTGTTTTGTTGTTGGAGTTTGGTGTTCTGTATTTGTGTAAGCAATTTACATTGCATCCGGAAAGTATTCACAACATTTTACTTGTTACACATTTTGTTATGTTACATCCTTATTCCAAAATGGACTCATTTATTTATTTATTTATTTATTGCTCAAAATTCTACTCACAACACCCCATAATGACAACATGTAAAATGTTTTTTTTAATGTTTGCAAATTTATAAAAAACAACAACAAAAAATAAGTAATCACATGTACATAAGTATTCCCAGCCTTTGCTCAATACTTTGTTGATGCACCTTTGGAAGTAATTACAGCCTCAAGTCTTCTTGAATATGATACTACAAGCTTGGTGCAACTATCTTTGGGCAGTTTTGTCCATTCCTCTTTGCATCACCTCTCAAGCTCCACCAGGTTGGATGGGGCGCATCGGTGCACAGCCATTTTCAGATCTCTCCAGAGACTTTCAATTGGGATTAAGGTCTGGGCTCTGGCTGGGCCACTCAAGGACATTCACAGAGTTGTCCTGAAGTGATTCCTTTGATATCTTGGCTGTGTGCTTAGGGTCAATGTCCTGCTGAAAGATGAACTGCTGTCTGAGGTCAAGAGCGCTCTGGAGCAGGTTTTCAACCAGGATGTCTCTGTACATTGCTGCATTCATCTTTCCCTCAGTGCTCACTAGTCTCCCAATTTCTGCTGCTGAAAAAACATCCCCACAGCATGATGCTGCCACCACCATGCTTCACTGTAGGGATGGTGCCTGGTTTCCTCCCAATATGAGGCCTGGTATTCATGCCAAAGGGTTCAATCTTTGTCTCATTAGACCACAGAATTTTGTTTCTCGTGTTCTGAGAATTCTTCAGGGACCTTCTGGTAAACTCTAGGTGGGCTGCCATGTGCCATGAGTTTGCTAAGGAGTGGCTTCTGTCTGGCCACTCTACCATAGAAGCTTGATTGTTGGATTGCTGCAGAGATGGTTGTCCTTCTGGAAGGTTTTACTCTCTCCACAGAGAAATGTTGGAGCTCTGACAGACTGACCATCGGGTTCTTGGTCACCTCCCTGACTCAGGCCCTTCTCCCTCAATTGCTCAGTTTAGACGGGCAGCCAACTCTTGGAGTCCTGGTGGATCCAAACGTCTTCCATTTATGGATGATGGAAGCCACTGTGCTCCATTCAGACCTTCAAAGTAGCAGAAATGTTTCTGTACCCTTCCCCAGATTTGTGCCTTGAGACAATCCTGTCTCAGAGGTCTACAGACAATTCCTTTGACTTCATTCTTGGTTTGTGCTCTGACATGCACTGTCAGCTGTGGGACCTTATATGTAGACAAGTGTGTGCCTTTCCAAAACATTTGCAATCAACTGAATTTACCCCAGGTGGACTCTAATTAAGCGGTAGATCTGGAGGATGCTCAGTGGAAACAGGATGCAGCTGAGCAAAGTTTTGAGCTTCATAGCAAAGGCTGTGAATACATATGCACATATAATTACTTAGTTATTTTATTTTTAATAAATTTCCAAAAATATAAAAAAAAAAAAAACAACAACAAAAAAACAAAAACAAACACAAGATTTTTTCACATTGTCATTATGTGGTATTGTGTGTAGAATTTTGAGGCAAAAAATGAATTCTATTCATTTTGGAATAAGGCTGTAACATAACAAAATGTGGAAAAGGTGATGCAATCTGAATACTATCTAGATGCACTGTATATCATTCAGTAAAATATATTAAAAACAAGAGCAATCACAGATTTCTGATGTCTGGATCCAAATCATCTCCAAAATTCAGTAGAGTCTTCTATCCCCTCATATCTATCTGTGGTGCAAATTTGATGAGAATCTGTGAAGTAGTTTTGACATAATCCTTCAAAGCCTATATAAAGAGAAATCATCATCCAGAATCCAGACCTGGATTTGTATCACCTCCAAAATTGAATGGAGTCTTCCATGGCCTAATATGTATCTGTGGTGAAAATTGTGTCAAAATCCGTGGAGTAGTTTTGACGTAATCCTGCTAACAGTAATCCTTCAAAGACTATATAAAGAGAAATCTTGATCCACAATCCAGATCTGGATTTGTATCACCTCCAAAATTTAATGGAGTCTTCCTTTGCCTAAAATGTATCTGTGGTGAAAATTTTGTCAAAATCCGTGCAGTAGTTTTGACGTAATCCTGCTAACAGTCATCCTTCAAAGACTATATAAAGTGTAACTTAATCCAGAATCCAGATCCAGATCTCGATCCCGTCCAAAATTTAATGGAGTCTTCCATGGCCTAATATTTATTTGTGGTGAAAACTGTCAAAATCCATTCAGTAGTTTTGACATAATCCTGCTAACAGACAGACAGATAAATAAATAAACACTGATGATTTTATTACGGACTTAAAAATACACAGGTTCTTAGTACATGGTTTGGTGTATGGTAGGTTTTCACTTGGGCAAAGGATCAGCAGATGCCTTTAGCAATGAGAACCCTGGAGGTGTGGCTGTGGGACGGCTGTGGGAGACTCCGATCCACTTACATTGTGAGGAAAAGTCACGTACATGATTTTAACCAAATGGCATGTTTCACCAAGTAAACATATAGCTACTTTTGAGAGGTATGAATGGATAGGTTGTGTGCCTGGTTACCATCCAGTTCCAAAATGTCATGCAGCACCAGCACATGCTCCCACATTTGACATGACCTGAAAGTGAAGGAACTTTCATCTATGTTTGAACATCTTGTTGACATTCCATTTTGGACTGCTGACAGTCGTTATTTTATGTCTTCAGTGGCAGATAAATTGTTTGTTTGCTTGTGGTGGTCCATCAGTGTCGACGATGATGTGTCTTCTGATGGGTGAAGATAAAGATCAACTTTATTTATCCCAAAGGAAAGGGTGAAGAGGCTAATTGCAGATCTGCAGATCCAAAGTGGGCCATGACACAGTAGACTGTGGTTGGTGTTGCCTCTGCCTCCTCAGCTCTCTTTAATAGCTCCTTTCTGACTCAAAATACTTCACACTTTGGGCAATTTTCTTGGCCTGAATTGGTCTTGGCTTAGAGATGTTTGGGGTCTAATGCACAGGCATCATAGTCCCCAGAAAAACTGTGCTGCAGTTTACATGGCAGTGAAATGAAGACTTAATTCTAAAGATTAAATGCAAAGCCAAAATTATTATTATTATTATTATTATTATTATTATTTTGCAGCCTTTTTTGAAAACCAAAGTATTGCTCTAACAACAAGAAGAACAGCAATAGCAACAGTGTCATCAGATAAAACTTGAAAATAAGAAATAATTGGGTCAGATTTATTGGTGTTAAATGCTCAACCTTTTGAGAGTCCTGATAGAATGTTGTTATGGTAGGTTTGGCAAAAACAGAAGTAAGCCTCCTGGATTTACATTACTTAAATATATACATCCGATGTACAAAATCAGCATGTGCCTAAATAACATAATTTATTTTCTTACTGAGAACCAAATGGAAAATTATATTATTTGGACATCTTATGGATATTTAAATCATGGTTCCTTTTTTCAGTGTAGAATGTTGAGATGTTTGTTATATTATAATATAACATTAACCGAACATAGCTCTGTTTTGTTTTAAAATAACTGGTCTTAAGTATGCACAATTTGTTTTCATGTAAAAATTTTTATATATATATCCCCTTAACGCCTGTTGTTGCATATACGTTACAATATTTGACTCAAATATGCAACATACCAAATTGACCAGTAGTATGCCTGCTGTCGCAAATTTGCAACATATCATTATTATTATTATAACATTATAACATAAATTATTACCAAAATACCAAAATTACTATTTATTTTTGTGCAAAAGTGTAATTAATAATCTCAACATTATTTACCATCTTCTTAAAGGCAAAAACACACACAAAACATTTTTTTATATACAGCTATATAAATTTAGGCGTTAAGGGGTTAAATATATATATATATATATATATATATATATATATATATATATATATATATATATATATACATGCACACACACACTCACTGGCCACTTTATTGGGTACACCTTGGTAGTACTGGGATGGACTGTTTTTTCCTTCAGAGCTGCCTTAATTCTTCATGGCATAGATTCAACAATGTGTTGGAAACATTATTTTATACACGTTGGTCATATTGACATGATGGCATCACACAGTCGCCCATTCTCCTCTGACCTCTGGCACCAACAAGGCATTTTTGTCCACAGAACTGCTGCTCACTGGATATCTTCTCTCTTTTTTTTTTTTTTCTGGACAATTCTCTGTGAGTCTTAGAGATGGTTACATGTGGAAAATCTCAGTATATCAGCAGTTTCTGAAATACTCATTCCAGCCCATCTGGCACCAACAACCATGCCACATTCAAAGTCACTTAAATCCCCTTTCTTCCCCATTCTGATGTTCAGTTTGTACTTCAGCAAGTCCTCTTCAACACTTCTAGATGCCTAAATGCATTGAGTTTCCAACATGTGACTGTTTGATTAGCTATTTGTATTAACAAACAATTGAACAGGTGTATCTAATAAAGTGGCTATTGAGTGTATATC
This sequence comes from Thalassophryne amazonica, assembly GCF_902500255.1. Taxonomy (NCBI): domain Eukaryota; kingdom Metazoa; phylum Chordata; class Actinopteri; order Batrachoidiformes; family Batrachoididae; genus Thalassophryne; species Thalassophryne amazonica. The sequence goes on along the minus strand of NC_047113.1, from coordinate 43,250,343 downwards.
CATTCCCACAGCAAAGGTCTGTAACATATGCCTAACAAAAATGTACCTAATAAAATGGCAGTGAATGAGTGAGTTTTGTGTGTGTGTGTGTGTGTGTATATATATATAGGGGGTTGGCACAAGTCAGCATATGGGATGAAGGGACATATAAGAAAGATAAGACCATATTAAAGTAAAGTGGAGTGAGAGAGAGAGAGACCCATAAATCAAGTGGAGGTGAGATTGCTGAATCAGGGTTGATTGTGCCTGGGAGAGACAATAAAGCCTGTAATCATCTGTCTCTGCTGCACAGAACTGGCAATTATCTGCCCATACCTGACCGCCAAGAACAGAAAGGGCAGGATCCATCTACCTTCAGCCTACACAGCCACAGTTTTTAAGGGGAAATTCATCTGCTGATGCAAACAGAAAGGACAGGTGGCACAACACTGAGACTTAGAGGCAGAAGAACTGGAGAAACAGATGGTTTGAGTTCATACAACTGTGGCTTGAGCTCAGTCAAATGTGAGTTTGAGGAAATTTTGAAAAGAGCAAGTTGTAATATCTGTCATGGTGTTTCATCACTCCGTATGTGCACATGCATAATGTAAGCCATCTATGACTGATCTCAGACAAAGAACAAGGAGCCTCTCCAAAACCGCAGACGGATGCTCCATTTGCTTCCAGTGCCGCTTCTTCGTCGTGACGTCTTTCAAACAGCTGTCTGATATTAGCATTTAGGATACAAATTTACCTCTATTTCTCTCCAGTACATCTGAGGCTGAAGCATATGAACCATCACTCTCCGAGTGAAAGCACTGCACTAAGGCCTAAAAGCATTTTTCCAGTCCAGTGACAGAGCCAAATGAATAGTGTGGTTGTAATTAATCTTTTCTATTGACTGAATAAAACCTCTCAGTGGAACTCAGCTATAGTGAATGCTTTTTTGTTGCACTGTTTCTCCCCTAATAGGAGAGTTTGGAGAATAATTGCAAAGTTGCTTTGCAGATGATCAATGCTTTTATGAAACACAAATTAGAAGCCAAAAAGCACTCATGAAAGGAATGCTTTGGGACAGGTGTTTGTCATCAGGAATGGAGGGTCATTTGTCATTAATTGCTTATTTCAATGTTTACCTGCAGCAGCGGGGAAACATATTGGTGCTTTAATTTGTTTTGTTTGACATCAGTGATGAATATTTCTTGTGTAAGTCAAAGAATAACAAAGACATCCTGAATTTCTGACATTGGCAGTGAGACAAAATTAAAGTTAGGTGACCCAAATGTGAGTCTCAGAGAGTGAATTAAGATGGGTACCATTGTTAGTAGGGGAAGTAATCTCAACATCCAGGGGGAGTTGGAGATTCTCATCCACTTCACACTAAGGAAACCTGGTGTAAACCTGAGCACGAATTACCATCTGGGTCCACATAGGATCTTGTCTCATCTTCTTCTTCTTCTCCATGGAATACTATGTTCTTTTCCCATGTCGGATGTATGTGAAAGAATTGTGTCACTAAAGCTATCTTGAACTTTAAAGTCAGTCTAACAATAACCAATCCCAAGGTCCCAAAGTCGAACCAACCACACAGGATGTAAGCCCATACCACATGCAATGATGCTGGTATGGTTTGTTTTTGATACACAAAGATGTCAGCAGGTCCCAGCAAAATTTGACAAAGTGCCATTTTAACTTCCACCTCATCAGAGATTAGGTCATTTGAATGACCTTATTACCATGAAATTCTTCTACATAACATTTAGATACTAGTGAGTTTGTATGAGCAGTAACTTGAATACACATAATCCATCAATCCATTTTCTGAACACACTCATTCCAGTGACCGGGTGGGTATGGGGGGGGGGGGGGGGGGGGGGAGGGGGGTGATTGGATCCTGTCCCAATGATCATTGGGGTGAGGTGTGGGGTACACCATGGAAAGGCTGCCAATCTATCACAGGGCTGACACATATAAGTGACCAAACATATCCACAATCTCACTCCGTCCTACATTCAATTTAGAGTTTCCAGTACATCCAACCACCACACACAGAAGATGGAAGCAGAACCATGACCATGAGATACAGATCACATGCCCCCAAGCCAAATGCCAGATGGTACCAGAAACCCCACAGAAAAAACGGACCACTGCCCCATCCACGTCCACCAACCAGTGTCCCCGGCACTGACCACACAGCAACTCCAGTCACATGGAGGGTGAACCATGTTGCCCAAAGGGTGCTGCTCACCACCTCTCCCCACCCTCCAAGGACCCAGGGCAAAAGCAGACCTAAGAAACCCCACCGAAATTCTTTTGGGGATGGGGGGTTGGTGAGTGGTCCACAGCAGAAGATAAATAATACTGGTACATAGGCTGGTTTCAAACCGGGGACTTTTGTGTTGCAAACAGTGCCAACATACCACTATACTGTTAAACAACATGAAGGCAAGCTTTGTTATGTACATACACACAGTTTTGTTTTGGTGATGTGTTTATTCGTTAGCAGTAATTGCCCATTAGGAAGCTGGAAGTACAGTTGCTTGGAAGTCTGTGGTTCAGCTCCATGCGTGGTTAGGGTTAGTGACTGGGACTAAAAAGTGTGTGAGAAGCAAAATTAAGTGATCCATATAAAATGTAAGACAGACGAGTTATTTTTTTTCCTTAATTCAATGTTTTTCCTGCTGTAAATCACATTTTTTCAAATGACCAGTAGAGGTAGCTTTTAAATTATAGATTGTAATAAACTGGATCTGTGGTTCATTATAGTGGGAGGTCAGTCTCCAGTTTGAAGCATACATGTGTAGGCTTTTTCAAAGCCTAGGAAAAAGTGGTGGATCAAGTGTGAGATACTGTCTATTCGGGCTTGATTCATATAAACTTGCAAAATGATGAAGAAAAAAATATACAAAAAATAAAAAATAAACCCACTAATGTGAATGGTTAAAATAGGGTTTCACAAAATGTTCAGACTAGACTGGGGAGGGGGGGGGGGGATTCTAAAATGGGATTTTTTTTCTGTAAAGTGGATTTTTTTTCAGTCCTGGAAAATGTACACAATCTGGCAGAAGTGTTCCTATAGTGGCCCAGTCCCAAAATTGGACCACCACCCATTCTCAGCTCTGTACAAGGTAATTATATCATTGTGACATCAAAATAACAACAGCTGTCAACAAACTCTCATGTGGCTCATTATTTTAATCAAAACCAAAAAAAATCCACACAACCTGAAAGCTCCCGTGCGAAAAGCTTTATTAATCTAATAAAACTTTTTGCACGGAGGTGGTTCAGGTTGTGCAGATTTTTTGGTTTTGATCTGTCTCTTTTGATCCAGCATGCCTTTTTTATACATCCTGGATGTGCAGGTCTTTTCTGATTTACTCATTATTTTAATGCCATGATGATATATTAGCCTGTATAGAATTGAGAATGGGTGGTGGTCCAGTTTCAGGACTGGCCCAGTATAGGCATACTTCCTCTAACAAATGCCTTTCTAGATAGTATGCTAGTTTTTAAATAACCTTACATTAAAAGTACTAAAATACACAAGATGATGTTAACGATAATAACTTAAATGTGACTTATTGGCTGATTATTGATGAACGAAGGCATCTGTCAATTTTTCATTTTGCTTCAGACAAAAAAAAGCCCTTAGTGTTTTTCCTGTTATACCTGTTTGTAGGCAGTAGTCAGTGTCCATATTGCCAGGGGAGCTGCACCACCTGATAAGCGGAGGTAGAGGCTCTCTGACACATCTGTCTGCTTGATGAGCCAAGTGTCAAAGCCCCCCAAAGTGCTGGATGGAGTGCATCAATAAACGGCTTTAATCCCCTCTTGGGGCCAATGTCCTCCCACTAATAAGGGATCGTCTTACACCACTGGCAGTAAGGAGAGCACTGAAAGTGGCTTGGCATGGGTGTCTGCACGGGGAAGTACAACGCATGGGGAATTGTCGGTACACAGGTAGCGGGCTGTAAATCACAATTGCCTGCTGTTGCCTTAATTGTTGGACAGAAATGGTGCTTTGATTCTTCCTCCCTCTCACTTCGCCACCCTTGTTTGCCCTCTGTGAATGTGTTCTCTTTTCAAAGTCTGTTTGTCTTTGTTCCCTCTCTAACACCACCTCTGAATGTATTCCAGGCTCTCTCCCCACCTCCGCTATAACTCCTTTGTTTCCCAGACAGGAGAGGGAAGGCCACCGGCTGCATGGACAGTATTGGTTGTGCTGAAGGACGTGTGGGTTGATACCAGCTACGGGGAAGATCCAATGAGTTGTCGAGTCAGAGTGACCCTAATTAACCGCATATTATCTACAGGCTGTGTGGAGGATTAAGGCCCTCAGCTGTGGACCCGACAGGCCCAGAGACCACAGAACAGAGAACTCTGTACTAAAGCACCCTTCATATTTTACCTCCAGGCAAAGCACAGAGACCGAGCGCGGCGAGCAGGCTGCCAAGGAGACAGGCTGCTTGAAGCACATCCGTAAGGTCGGGACCTTTTTATAATGAGCAAACAAACACAGCAAACCCAAAGTGCTCAGAACAGTGCAGGAGAGTGGGATCACCACCCATTTTGGAACCCTTACAATCATTTCTATTCAAAGCCGCAGCCATCGCACGCTTCCTTTCCGCCCAGGTGCCGCTCAGACAAACTGAAATCTATGTCAGAGGATGGGATCATTTTTCTGTCAAGAAATAATGTGTTCATTTTCTTTTAGAAATCCCAAAAACGGTGCGTCGACAGGTTGTCTTACACAAGGCGGCGCCGCCTTAAACCCCCGTCTATTGTCAACAAGGCAATGCAATCTGGTAACGGTACAAAACCCTCATTAATGCAACACAATAAGCAGCCCCCACAGGCAGGCGCACAGTCTGATTTCAGAAGAAAACATTTTAGCAACAGCTGCGACATACCTCATTTCAGATGAAAGACGAGTCGATATCAAGAACATGATTAAACAGAAGATTAACTGACGCGAACTGGCTGACTGTGAGAAGAATCTAAATGTTGTAACACACAAGAGATGCTGTTTCTTAAATGTCTGTTGTGAGACTTATGAGCCGCTGGGGAATATTAGCAGATTTACGTCACGTAAAAATGCTATAATCATGCAACATTAACATTTTTAAAGTGCCTTTCCTCAAGCACTACAGTGTAAACCCATGCTGCCCTGTCGCAGCCTCATGGACCCTTGCTGTAATTTAAGAATGGAAAAAAAAAAGACTTGAGATCTGCAGCTTCACCTACCTCGGTCTGTGTCGTAGAGGTACACAAACTTCTGCCACTTGTAGTGAGAGAGCAGGCTGAGGACAGCACCCCGGAGGGCCGGCCGCATCTGGATGACGAACTGCACCTCATTGTCGGTGGGGTAACTGGGTGTGACAAAGGAGGTGTGGAGAGCGCCGCAGAATGATGTCAAGGTGTTCATGGACTTCTTGTCATAGAATCCAAAGATGGCGTACACACCGCGGGAGAACTGGGAGCAAACTGCAAGAATAGCACAGGCAGGATGATGACATGAGATGCGAGTCTACAAAACATGAGTGTACACATAGGCTGAAATCACTTGAGGCAGTAATAGATTGACTGGACTGTTTGACCCATCGCTAATAGTCAATTAAGGGTTCATGTGTGTCTGATTGACCCCCATTACACTAAACAAATTATCTGCAGCACAAGCTATAAAATAACTGCAACTGCTAATAAAAATAATTACACGTGGTAGTGAAATAATCTTTATGTGTCTGGTAAAGATTATTTGAGAGTATTTGTTAATGGCAAGTGCGCATTGCAAAATTTACTGTACAAAAGTGCTATATATTGTAAATGACATACAATAAAAACATTTAATTTTCTGCCCCTGCATGAAAAAGCGCTTTCATGAGAGTGCAATCTTCAGAGACCTCCAAACAAAATATGCTTTCATGCAAAATGTTTTCATTCATTCATTCATTCAGGTCAGTAGACCAAATTCTAGTTACTCTGAAATTATATATCAAAAAAATCTTGAAAAGGCAATGAATTCCAGACTGTTCTGGATGGAATGTCAATTATCCAGACCTACAAATGATTTTGCACTTACGTTACTGGCAAAGCATCTGTCCATTTGAAAACCACATGACGGTGGACATTGAAGTGGTGTTAAAGTGTCACCCCAAGGTTTTTTCGGGCACAGACCTCAGTGTCAATGAATAGGAAACAATACATAGACCCTGGGCAATATCTATTTTGAGGGGCCAATGGAAATATTGGAGTAAAATATTACTTATAATGATGTATCTGCGTTTATGACTTAATTCAATTCAGTTTATTTCATTTACATAGTGCCAAATCACAACAAAGCTGCCTCAAGGTGCTTCACACAAGTAAAGTCTAACCTTACCAACCCCTAGACCAAGCACACAGGGGACAGTGGTAAGGAAAAACTCCCTCTGATGATATTGAGGAAGAGACCTCAAGCAGTGACAATATTTATGCAACCCAGTCTCATGTTTTTTTTTCATGCTCCTGTTGCGAAATGATTCAAATTTTCAGGACTTGGTTTTTTAACTCACTATTACTAACTCTACTCCTACCTTCAACCCTAACCATAACCACCCCTCCAGGGGCGGTCCTGGAGGCGGCGTGCGAAAAAGAAAAAGAAAAAAAAAACCTGTCCAAAAAATAAACAAATAAATAAAACTGCGGTGGGGGGTTGTCCTGATGGGGGAGTTTGTGGTTACGTTACGGCAGAGCGCCCCCCCCCCCCATCTCACCTCTCGCGTTAGCAGAGTTTGTGCAGGGGGAGGGGGGAATCATTCAATGTTTGGACGAGGAGGTGGTCGAAACGGAGTAAGACATAATCATGGATAGGAAACGATCAAAGCCATCAGGTGCCCAATTTCGAAAGAAAAAGAAAGAAGAAAAGGAGAAATGAGCAAAGGAAAAAAGTATGTATTGATTTACGTATTCCCGCAGCTTCACAGTGCTTTAAACAGTGTCCAGCTCAGCGTCCACAGAGTTTAATAGCGAAGCAAAGACTGCAGCGAAACGAGATGAGTCATTGGATAAATGCTGGGCTTTGTCCCGCCCATCGGACGCTCAACGTGTCTGGGGGTCTATGGGGCAGTGGGCTGGCCTCGGCTGGCCAGGACGCTCAGCTTCTGCATGATGATTGGATGATCTGTCTGAGGCTGAATCCCTTTTTGATTGACAGCGAAATGAGCGAATCAGCGATCTTTTGGTGTAAACATCCGTGGGAGCATTTTTTAATTTTCATTCTGTTCTGAGTTGAACCGGAGACTTTTCTAATCCTCTTAGCGGCATTTTCTTTGTTAAAAACGACTAGCGACAAATCGAGCTTCTATTTCTGGTGTGTTTTTTTGTAGCTGCTTGTGTTTGGAGACTGACTTCTATCACTCTTTCTGACTTCTATCGCAGTTTCTGTCCCTACTGAGCAGCGGGTGCTGCTGAGCTCCTCCACCGTCACAAAGCACTCACAGGCGGACAAACTTGACACTAGTCTCGCGCCACTCCCAGCTAGCGAGCTAGCTAGGTAGCAAGCTGCACATAATGGCAGACAATTTGAATGTTGTGGACCAGATTTTGGCGAAGCCATTTGATAGTCTTCCTTACGAAGAAGCCATGGCTGCTGTCATGACTTCAGCTCTCAATGGTTTGCAGGCCAAAGTTAAAGCAACAGCCCCCAGTGCAATGTTTGTGCATTACTATGCACACAGACTGAATCTGGTTCTGTCTCAGGGGGCTAAATGCTTATCTGAGTGCAGAATATTTTTTGCATCACTCTCTGGGTTTGCCACATTTTTCTCAAAATCCACAAAGAGGATGTCTTTTCTTGAGTCTGCAGGCTGCTCAAGGTTGCCCAGAAATGTTCCTACTCGATGGAATTTCACATCACGGATAGTGAGCACTGTGGCAAACAATTATGATGCCCTCCTGCAAACTTTTGTATAGACTGTTTTCCTCTTACTTCTTTTGCACTTCTTGTTATTTATGACAAATTATTGTGGTTTGCCATTTTTGCCTTTAAAGAGTGTTAACTTCTTCACTTGCTTCCTGTTACTTATGATATACAATAGTGTTTGTTATTTCTTTTTATGTGTACAGTAATGGGTATAGAATTTACCTCTGTCGTTAGTTCATTTATTTATGATACATGATTGCGCTTTACCATTTTTGCCACTTTAATGTATAGGTTTTTTTTTTGGTACATTTTTTGTCACTTCATGGTATTCTGTAATATACAGATTGTTTAACTTCTTTTGTTATTTATATGGTGCGACTTTAATGGTGGTTTAAGTCTTGTTCATTATGGTGTATGGTACTCTATGATAATGCAAAGTGCACTCTGTTGGTAAAACTGGATGACGTGCAATATTTTGACCATCGGGTGGTGCTGTAGTGCAGTTGTGCTTTCTTAAATACCTGTACTGTACATAGTTGTAATGTGAAGTCACTGAGTCTTTTGTTTTTTATGTTCAAAAACTTTATTGAAGTAATTATTGTTTATCTTTGTGTTTGTTATTGCAGTAAACATTAAAACCGGAAATTTGTTCTTGAAAATAGCTCTTGTGAGTTAATTTGTGGGATTGTGGGTGTTCTGGACGAAGTTAGTGTTTTCATGGGTGGTGGGGCGGAGGTGGTGGCCATATTAGTGTGCGCGGGGGGGGGGGCGCACGCAGGGGGTTTCGCCCGGGGAGTAAATCACTCTAGGACCACCACTGCACCCCCCTCCCCCCCACTTTTAATTTCATGCAGCCATCAATGTATGATGTAGTACAATGAATTTGTGCTCCTGTTACGAAAATGTGGTACTTTTCGTGACAATATCATGAACCAATAGCTAAATGTATATTCTCGGATAGTCACACGACTGAAAAGCCACCGAAAGCCGTCTGAATCTTCCGAATGGTGGAAGAGGTGGGCATGTCCCAACATGTCCTGTGAGGCTTCAACACGGAGGTGCTTTTGCGCCGTCAGCTTTGTGCCCAAGCCATCGGCATGAATTTCGCTGCAACTCTTTTCATGGTCAAATCTTCTGTCACAGTGGAATGTGCCGAAAAAGTGCTGATGTCCACCTCTTCCGCAATTTCTCGGACAGTCACACGACGGTCCCACATCACCACAGCGTTCACTTTGATTTGGTCATTTCAGTGTGTTGATGGCTGACCGGAGCACGGCGCGCTCTCCACCGTTGTGCGGCCATCTTTAAACCGGTTGTACCACTCCTTAATCTGTGTGATGCCCATAGGATCGTCACCGAAAGCCGTCTGAAAAATCTGAATGGTTTCCACCTGGCTGTCACCCAGTTTGTGGCAAAATTTGATGCAGTTGCGCTGCTCCAGTTGTTCCGCCATTTCCTTGCAAGAAAAAACGACAAGAGACTCCACCCATCCTCACACAAAGGCTGCTTACAAGCAAATGACGCAATGGACAGGCGTGAAAAAATTCACGCATGCCACGAAGGTTCAAGGTTGGCTCATGCAAGCACACGTGACTCAAATCCATCAGATTTTTGAAAAAAATAAAAAGGTCAGATACTTTTCTAACAGACCTCACATTAGCCTTTAAATAGGGGATTCATAATATGGCATTGTCAATATGATCCAAATTTCACGTCTCGAAATATTATTTTTTCATAAATAGTTCCCCTGAAGAAGACAATTTCAAATGAATAGACAGCCTTGAAATACTTATGGAAGCGACCCACACAGTCTATGATAATGACGTTACGTGGGGGCTTCCCCTGACTTGCTTGTGTGATGTTGAGAAGGACACGGCGACAGCCAGTCAGAGAGAAGGCACAGAAAGGCACAGAAAGGCATGGAGACGTCATCTGGTTTGCTTGAACAGAAAATCCAAGATGGCAGAAAGTTCTCCAAAATGGCTTATTTCTGTTTAAATCTAACATGTTTATCATATATTACTTAAAAGCTAGTGAGAAATAAACACTTCTAAATCTATAAACGCTGTTCTAACCAGATAATACCCCTGAAGTGAACATAAACATCAAGTAAACATCTGAACCAAAGTCAGCCTGCTAGACTTAAGGTGAAGTCACACTGTGACGGATTGACTAAACTGATCAGTAACATGTTGAAATAATTTGTTCAGTGGCAAAATCGTCTAATCTGTCAGTCTGTGGTGGATTTGGGGCTCCGATGGAACCACTGAATGTGGGTGTGTAGCACTTGTGGATGCAAACAGAAAACAGACAGATAATGCATGGGTAAAACTAATGTCTACCAAATGTCCATAGGACAAAATGGTAAACAAACGTACAACCACTAGGGACTCTCGCCATCTGATCTCCACTCAAAGTTTTGAGTGTGTACAAAACTTTCCATTGGGCTACCAGGATATCAGATGACAAGGAACACATGTAATGAATGAGAAAAGGCAAAAATAGATATGAACACATATGAAAATTTCAAATGTTACTCTTACATTTCGTCAAGCCATGTTAGTGTGACTTAGACTTTAGTTTTGCATGATTTGGAAACTGCAACATGAGGTGCATCTTCTGGCTTCTTTGATTCAACCCAGGTCACACCAGTCTTGTCCATGCTCCTCCTCATTTAACCCATTTATAAGTCCGGTGCTGCCAAGCTGGCAATATGTGGAGCTGCCCTACTTAAAAAAAAATGCTCTTCCGAAACCCTATGGGTGACTTCACAGGAACCTTTCCTGTATGTATCCATGCTCTGATCATAATTTTATGGGCTATTCCACAGAGCACCATTCCTTCCCATTTCATCCCGAAGCATCTTGAACAAACTTGGTATACGTAGTAGTTACAGCCATCATTGGCACCAGTTTTGAAATTGGGGGAAAATTTTCAAGTTGTTCACAAATTTCATCTCAATTTGCCAAATTGTTGCTAGTGCATGGTAATGTCCGGGTATATTAACACCTTCAGTCATGTTGGAACTTCTTTAAACGGGGTATTCCTAGTGTGTACAGAAACTGAAACTTGTTTGAATGTGCTCCTTTGGGGTAAAAGCAGAAGCCGCATCTGCTGCAGCTCTGGTTGAGATCGCAGCAGGGCGTAGCTCATTTCATTAATTTTCAAGCAAGTTGCCAGGTCTGCAGTTCATAAGCCAGCCTGTTAGGAGCCAAGCCAGAGTAAGCTGTTACATCATGTTTTGGCATTGTGGGTGACTGTAATAGAATAGTGCGCTGTGGAATCGGGGTGTTATACTTAAAGTGCCACTGTTTGCAATGAAGTAACCAGAGTTAAAACTACACCATCACAGTTTTTACACTGCAACAAACCCACAACCCCACCTCAGAGAATTAAAATAACCATTTCCAAATGCATCTGATGGCACTTGTTGCAATAGTGCAACATTTCCATAGGTTTATGCTTTTGATTATTCTGCTGGGACAGCAAACTTGTCAGTCAGAGGGACTGCTGTTCAGCCAGAAACAATGAATCTGTGAAGGATCATTTGGAGCTACAGGTGTGCTTTGGTTTTCTACCCCATTGTGAATGACTGTTGACTTATTTTGATTGACTCTCAAGTGTTCCCGCTGGGTAATCAAGATTTTTTAACAGCCATAAACACTTTGAATTCGAGGATAAGAATATCCAGTGGTGTGCAACTACAATGACTGCAGAAAATAAATGCTTCTGATTGTCTGACAAATGTCTGTTGAAATTGCTCAGTGGGACACGTTAAACAGAGCTCAAGTCCCAGTTTAAACACTGCCCCGAGTCATGGGCTTATGAGGTTAGTGATGCTGAACTGGAAATAATTCATCATCAGCCTGACAGTCTGTGGTTTGTACTTTCATCCTCCATGCATACACAACTAGTGGTGGGTAAGAACATGTTACAAGTAAATAAAACATTGGGTTTTTTAGCGGAACAACCACCTTTCAAAGCTGTATTTCTCAACCCAGTCTTGAGGCAGTTTGTGGGACAGGGTTACAAAAAGAACATTATGTGCTTTATACTCTAGTTTGTATAGAGGCAAGAAATCACGATCTCTAACCAGAAGGCCAAGAACCCGGACTCTGGCCCTGCTGCTGTTTACAGTGACTTCTGCTGGCCTCCATCACACTTATTTGCTGCATAGTGGTATATTTTCTGGAGTCATTGTAGTTGTAAGTACAACCCCAATTTGAAGTTGGGACATTGTTTAAAATGTAAAATACAAAAATACAATGATTAGCAAATCCTCTTAAACCTATATTCAACTGAATACACCACAAAGACAAGATCTGTTCAAACTGATAGATTTTATTGTGTCTGTGCAAATATTTGCTCATTTTGAAATGGATGCCAGCAACACGTTTCAAAAAAGATGGGACAGTGGTATGTTTACCACTGTGTTACATGACCTTTCCTTCTAACAACACTCAATAAGCATTTGGGAACTGAGGACACTAATTGTTGAAGCTTTGTAGGTGGAATTTTTTCCCATTCTTGCTTGATGTACGTCTTCAGTTGTTCAACAGTCCGGGGTCTCCGTTGTCGTATTTTGCACTTCATAATATGCCACACATTTTCAATGGGTGACAGGTCTGGACTGCAGGCAGGTCAGTCTAGTACCCGCACTCTTTTACTATGAAGCCATGCTGTTGTAACACGTGCAGAATGTGGCTTGGCATTGTCTTGCTGAAATAAACAGGGACGTCCCTGAAAAAGACGTTGCTTGGATGGCAGCATGTGTTGCTCCAAAACCTGGATGTACCTTTCAGCATTGATGGTGCCATCACAGATGTGTAAGTTGCTCATGCCATGGGCACTAACACACCCTCATACATCACAGATGCTGGCTTTTGAGCTTTGTGCTGGTAACAATCTGGATGGTCTTTTTCCTCTTTTGTCCGGATGACACGACATCCATGATTTCTAAAAACAATTTGAAATGTGGACTCATCAGACCACAGCACACTTTTCCACTTTGCGTCTGTCCATTTCAAATGATTTCGGACCCAGAGAAGGCGGCGGCATTTCTGGATGTTGTTGATGTATGGCTTTCACTTTGCATGGTAGAGTTTTAACTTGCACTTGTAGATGTAGCGACGAATTGTGTTAACGGACAATGGTTTTCTGAAGTGTTCCTGAGCCCACACGGTAAGATCCTTTACACAATGATGCTGGTTTTTAATGCAGTGCCACCTGAGGGATCGAAGGTCACGAGCATTCAATGTTATTTTTCGGCCTTGCTGCTTATGTGTAGAAAGTTCTCCAGATTCTCTGAATCTTCTGATTATATTATGGACTGTAGATGATGGAATCTCTAAATTCCTTGCAACTGAACATTGAGAAACATTGTTCTGAAACTGTTGGACTATTTTTTTCACGCAGTTGTTCACAAAGTGGTGATCCTCGCCCCATCTTTGGTTGTGAACACCTAAGCCTTTTGGGGATGCTCCTATTACACCCAATCATGACACTCACCTGTTTCCAATTAACGTGTTCACCTGTGGAATGTTCCAAACAGGTGTTCTTTGAGCATTCATCAACTTTCCCAGGCTTTTGTTGCCCGTGTCCCAGCTGTTTTGAAATGTTTTGCAGGCATCCGTTTCAAAATGATCAAATATTTGCACAAAAACAAAAATGTCCATGAGTTTGAACATTAAATATCTTGTCTTTGTGGTGTATTCAATTGAATATAGGTTGAAAAGGATTTGCAGATCATTGTATTCTGTTTTTATTTCAATTTTACACAATGTCTCAACTTCATTGGAATTTGGGTTGTACACTGAAAAAAAGAACCAACTTTAAAAACCATTGCAATTGGTAAAACCTGAATACATTAAGTTGTATGAACTTGTATCAACTTACAAACTTAAGTTCAAACAACTTAATACATCTGGGTTTTACCAAATGTAATGCTTTTTAAATTGGCTCAACGTTTCTCTTTTTCAGTGTGGTGGAAAAGGAAGCACTGACTTGAGAGGTGTCTATCAGCTCCATACATGGATCAAAAGTACAGCAGATCACAGACAGAACTCAGGTTAAGGTTAGAACCAGCCTAAGGTTAGGGATAGGTTTAAGGTTAAAATTACAAGTAAAAGATGGCTTACTGCATTGTTTTTTTGTTTGTTTGTTTGTTTGTTTTGCATAGATAATCTGTTACCTTGTTCATCCAAGCATAAAATCTGTGGAACATGTATGAATTTTGGCTCAAAAATATGCACAAAGTTTTATGCATGACTTTTTCTTATGTTTTACTTTGAATTTTTCAAGCAAATCGGCTGAAACCCCACATCAGTAAATGTAAACGGTGACTGGTGGGTGCAACCGCAAAATTTTCATGAGGCAACCATGAGATAACCTAAATCTTGGGTTGAAAAAAGTTACTTGTGCTTAGAGTAATTTATGAACAAGGTACTTTATATACATTTTGTTTGAGTAGGTTTCTCAAATAATAATTTTCATTTTTACTTCAGTCATTTTGTACTTTCACTTGAATAAATTTTTCAGTACCCTTCCCACCACTGCACACAATGCCAGTTATTATTCTATTTTAATACCCATGGGACTTCTTTCAAGTTTTATTTATTATTCTTGCAGAAGGGTGCCACAAAGAGTGTTTACAACAAAGCAATGGTGCTCACATATTTATATCTGAAGTACAGTGGCCTTGGGAGTGAGATCGACTTGCTGGTGGGATTTGCCTCGTCCTTTTTTAATTCTATTCCCTCCCTATCTGTCCTCCTACAGACACCTTTTCTGAGGTACAGGCATCCATTCTCAACAAGCGCACGTGCACGCACACACACAGTGCTGCTTCTTGATAAGTGAATCAACAGATGGATGGTGGTATTGTGGGTAAGTGCTGCAGGGTGAGTGGTGTACTGAATGGGAGCCAGTACGAGTCCCTCTTAATTTGTGCCAGCACTGACACAGAACCTATCCCGAGGGACCAGATCCAGCCAAACTTTTTCTCTCGGCTCACTTGTCCTTTGCTTATTAGATTGAGCTTTGGGCAAGTCCAAGCTTAAATAACAGAAATGTCCTCCTTTAGTGCTCCCGTCTTGGCTCCGTTAGTGTGACATCGTCTCTGTGCTGCATGGCTTTCAGGAAAACTTTACATGTTCCGCTGATCCCAAGAGCGATGCCATCTCGTGTGATCTCAGCTCCAGCTGTGTTGTATTATGGCACTAAAGTTGATAAGTAGGTTTCAGACACCAAAGGAGCTTTCTGTGTTATAGGCATACATGAGCCATTCTTACAAGTCTGACATTTTGACTTGTGAAAACTGTTGACTGAAGAAGAAGTAGAACAAGGAACCATAGTCCTGTTTCTTTCCCACCTTCTGCACAAGTCATCATTTGTAACGAGTTAAATGGTACAAGTCTTTTACAGCCATATGAGCTTCCGCTGTGTTAAATAGTAACAGCTACATCAGAGCGCCACTACACACAATTAATGGTTGTTACGACTGGGTTTTTGATTTTCTGTGGATGTCCATAAACTATGCCCTGTAGGAATCTCTGTTTTATTCCTTTCCATTTAGTACAGCTGTTTATATGGTGGAGAGTTAGTCTGCATTGGCCTTGCAAGAATACGCAGTGATGGCTTTGGTGCCCACCACACCTAGGCTTTGGAAATGAAAGAAACTGGGGGTGAAGGGGGCGATCAGCTCATTTCATTTAACTTTATCCACACCTGCTTCTAATTTTCATCATGCATGAGATGATTATTCCCTGTAACAAAGCCAGGCATGTCCAACATGTGACACAAAACCTGTGCTTATCCCCACCTCATCCACAAATTCTAGGATGGTGAGACAATGATCATCCATGACCAAAGTCCACATGGTCATTTCGACTTGTGGGTGTCCTATCGGGACATACTGCGCTTTCCACTCAAGTACGGCCATTTTTGAACCAGTTATACCACTCCACTTACACCACAGGTGAACTGAATTGTGAGGACATTTAACCAGATGAAGGTCTCCTCTTCAGGTTCAACCTCTTGGTGGAGTTTTTGGTGTTGTGTGGGCCGCCAGAAGAGGAGGTACTGCTGGCCCACCACCAGAGGGCGCCCTGTCTGGAGTGCGGGCTCCAGGCACCAGAGGGCGCAGCCGCCTCACAGGAGCAGCCAGGGTGACAGCTGTCACGCATCACCTGCAACAGCTGTTACCAATCATCCGATCGGCAGGGGTACATCAGCAGGACAACGTCTCCACCTCTTTGCCGAGATATCGTTCTACCTGGAAGGTAACGTACTCAGCTGACTGCTTGACAGTGATCTTTTGTGACTTTTGTGCGACTCCTTTTCCAACGAGAGGTGGAGGTAGTTTTCCTGCCGTGCGGATTGCTGGGTGCAAACGCGCCCACATTTAATTGTTTTTTGTTCCTCGCCAGCAGTACCAGGTCCGACAGGCGGAGGCAGTGGCCACCTGGGAGTTCGGGACTTGGCGGCTCCAGTATTCCCGGGGTCTGGTGGCGGAGGCAATCGTGTGGTTCCGGTTCTGCTTTGGACAGACGTCTCCTATCTTCGAGCCTGCCCACACGACACCTTTTGTGATTTGGCTTTTGTCTATTGTTGTAATCTGTTGTATTTGTTGTGCCCATTCACAACAGTAAAGTGTTGTTATTTGACCTCCTCCATTGTCCGTTCATTTTCGCCCCCTGTTGTGGGTCCGTGTACCTACACTTTCCCAACAGGATATCTCGGCCAACGTCATGGACCCCGAGGGGCGTCAACCGGCTGTTGAACGGCCAATGGAAGAGCAGGGCGCACAGGCGTCTGCAGGAGGAATGGTCAGTGAGTTGCAGCGAATCCTCACCGCTTTTACGGCTCGGCTGGATCTGATGACCGAGCAGAACATCCTCCTTAACCGCAGGGTGGAGGCTCTCGCCGCGCAGGTGGAGGCGCGCCCTCAGGACGCTGCTGCGGCTCCCCCTCCTGTCGATCCTGTGCGCAACATTGACGTTCCACAGGTCGTTCAACGACCCCTCCCACCTTCCCCTGAAGCATACATAAGCCCTCCAGAGCCGTACGGGGGTTGTGTGGAGACATGCGCGGACTTTCTTATGCAGTGTTCGCTCGTCTTCGCACAACGTCCCGTCATGTACGCGACTGATGCTAGTAAGATAGCTTATGTGATTAATCTGCTTCGTGGCGAGGCACGCGCTTGGGCTACAGCGCTCTGGGAGCAAAATTCACGGCTCCTTCTGACATATGATGGGTTTGTGAGGGAGTTCAGAACAGTGTTCGATCACCCAAATAGAGGAGAGACCGCTTCAGCCGTGCAGCTGTCAATGAGACAGGGGCGCCGGAGCGCAGCTGCTTATGCAGTCGACTTCCGCATCGCGGCTGCGAGGTCCGGCTGGAATAGCACTGCCCTCCGCGCCGCCTTCGTAAACGGACTGTCGTTGGTCCTGAAGGAGCACCTGGTGGCCAAGGATGAACCGCGGGATTTAGACGGGCTTATTGATCTCGTTATACGATTAGACAATCGGTTAGAAGAACGCCATCGGGAACGAGACGAAGGGCGTGGCCGGGCATGCGCTGTCCCTCTCCCTTCCGGTTCCGACCGAGTTCCGCCCTCCCCACGCTCCACGGCCTCTACGCTCCGTGTGGTGACAGCTCCCCCTGTTGACGAAGCTATGGACACGAGCAGAGCCACATTTAGGGCACCAGATAGACAGAGGAGGCTGGCCCGCGGAGCGTGCTTTGTTTGTGGCTCAATAGAGCATCAAGTAAGGGACTGCCCCGAGCGGTTAAACACCAACGCCCGCCCCTAGACACTGGGTTAGGGGTGGGCCAAAACATTCACGTGGGACATACCCATATTGCCACACGACTCCCAGTGACAATCCTTTATGAGGATTTAACCCTGAAGGCCCCAGCACTGGTGGACACGGGCTCTGAAGGGAATCTGTTAGACAGCAGATGGGCCAGGGTGGTAGGGCTCCCTCTGGTGGCGCTTACCTCACCTGTGCAGGTGCGGGCACTAGATGGCTCCCTACTCCCTCTAATCACACATAAGACACCACCAGTAACTCTGGTGGTGTCAGGAAATCACCGGGAGGAGAACGAGTTTTTTGTGACTCCTGCCACCTCCCGTGTGATTCTAGGGTTCCCCTGGATGTTAAAACACAATCCCCGGATCGATTGGCCGTCTGGGGTAGTGGTTCAGTAGAGCGAGACCTGCCATCGGGTATGTTTAGGTTCCTCGGTTCCTCCCGGCTCCCAGGCTAAGGAGGAGGTCAGAGTCCCGCCCAATCTGGGGACGGTGCCGGTGGAGTACCATGACCTTGTGGATGTGTTCAGTAAGGATCTGGCGCTCACCCTTCCCCCCCACCGTCCATACGATTGTGCCATTGATTTGGTTCCAGGCGTTGAGTTCCCGTCCAGCAGGCTGTACAACCTCTCACGACCTGAGCGCGAATCAATGGAGACCTACATCCGGGACTCTTTAGCCGCCGGGTTGATCCGGAATTCCACCTCCCAGATGGGTGCAGGTTTTTTTTTTGTGGGTAAAAAAGATGGCGGACTTCGTCCATGCATTGCTTATAGGGGACTGAATGAAATCACGGTTCGTAATCGATACCTGTTGCCCTTGTTGGATTCAGTGTTCACGCCCCTTCATGGAGCCCAAATATTCACGAAGCTAGATCTTAGAAATGCGTATCACCTGGTTCGGATCCGGAAGGGAGACGAGTGGAAGACGGCATTTAACACCCCCTTAGGTCACTTTGAGTACCTGGTCATGCCGTTCGGCCTCACAAAAGCCCCCGCGACGTTCCAAGCATTGGTTAATGATGTCTTGCGGGATTTCCTGCACCGATTCGTCTTCGTATATCTAGACGATATACTCATCTTTTCTCCGGATCCTGAGACTCATGTCCGGCATGTACGTCAGGTCCTGCAGTGGTTGTTGGAGAACCGGCTGTTTGTGAAGGGCGAGAAGTGCGAGTTTCACCGCACTTCTTTGTCCTTCCTGGGGTTTATCATCTCCCCCAACTCCGTCGCTCCTGATCCGGCCAAGGTTGCGGCGGTGAGAGACTGGCCCCAACCCACTAGCCGTAGGAAGCTGCAACAGTTCCTCAGCTTTGCAAATTTCTACAGGAGGTTCATTAAGGGCTACAGTCAGGTAGTTAGCCCCCTGACAGCCCTGACCTCACCAAAAGTCCCCTTCACCTGGTCGGATCTTTGCGATGCCGCGTTCAAGGAGTTGAAACGACGCTTCTCGTCTGCACCCGTTCTGGTGCAGCCCGATCCTAGTCGCCAGTTAGTGGTTGAAGTGGACGCCTTGGACTCAGGGATAGGAGCTGTGCTTTCCCAGAGCGGGAAGACCGATAAGGTCCTTCACCTGTGTGCCTATTTTTCCCGCAGGTTGACCCCGGCCGAACGGAACTATGACGTCGGCAATCGAGAACTCCTTGCGGTGAAAGAGGCTCTTGAAGAGTGGAGACATCTGTTGGAGGGAACGTCCGTGCCATTCACGGTTTTCACTGACCACCGGAACCTGGAGTATATCAGGACCGCCAAGCGGCTGAACCCCAGGCAAGCCCGCTGGTCACTGTTCTTCGGCCGTTTTGACTTCCGGATCACCTACCGTCCCGGGACCAAAAACCAGAGATCGGATGCCTTGTCCTGGGTACATGAAGATGAAGTCAAAGGGGAGTTGTCGGATCCACCGGAACCCATCATCCCGGAGTCCACTATCGTGGCCACCCTCACCTGGGACGTAGAGAGAACCGTCCGGGAGGCCCTGGCACGAAGCCCGGACCCCTGAACTGGGCCGAAGAACAATCTATACGTCCCACCAGAAGCTAGGGCTGCAGTCCTGGACTTCTGTCACGGCTCCAAGCTCTCCTGTCATCCAGGGGTGCGAAGAACCGTGGCAGTTGTCCGGCAGCGCTTCTGGTGGGCGTCCCTAGAGGCCGACGTCCGGGATTATATCCAGGCCTGCACCACCTGCGCCAGGGGCAAGGCTGACCATCGCAGGGCATCAGGACTACTCCAGCCGCTGCCTGTGCCTCATCGCCCCTGGTCCCACATCGGCCTGGATTTTGTCACGGGCCTCCCGCCGTCCCAGGGTAACACCACCATCCTCACGATAGTGGACCGATTCTCCAAGGCGGCCCACTTCGTGGCCCTCCCGAAGCTCCCAACAGCCCAGGAGACAGCGGACCTCCTGGTCCACCACGTCGTCCGGCTGCATGGGATTCCAACAGACATCGTCTCCGATCGCGGTCCCCAGTTCTCCTCGCAAGTCTGGAGGAGCTTCTGCCGGGAACTGGGGGCCACGGTGAGTCTCTCGTCCGGGTACCACCCTCAGACCAACGGGCAAGCAGAACGGGTAAACCAGGAGGTGGAACAGGCCTTGCGCTGCGTGACTGCCGCGCACCCGGCGGCCTGGAGTACCCATTTGGCCTGGATCGAGTATGCCCATAACAGCCAGGTGTCTTCAGCCACCGGCCTCTCCCCTTTTGAGGTGTGTCTGGGGTATCAGCCCCCGATGTTTCCGGTGGTTGAGGGAGAGGTCGGTGTGCCCTCGGTCCAGGCCCACCTACGGAAGTGCTGTCGGGTGTGGCGTGCCGCCCGTTCTGCTTTGCTAAAGGCCCGGACGAGGGCAAAAGCCCATGCAGACCGTCGGCGGACCCCGGCCCCTGCGTATAGGCCAGGGCAGGAGGTGTGGTTATCCACAAAGGACATTCCCCTCAAAGTGGACTCCCCCAAGCTACAGGACCGTTACATCGGCCCTTTCAAGATCCTTAAGGTCATCAGTCCAGCCGCAGTGAGGCTTCAGCTTCCGACCTCACTGCGGATCCATCCTGTGTTTCATGTGTCCCGAATCAAACCACATCACACCTCACCCCTCTGTACTCCGGGTCCGGTGCCGCCTCCTGCCCGGATCATCGATGGCGAGCCGGCTTGGACGGTACGCCGGCTCTTGGATGTCCGTAGGATGGGCCGGGGCTTCCAGTATTTGGTGGACTGGGAGGGGTACGGTCCCGAAGAACGCTCCTGGGTGAAGAGGAGCTTCATCCTGGACCCGGCCCTCCTGGCTGATTTCTACCGCCGCCACCCGGACAAGCCTGGTCGGGTGCCAGGAGGCGCCCGTTGAGGGGGGGGTCCTGTTGTGTGGGCCGCCAGAAGAGGAGGTACTGCTGGCCCACCACCAGAGGGCGCCCTGTCTGGAGTGCGGGCTCCAGGCACCAGAGGGCGCAGCCGCCTCACAGGAGCAGCCAGGGTGACAGCTGTCACGCATCACCTGCAACAGCTGTTACCAATCATCCGATCGGCAGGGGTACATCAGCAGGATGACGTCTCCACCTCTTTGCCGAGATATCGTTCTACCTGGAAGGTAACGTACTCAGCTGACTGTTTGACAGTGATCTTTTGTGACTTTTGTGCGACTCCTTTTCCAACGAGAGGTGGAGGTAGTTTTCCTGCCGTGCGGATTGCTGGGTGCAAACGCGCCCACATTTAATTGTTTTTTGTTCCTCGCCAGCAGTACCAGGTCCGACACGCGGAGGCAGTGGCCACCTGGGAGTTCGGGACTTGGCGGCTCCAGTAATCCCGGGGTCTGGTGGCGGAGGCAATCGTGTGGTTCCGGTTCTGCTTTGGACAGACGTCTCCTATCTTCGAGCCTGCCCACACGACACCTTTTGTGATTTGGCTTTTGTCTATTGTTGTAATCTGTTGTATTTGTTGTGCCCATTCACAACAGTAAAGTGTTGTTATTTGACCTCCTCCATTGTCCGTTCATTTTCGCCCCCTGTTGTGGGTCCGTGTACCTACACTTTCCCAACATTTGGAGATACTTTCCTAACATTTTGTAGAGCAGAGATGTTCTTTTTCTTCTGTCTGGACTTTAGGGTTTTGTGTTCAGCTCCATCACTGGACGTTTTGAAGAACAATTGAACAACTGAAGAAACATATTTCTTAAAATATAAAGAAACACAACATAGTGCTGTGCTATTTTCTTTAAATGATTACAAAATAGTTAAAAAAAATCTAAGTAATTTCAAATTGAGAGACTGTTCTTGTAGTCAGTGCAGTAACAAACTATTGTATAGATTTATTTGGCAAAAATAAAAATTTCCAAATATACAAATTTCCAAATATAAAACATTCAGTCAGCTCGACTGAGTGATGAATTCAGTATGCTGCAGCTAAAGGCTAAGCTAACGTTAGCTCATAAAACGTCAGTGGTGCAA
The DNA here is from genome assembly GCF_902500255.1 of Thalassophryne amazonica. Lineage (NCBI taxonomy): Eukaryota > Metazoa > Chordata > Actinopteri > Batrachoidiformes > Batrachoididae > Thalassophryne > Thalassophryne amazonica. Next base: position 43,228,224 of record NC_047113.1, on the reverse strand, counting down.
CGTCACATTTTATTTTCAGATTACTCACTCACATTTGCAGAAGCTCTGTTGCTTGATTTGGGTGAGTGTATATGTCCAAAAGTGATGAAATTTAGACTGAGTGTGTCTGCTCAATCACACTGGCTGTTGTCTCTCTCTGACTGGGTCTAGGGGTCTCTGGCCAGGCCAGTGTTCTGTCGAGATGAGGTGCCCTGTCGAAATGAAATCCCTGTAGGGCAAATTGACAGTTACGTGTGAAGTTGAGCTCCCCCATCGAGCTGAGATCCCTGTCATCTAATGACAATATTCTGCTTTAAAGACAGTGTGTACATGCAAGTCTATACTTTTTTAAATCAAAACTACACTTATTACTGTATTTTTATGTAAAGAAAAAAATGTAAATGGGTTTTCTGTGGTCGTGGAGCTCATCTTGAGCTGTGACCGTGTCCCTTTGAGATGAGCTCCAACACGCAACTCCGCATGTGCATCTCACCTGTGGAGTTGAAACCTTTGGAGACGGCTTATGGTAGAGAAATGAACATTCAATACACGAGCAACAGCTCTGGTTGACATTCCTGCTGTCAGCATGCCAATTGCACGCTCCCTCAAATCTTGCAACATCTGTGGCATTGTGCTGTGTGATAAAACTGCACCTTTCAGAGTGGCCTTTTATTGTGGGCAGTCTAAGGCACACCTGTACACTATTCATGGTGTCTACTCAGCATCTTGATATGGCACACCTGTGAGGTGGGATGGATTATCTCAGCAAAGGAGAAGTGCTCACTATCACAGATTTAGACTGGTTTGTGAACAATATTTGAGGGAAATGGTGATATTGTGTATGTGGAAAAAGTTTTAGATCTTTGAGTTCATCTCATACAAAATGGGAGCAAAACCAAAAGTGTTGCGTTTATATTTTTGTTGAGTGTACGAGGTCTATTAGATAAGAAACCAACACTTTTATTTTTTTTTAACTATATGGATTTGAATGACGTGCGATTACACCAATCATGCTTGAACCCTCGTGCGCATGCGTGAGTTTTTTCACGCGTGTCGGTGACGTCATTTCCCTGTGGGCAGGCCTTGAGTGAGATGTGGTCCCGCCCTCTCGGCTGAATTCCTTTGTTTCACACGCTGCTCAAGACGGCGCGCGTTGCTTTATCAAAATTTTTTCTGGACCTGTGAGGAATATCCGAGTGGACACTATTCGAGAAATTCAGCTGGTTTTCGGTGAAAAGTTTAACAGCTGATGAGAGATTATGGGGTGTTTCTGTCGGTGTAAGGACTTCCCACGGGGCGGGACGTCGTGCAGCGCTTCCAGGCGCCATCGTCGGCCTGTTTCGACCTGAAAACATCCTAATTTAAGGCTTAATTCACCCAGGACGTCGTGAGAGAACAGAGAAGATTCAGAAGAGGCCGGCATGAGGACTTTATGCGGACATTCCACTGTTTAAGGACATTTTTTAATGAAAGACGTGCGCGCAAATTCGCCGAGTCGTTTCTGTGATGATTCGGCGAATCTGTGTGCGCCGCGACAGGAAAAACATCTCCGTGTTGAAAACCATTTGTAAAATTCAGGCGGCTTTTGATGGCTTTCAACAACTGAGTAACTGAGAAATTGTTTAACAGCTTGGGCATGTTCCAACTTGCCCGTTAAGGTTTCCAACGGAGGTGTTTTTCCTGTCGCGACCCCCCGCGGTCGGGTCCAGCCCGACATGCGACTCTGCCCGCACGTTCTTTCATTACAAAATGTCCGTTAACAATGGAATGTCCGAATAAACTCCTCATGCCGACTTCTTCTGAAAGTTCTCTGTTCTCTGACGACTTACTGGGTCAACAGAGCCTGAAATGTGGAGGTTTTCAACTTGAAACGGCGAGACGCTGCCGCCTCGAAGCGCAGATCGCCATCAGGCGCCGTGGGCCGTCCTTAAAGCGACACTACTGGACCAAAATCTCTCATCAGCCGTTAAAATTTTTACCGAAAACCAGCTGAATTTATCAAATGGCGTCCACTCAGTTGTGCCTTACAGTTTTGAAAAAAATTTAATCAAACAAAGCAGCAGTCTCTGAGCCATTCCTAAGCAATGAAAAAATCGACGAGAGGGTGGTGACTCCTCACTCAAAGACTGCCCACAGGCGAATGACGTAACAAACAGGCATGAAAAAACTCTTGCATGCCCACGAGGGTTCAAGCATGTCTGATGTAATCACACGTGATTCAAATCCATACGGTTTTTGAAAAAAATAATAAGGTCGGATACTTTTCTAATAGACCTCGTATATGTGTGTGTGTGTGTGTGTGTGTGTGTGTACATATTTGTGTATAGTATTAGCCCAGTGACAGACTGACATCTTTTCCAGGGTGTACTACGCCTCACACCCTATGACTGCTGTGATAGGCTCCAGCATTATTTTATTCCTTTTTGAAGTGTTAAAGTTATTTTTATGTTTGCATTTAATATTTGTGTTTTACTGTTTTTTTTGTTGCGTTGTTGAAAAGTTAGTTATACTTGCTTTGAACAGGGTGCACATAACTGGTACTCATTGTGCTTTTATGTGCAAAAAAATTGTTGCACAGCAGAGGGAAACACTTCTCCTACAATCTATCAATGCTTTCCTCTTATGAAGTGCTTCCCTTGTGTTTCCTGCTGCGCATAATTTACTATTAACATACACAAGCACCATGAGTACCAGTTATGTGCGTGCTTGGCTATAAGCATAAAATGTAATTAACTATTTAACCCTCTGGGGTCCGAGGGCATTTTTTGGACAGTTCACTCGCCTGGCATAAATGTTTTATTATTGCTGTTAACAGCTCTCCCTGCATCCCACAATCAGGTTTTATGTCTCTTGTTTTTCAGGACAACCTGTGCTTTCAGAATATATATGGTTTTGTTGTGTTTTATAAGTGTAATAAAGGTTTACAATCAAAAATAGGCAAGGAAAAAATTAAGCGAAAAATAATTTTCCACACACGGGTGATTCTTAGACTACGGGCACTTATTATGTCCTTTGATCATATTGTATGAAAAACAGATAAAAGGGGAAATTTCACACTTTTATAGTTAGGGTTAGGGTTAGGGTTAGGGGTTAGTGTGTTAAAGTGTGTTAAGAAATTTGTTCTAGTAGTCTATGATGACTTTTTCACCTTTTTTCAGCATCATTATATGCAAATATTGCCGTTTTCTGCTTGTCCCACACCCAGACTTTTGATCTTCAATGATAAAAATGAATGGTAAAGAAACGTTTTTTCTAATGTTTTAAAATATCTCTGAATAAAATATCAGTAAAATAATCAAAACATAATTGGGGTATTCAATGTCATACAACTGTTGTGATTTTTTTTTTAACAAAATGTAGTTGTCCCACACTATTGCCATAATTTCCACCACAACACTGTAATGTCCCTTTAAACAGTTTGTATGAAAGATTGTTTGGGTAGTTTCTATGGAGATAAACAGTGACATCAGAGCACATGTATTTAGCGCCAAATCACAACAAACAGTTGCCCCAAGGCGCTTTATATTGTAAGGCAATGGTGTGGTGGAAATTACATTTACAAGGCCAATAGTGCCCGTAGTTAAAGAATCACCCACACATTTATTCAAAACACACAGCAAACTATAATAAACAACTGTTTTGACACTTTATAAAGGTAATTTGAGGTCTTGTGTGAAAGACTGTATGAGAAAAAGGTTCAAACAATAAACACAAATGCATATTTTGAACAATATATACAAAATGGTCTATGCGTTTTGTTGTCCATTGATATGGTAAACAGTGCTTTACACAGAGAAAGCAACAGAGTTATCCAGTAACATTGACATGCAAACTAGTGGAGCAATCCTGATAGTTACACACTCTTTGTTTGATCACATAAGTTTGTCATCAGAGGCTCTCTGTCTGCTCCGTGAGCTTTCACTTTCGCTGTGCGTAATGGTGCAGGGCGCACTGAGTATTTACTAATAGTATGTACTCACTGGAGCACTCAGGGTGCTATTCAAATGGGCCAACTAGTAACACATCACTCTTGAAAACGATCTTTGGCTTTTCATGTGAGGTAAATCTGCGCTATGATTGGATTTTGGAAAACCATGTGACAGTGAACCAATTCTGATTGGACGCTCACATTGCGCACATCATCACACAGCTTCTTTGAGGAGTACAAAGATGGCTGATGGCTGGCTCGAAAGTCCACAGAGTTACCTTTTCAGCAAAAAAAAAGAGTAAGTTTCTATCTCATATCATTACAAAGTTATTTATAATTCAGTAAAGCTTGGTCTACGCCGTCGTATACAACGCCGTCGGCCCCAGAGGGTTAATCACTGTAAAAAAGTCAGTCTTATTACTTAGAAAAAATACAGTATGGTCAGCAGGAGACATCAGCTGATTGAACTTATTACTTCCCTTTGTCCCACACCATTTTAAATTTTGCACAAATCTTTGACACCATCTAATGATGGGTAAAGGAATTTTTCAAAGATCAAAGACAAGACAGGACCTTTTTCTGTTGCAGAAGCTGATATCTGTTCATTTTGCAAGAACATTTAGCATTCTTTGTCCAGTTTCCTCAAAAGGTGCGGCTGCAGCCTTGCCTTAGCTCGTGGTTATGATCGAGTTTCTAAAATCGAGCAATTCTATATTTGGACCATGACTGACATTTTCAATCAAACTCGACAACCATGGAGTTTGAATCTGTAAAAACAAAGAAAACTTTCAATGTCCTATTTTCTTAATGTCATCATGTTAGGTTTTCCTAAAATAAAATTCAGCTGAATGTGCAAGAACAGTTAAGATTACACTTTCCCAAAGGTTCTCTAAAGCAGCCAAATTGGACTGTGAATTTCTGTTTAACACTTCCTTTGAGGGATCTTTTTGCTCACAGTACAGAGCCCTTCTTCATACAGCCCCATACTGTCTCTCTCCCTATTTGTCCTGTTCTTTTGTTGTCTGTCTTTCTCCTCGGTCATCTGGTCATCACCTCCCTCCCTCCAAAGCACACATCTTCTTCAGTTGTGGCAGTATCTCCTTCCACCCGAGTGCCTCTCAGACCATTTCCCCATAATATCAGTCTGCTCCTTCACCGGAACAGAGACTGATGTGGGACTTCAGTAGAAGTGCAGTCACGGAGAGAGAGAGATGTGGAGAAATGGAGGACAGCAGTCTGATGTAACGCATCAGTTGTCACCGCTGAGACTGACTGTATTGGACACAAACAAATCTGCATGGACATTAAAGTCTGAAATGCAACAGTGATATTCACTGTTTACAAGTAAAAGGTCTGAATTTCTGCTTTAAAACTGTTACTACTGCCTCACAGAGGAATTAAAGAGGACAAAATGCTTTGTTTCTGGTTAAACATAGCACATTTTTCATATATTGTGTAAAAGATAGCAATAAACACTTCTAAAACTGAAAACGTTTTTATAACTTGATAACACCTCTGGAGTGATTTACAAGACATCTTGTGGACGTTAGCCTGATGATGTCACTGGCTGGTGTAGCTAGCTGCCAACTTCACTTTGTTTCTGTGTAAATATAACCTCTTTGTCATATATTATGTGAAAGCTAGCAACAAATAAATACTACTAAAATTGAAAAAAAAAACTTTTTGTAACCTGACAACACCTCTGGAGTGATTTACAAGACATCTCGTAGACGTCAGTGTGTACACACATCACAGGAGGTCAAAGCTAACTTCCACACTTTTTTCAAAAGTTCATGTATGTGCAAAGGCATGCCCTCCTACAGATGCCATTAAAATGTAACTAAAATTTTGTTTATGATTGATTAACATATTGAGTTTATTCTGCCACATCAGTATAAATATAGAGGTGAATATTGAATGATACATTGATAACACAATAAAGCATAAACCCTTATTTCCATTGTGGTATTTGTGATATTATCACGTGACAAATAGAGGGGCTTGATTGAACATGTACAAATTGTACATAAGACAATCAGATCTTAATAAATAATGTAAATACAATTAATGTATAATTATATATATATATATATATATATATATATATATATATATATATATATATACACATACATACACAGTGGTGGGCACAGTTCTGATAATCCGATAACAGATCCAGTAGTGTTCATAATAATAGTAGTGCTATGTGTCTAAAAAGATTAATCCAGGTTTTGAGTATATTTCTTATTGTTACATGCAGGGGCGGTCCTGGAGGTGGGCTGACTGGGCAGCCGCCGAGGGCGGCATCGCGGGGGGGGGGCACGAGCGTGCGGAAAAAAAAAAACGTCAAAAAAAAAAAAACCTGTCCAAAAAAAAGAAAGAAAGAAATAAAACCGGGGTGTGGGGGGTTGTCCTGACGAGGGAGTTCGTGGTTACGTTACGGCAGAGCGCCCCCCCCATCTCACCTCTCGCGTTAGGTGAGCAACGCTGCACGGTGCAGAGTTTGTGCAGGGGGAGGAATCATTCAATGTTTGGACGAGGAGGTGGTCGAAATGGAGTAAGACATAATCATGGATAGGAAACGATCAAAGCCATCAGGTGCCCAATTTCGAAAGAAAAAGAAAGAAGAAAAGGAGAAACGAGCAAAGGAAAATGGTATGTATTGATTTACGTATTCCCGCAGCGTCACAGTGCTTTAAACAGTGTGGATGCTCAGCGTCCACAGAGTTTAATAGCGAAGCAAAGACTGCAGCGAAACGAGACGAGTCATTGGATAAATGCTGGGCTTTGTCTCGCCCATCGGACGCTCAGCGTGTCTGGGGGTCTATGGGGCAGTGGGCTGGCCTCGGCTGGCCAGGACGCTCAGCTTCTGCATGATGATTGGATGATCTGTCTGAGGCTGAATCCCTTTTTGATTGACAGCGAAATGAGCGAATCAGCGATCTTTTGGTGTAAACATCCGTGGGAGCATTTTTTAATTTTCATTCTGTTCTGAGTTGAACCGGAGACTTTTCTAATCCTCTTAGCGGCATTTTCTTTGTTAAAAACGACTAGAGACGAATCGAGCTTCTATTTCTGGTGTGTTTTTTTGTAGCTGCTTGTGTTTGGAGACTGACTTCTATCACTCTTTCTGACTTCTATCGCAGTTTCTGTCCCTACCGAGCAGCGGGTGCTGCTGAGCTCCTTCACCGTTACAAAACACTCAAAGGCCTCTACTGGTGGTTGGCTCTCACTGCGGTATTGTATCACTTCCTGTTCCGGAGCACAGCGGTGTTTTTCTGTATCTGTTAGCTGTTTAATCTGCGCAGTTAGATTGATCTAGTTATCTAGATTACGATTTGTTTCCCAGTGTAATCTTCACGTGCCTTAACTAAAGCACTCCTTCTGCTGAATCACCTCTAAATTATTTACACATTATTCACTTTGCGTGTTTTTAGGAAACCGCTAGCTTAGCGCAGCTACTAGCTCTTAGCCGGTTTAGCATGGTGGCTTCTCCTGTCTCTCCCGCACTTTTCTGTTCTGGGTGTGAAATGTTTAGTTATTCCTCGGCCTCCTTTAGCAGTAACGGTACTTGTAATAAGTGTAGCTTATTCATAGCTTTGGAGGCCAGGCTGGGTGAATTGGAGACTCGGCTCCGCACCGTGGAAAATTCTACAGCTAGCCAGGCCCCTGTAGTCGGTGCGGACCAAGGTAGCTTAGCCGCCGTTCGTTCCCCTCTGGCAGATCCCGAGCAGCCGGGAAAGCAGGCCGACTGGGTGACTGTGAGGAGGAAGCGTAGCCCTAAACAGAAGCCCTGTGTACACCGCCAACCCGTTCACATTTCTAACCGTTTTTCCCCACTCGACGACACACCCGCCGAGGATCAAACTCTGGTTATTGGCGACTCTGTTTTGAGAAATGTGAAGTTAGCGACACCAGCAACCATAGTCAATTGTCTTCCGGGGGCCAGAGCAGGCGACATTGAAGGAAATTTGAAACTGCTGGCTAAGGCTAAGCGTAAATTTGGTAAGATTGTAATTCACGTCGGCAGTAATGACACCCGGTTACGCCAATCAGAGGTCACTAAAATTAACATTAAATCGGTGTGTAACTTTGCAAAAACAATGTCGGACTCTGTAGTTTCTCTGGGCCCCTCCCCAATCGGACCGGGAGTGACATGTTTAGCCGCATGTTCTCCTTGAATTGCTGGCTGTCTGAGTGGTGTCCAAAAAATGATGTGGGCTTCATAGATAATTGGCAAAGCTTCTGGGGAAAACCTGGTCTTGTTAGGAGAGACGGCATCCATCCCACTTTGGATGGAGCAGCTCTCATTTCTAGAAATCTGGCCAATTTTCTTAAATCCTCCAAACCGTGACTATCCAGGGTTGGGACCAGGAAGCAGAGTTGTAGTCTTACACACCTCTCTGCAGCTTCTCTCCCCCTGCCATCCCCTCATTACCCCATCCCCGTAGAGACGGTGTCTGCTCCCAGACCACCAATAACCAGCAAAAATCTATTTAAGCATAAAAATTCAAAAAGAAAAAATAATATAGCACCTTCAACTGCACCACAGACTAAAACAGTTAAATGTGGTCTATTAAACATTAGGTCTCTCTCTTCTAAGTCCCTGTTAGTAAATGATATAATAATTGATCAACATATTGATTTATTCTGCCTTACAGAAACCTGGTTACAGCAGGATGAATATGTTAGTTTAAATGAGTCAACACCCCCGAGTCACACTAACTGTCAGAATGCTCGTAGCACGGGCCGGGGCGGAGGATTAGCAGCAATCTTCCATTCCAGCTTATTAATTAATCAAAAACCCAGACAGAGCTTTAATTCATTTGAAAGCTTGACTCTTAGTCTTGTCCATCCAAATTGGAAGTCCCAAAAACCAGTTTTATTTGTTATTATCTATCGTCCACCTGGTCGTTACTGTGAGTTTCTCTGTGAATTTTCAGACCTTTTGTCTGACTTAGTGCTTAGCTCAGATAAGATAATTATAGTGGGCGATTTTAACATCCACACAGATGCTGAGAATGACAGCCTCAACACTGCATTTAATCTATTATTAGACTCTATTGGCTTTGCTTAAAATGTAAATGAGTCCACCCACCACTTTAATCATATCTTAGATCTTGTTCTGACTTATGGTATGGAAATAGAAGACTTAACAGTATTCCCTGAAAACTCCCTTCTGTCTAATCATTTCTTAATAACATTTACATTTACTCTGATGGACTACCCAGCAGTGGGGAATAAGTTTCATTACACTAGAAGTCTTTCAGAAAGCGCTGTAACTAGGTTTAAGGATATGATTCCTTCTTTATGTTCTCTAATGCCATATACCAACACAGTGCAGAGTAGCTACCTAAACTCTGTAAGTGAGATAGAGTATCTCGTCAATAGTTTTACATCCTCATTGAGGACAACTTTGGATGCTGTAGCTCCTCTGAAAAAGAGAGCTTTAAATCAGAAGTGCCTGACTCCGTGGTATAACTCACAAACTCATAGCTTAAAGCAGATAACCCGTAAGTTGGAGAGGAAATGGCGTCTCACTAATTTAGAAGATCTTCACTTAGCCTGGAACAAGAGTCTGTTGCTCTATAAAAAAGCCCTCCGTAAAGCTAGGACATCTTTCTACTCATCACTAATTGAAGAAAATAAGAACAACCTCAGGTTTCTTTTCAGCACTGTAGCCAGGCTGACAAAGAGTCAGAGCTCTATTGAGCTGAGTATTCCATTAACTTTAACTAGTAATGACTTCATGACTTTCTTTGCTAACAAAATTTTAACTATTAGAGAAAAAATTACTCAAAACCATCCCAAAGACGTATCGTTATCTTTGGCTGCTTTCAGTGATGCCGGTATTTGGTTAGACTCTTTCTCTCCGATTGTTCTGTCTGAGTTATTTTCATTAGTTACTTCATCCAAACCATCAACATGTTTATTAGACCCCATTCCTACCAGGCTGCTCAAGGAAGCCCTACCATTATTTAATGCTTCAATCTTAAATATGATCAATCTATCTTTGTTAGTTGGCTATGTACCACAGGCTTTTAAAGTGGCAGTAATTAAACCATTACTTAAAAAGCCATCACTTGACCCAGCTATCTTAGGTAATTATAGGCCAATCTCCAACCTTCCTTTTCTCTCAAAAATTCTTGAAAGGGTAGTTGTAAAACAGCTAACTGATCATCTGCAGAGGAATGGTCTATTTGAAGAGTTTCAGTCAGGTTTTAGAATTCATCATAGTACAGAAACAGCATTAGTGAAGGTTACAAATGATCTTCTTATGGCCTCGGACAGTGGACTCATCTCTGTGCTTGTTCTGTTAGACCTCAGTGCTGCTTTTGATACTGTTGACCATAAAATTTTATTACAGAGATTAGAGCATGCCATAGGTATTAAAGGCACTGCGCTGCGGTGGTTTGAATCATATTTGTCTAATAGATTACAATTTGTTCATGTAAATGGGGAATCTTCTTCACAGACTAAAGTTAATTATGGAGTTCCACAAGGTTCTGTGCTAGGACCAATTTTATTCACTTTATACATGCTTCCCTTAGGCAGTATTATTAGACGGTATTGCTTAAATTTTCATTGTTACGCAGATGATACCCAGCTTTATCTATCCATGAAGCCAGAGGACACACACCAATTAGCTAAACTGCAGGATTGTCTTACAGACATAAAGACATGGATGACCTCTAATTTCCTGCTTTTAAACTCAGATAAAACTGAAGTTATTGTACTTGGCCCCACAAATCTTAGAAACATGGTGTCTAACCAGATCCTTACTCTGGATGGCATTACCCTGACCTCCTGTAATACTGTGAGAAATCTTGGAGTCATTTTTGATCAGGATATGTCATTCAAAGCTCCCAATTCAGATCAGGGAGACAGACACCCTCTCTACTTTTAAGATTAGGCTTAAAACTTTCCTTTTTGCTAAAGCTTATAGTTAGGGCTGGATCAGGTGACCCTGAACCATCCCTTAGTTATGCTGCTATAGACGTAGACTGCTGGGGGGTTCCCATGATGCACTGTTTCTTTCTCTTTTTGCTCTGTATGCACCACTCTGCATTTAATCATTAGTGATCGATCTCTGCTCCCCTCCACAGCATGTCTTTTTCCTGGTTCTCTCCCTCAGCCCCAACCAGTCCCAGCAGAAGACTGCCCCTCCCTGAGCCTGGTTCTGCTGGAGGTTTCTTCCTGTTAAAAGGGAGTTTTTCCTTCCCACTGTAGCCAAGTGCTTACTCACAGGGGGTCGTTTTGACCGTTGGGGTTTTACATAATTATTGTATGGCCTTGCCTTACAACATAAAGCGCCTTGGGGCAGCTGTTTGTTGTGATTTGGCGCTATATAAAAAAAAAATTGATTGAATTGATTGAAAGGCGGACAAACTTCACACTAGCCTCGCGCCACTCCCAGCTAGCGAGCTAGCTAGGTAGCAAGCTGCACATAATGGCAGACAATTTGAATGTTGTGGACCGGATTTTGGCGAAGTCATTTGATAGTCTTCCTTACGAAGAAGCCATGGCTGCTGTCATGGCTTCAGCTCTCAATGGTTTGCAGGCCAAAGTTAAAGCAACAGCCCCCAGTGCAATGTTTGTGCATTGCTATGCACACAGACTGAATCTGGTTCTGTCTCAGGGCACTAAATGCTTATCTGAGTGCAGAATATTTTTTGCATCACCCTCTGGGTTTGCCACATTTTTCTCAAAATCCACAAAGAGGATGTCTTTTCTTGAGTCTGCAGGCTGCTCAAGGTTGCCCAGAAATGCTTCTACTCGATGGAATTTCACATCACGGATAGTGAGCACTGTGGCAAACAATTATGATGCCCTCCTGCAAACTTTTGTATATAGACTGTTTTCCTCTTACTTCTTTTGCACTTCTTGTTATTTATGACAAATTATTGTGGTTTGCCATTTTTGCCTTTAAAGAGTGTTAACTTCTTCACTTGTTGCTTCCTGTTACTTATGATACACAATAGTGTTTGTTATTTCTTTTTATGTGTACAGTAATGGGTATAGAATTTACCTCTGTCATTAGTTCATTTATTTATGATACATGATTGCGTTTTACCATTTTTGCCACTTTAATGTATAGGGTTTTTTTGTACATTTTTTGTCATTTCATGGTATTCTGTAATATACAGATTAACTTCTTTTCTTATTTATATGGTGCGACTTTAATGGTGGTTTAAGTCTTGTTCATCATGGTGAATGGTACTCTATGATAATGCAAAGTGCACTCTGTTGGTAAAACTGAATGACGTGCAATATTTTGACCATCGGGTGGTGCTGTAGTGCAGTTGTGCTTTCTTAAATACCTGTACTGTACATAGTTATAATGTGAAGTCACTGAGTCTTTTGTTTTTTTATGTTCAAAAACTTTATTGAAGTAATTATTGTTTATCTTTGTGTTTGTTATTGCAGTAGACATTAAAACCGGAAATTTGTTCTTGAAAATAGCTGTTGTGAGTTAATTTGTGGGATTGTGGGTGTTCTGGACGAAGTTAGTGTTTTCATGGGTGGTGGGGTGGAGGTGGTGGCCACGTTAGTGTGCGCAGGGGGGGGGGGGGGCGCACGCAGGGGGTTTCGCCCGGGGAATAAATCACTCTAGGACCGCCACTGGTTACATGGGAAACAAGGTACCAGTAGATTCAGTAGATTCTCACAAAACCAACAAGACCAAGCATTCATGATATGCACACTCTTAAGGCTATGAAATTGGGCTATTAGCAAAAAAAAAGTAGAAAAGGGGGTGTTAGTAATAATAGTAGTGTGGCATTGACTCAGTGAGTTTGTCAATTTTGTGGAACAAACAGGTGTGAATCAGGTGTCCCCTATTTAAGGATGAAGCCAGCACCTGTTGAACATGCGTTTCTCTTTGAAAGCCTGAGGAAAATGGGACGTTCAAGACATTGTTCAGAAGAACAGCGTAGTGTGATTAAAAAGTTGATTGAAGAGGGGAAAACTTATACACAGGTGCAAAAAATTATAGGCTGTTCATCTACAATGATCTCCAATGGTTTAAAATGGAGGAAAAAACCAGAGACGCGTGGAAGAAAATGGAAAACAACCATCAAAATGGATAGAAGAAGAACCAGAATGGCAAAGGCTCACCCACTGATCAGCTCCACGATGATCAAAGACAGTCTGGAGTTACCTGTAAGTGCTGTGACAGTTAGAGGACACCTGTGTGAAGCTAATTTATTTGTAAGAATCCCCCACAGAGTCCCTCTGTTAAATAAAAGACATGTGGAGAAGAGGTTACAATTTCCCAAAGAACACATCAACCTGCCTAAAGAGAAATAGAGGAATATTTTGTGGACTGATGAGAGTAAAATTCTTCTTTTTGGGTCCAAGGGCCGCAGACAGTTTGTGAGACGACCCTCAAACTCTGAATTCAAGCCACAGTTCACAGTGAAGACAGTGAAGCATGGTGGTGCAAGCATCATGATATGGGCATGTTTCTCCTACTATGGTGTTGGGCCTATATATATCGCATACCAGGTATCATGGATCAGTTTGGATATGTCAAAATACTTGAAGAGGTCATGTTGCTTTATGAGAGGAGGACATGCCCTTGAAATGGGTGTTTCAACAAGACAATGACCCAAAGCACACTAGTAAACGAGCAAAATCTTCAAAAATCAACAAAATTAATGCCTCGCAGATGTGAAGAAATCATGAAAAACTGTGGTTATACAACTAAATACTAGTTTAGTGATTCACAGGATTGCTAAAAAAGCAGTTTGAACATAATTTTGAGTTTGTATCGTCAACAGCAGATGCTACTACTGTATTATTGTGAACACCCCCTTTTCTACTTTTTTTTTTTTACTAATAGCCCAATTTCATAGCCTTAAGAGTGTGCATATCATGAATGCTTGGTCTTGGATTTGTGAGAATCTACTGAATGTACTGGTACCTTGTTTCACATGTAACAATAAGAAATATACTCAAAACCTGGATTAATCTTTTTAGTCACATAGCACTACTATTATTCTGAACACTACTGTAATGATTGAAAATAATGTTTTTATTATCGGATTATCTTTTTAGATTACTTTAAAAACCATTATCAGACTAATTATCTTCCGATAAATCTTTGTCCCTATAATTTTTAGACCGTTAACGTAGTAAACAGCTACAAACATTTTTAAAATTTAAAATCAGTTGAGCACCTACCTGTTGAAAGTTTCATAGCAGATATATAGTTCTACCCTCTGCAAACTGAAGAGCTGCTTATCTGGAATTTTGTTTTGGCAAGTTTTCACAGTCTCTACTGCCATCTACTGGCCAGTAGTGTTCATGGCAGTATTCGTACTGAAACTGGGCAGACACTGTATGATATTTTTAATCACTGTACTCGGTTTCAGTTAAAACTGTAACACAGAACCGCACGGTGTAAAAGTTCAGAGCACACGATTTATGTTCTCACACACATTGTAAACCCAGCTTAAGTACTGAATGTCTGGCACCAGTAGATCATGACAGTGTTCTTTTATTTATTTTTGACACAGGTTATATCAGGCAGTTATCTAACTACAACTTTTTTGAAAATGCCTTTTTTAACAAATAAAAAAATGGAATATTTATCTGTAAACAAGAACACAAGACACATATCACATTAACGTGTTAGTTTACATAATGTATGAGTCAAACCAATCAGTGTTAGTCGAGGCACATTTTACCCAGAATCCTTTGTGATCTGTCTGTGTTTGTTACAAAACTTCAGAATTAGTGCATTATTCAACATTAAAATATATATGTTATATTTTAACTTTGTACAAATGACAGAATTGACAGTTATTCTATCAGTATTCATTTTATTTTTACACCAAACCATAACTTAGCATTGCTTTATTTTCCAAGACCTCCTCCGCCTGATGGCAGCGTTGCGATTGAGCAGAGAGGTGAGCTTCATAGCTCTTCTCAGTTTGCATCTCTGCTGGAAACCATATAGTAAACAGGAAATTCCAGCAGGGGGCAGGATACTCAAAGACAGAAATGTTGACTCATTGTTTGGGTCTATTGTCCTTTTTAATGCTTCCAAAAGCGATTGTGGTGTTAAAACTCAAAATCAGCTTGTCAGTAGTTGCAAGTGTACCAGAGACAATACTGGAATTTATCGGTTATCTATAACTTCCGATACATTTTTGGGTGGTTTATCTTTATCAAAGGTAACTTTTAAGTTATGATTATCTGTTATCAAAGTAAATTTTTTGCTTATCTGTGCCCACCACTGTATATTTATACCATGGTCAGTGAGAATTCCATGTCTAACTGCCGTGCATTATATTCATGTATATGCGCATGTAGTTCGGAAAGTTAAGTCACTGTAATATCACTCCACTCTGGTCGTCACCATAGCAACGCGCAAATCAGTTGGCGCAGATCAGCTGTGTTTTGACAGGTGAATGACAGAAACGCGATAAAACATGGATTTCCAAGTGAATTTTAATATTTTTGGCCAAAATAAAACGTTTGAGGAATGGGAAGAGGAGGAGCTCAAACGAGAAGAACAGCAAAAGCAACGGCGTAAAGATTTAACATTGGACGAAATGGACAAGATTGAAGACGGGAAAGAAGAAGAGAACGGTTGCCAAGGATGAAAATATCTTGAGACTGGCATCAAATAGTCCCAAATGCTTATGCATTTTTATCAAGTTCTGTTAACTTAAATAAATATTTGTGTGTTAGCTCACTGTGTGGGACCATGGTATAAGCAGATTAAACATTCAAACTGTATAATGCACAGCATCTCGTTGTTTAATCCTTACATATCTATCTATCTATCTATCTATCTATCTATCTATCTATCTATCTATCTATCTATCTATCTATCTATCTATCTATCTATCTATCTATCTATCTATCTATCTATCTATCTATCTATCTATCTATCTATCTATCTATCTATCTATCTTATAAAGAAGACAATGCTCATATGGGTGAGGGTATTTTAGCACTGAGTTATATTTTTCAGTTATAATTCTAAGAAAAAAGTGTCATTGTCTGTTCAATGCAGAAATAGTAAGTGAAAAACATGCAGATGATGCCATGATTCCATGTCACCTCAAATCTCAATGTTAATTTTCTTGCAGTCCTTACATGCGCACACACGCACACACACGTACGAACGGACAGAGCAGCAACACAACACAAAGATGATTCTCCCTCCTCTGGTTCTTCTCTGTTCTGTCTTTCTCATTTTCCTTCCCTTTTTCTTCCACTGCATCTAACTATGCCTCCTCCTCCTCCACCTCCTCCTCCTCCTGCCCCCTCCTGCTGCAGGGAACCATGCATCTTGTCTCTAGTTCACTGGTCAAACACACACAGCGTGCCGCCCTCATTCCCTTCACTATAATCAGGACGCTTGGCAGCACTGTGGGGATGTTACATTTTCTGATGCATCACTTGAGATGGCCCGGGAAGCTACTTCACAAGGATGTGTGGTGTCCTAAAGGCAAGCTTGACTAATTCTTAAAAAAAACCGAAAAAAAAAAAAAAAAAAACCTTTTCATACACTCAAAGCATTTGGACTTCTATGTTGTCTTTCCGTAAGCCTTACACAGCCTTGGGAACAGTAAATGTCAGCTGTGATTGTATCTCTTTAGCTGTTTTCTTCTTTTCCAACCCCAAAATCTCTTTTTTTTTTACCTCCATTGTTTCTTCTCTCAACTGTATATCTCCTGTTTCCTGCCTGAGTCTCAGTCTCTGTCTCCCTTCGGACCCCACCGTGACTCTTGCTCGTTCTCACCAGCCTACATTAGGCCAGTCTAGAGAAGGGATGCTAAGGAGACATAAGGAGACAGCTCATAAGCGCTTGGGGGGGTGGGGAAACTGCATCAGGTCTTGTCATATAGACATAAGAAGTGTCTCAAACTGTGAACTCAAATGACAGACCCACATTCAAGAAAGCATCAACTGCACTGGTGGATATCAAACAGCACTCGTCCCGCTGTGTCAGCATCTAGTTTTCATTAATAAATCCATTTGCATTAATGTTCTGAGCGGATGACGGGGTTTTCCTTCTATATCACACTCGAAAACATCACAGTGATCATAATCACGCACAGTCAAATTAAAAATAAAATAAGAGCAGAAGTCTATACAAAAACGAACTGTCAACTTTTCATCTCATTCCTGAGATGTGGTCATGAATTCACTACCCCGGGCTACCAACATGATGGCAAGGGTTTAAATCTTTTGCCTGGCTGTGTCCTTGGACAAGACACTTGTCTCAGTCCACTCACTTGTAAATAGGCAGTAGCCTTGGCTGGAGAACTAACTTGCATTGGACTGGTGCCTCTTCCAGGGAAAGTTGTAGTCTCTTATTTGCTTCGTGCTACAGAATACAGAGATAAGCACCAGCACCAACAGGCATCAGGCATATGTCGGACACTGCACCCAATGACTACAAACTTTCTCAGAATGCAAAAGATGGAAAATCACACCCTCCTTTTTCTGGGTCAGGCTCAAAACATCTCAAGCACCTCTCATACTTCTTCTTTGACCTATGACATTGATATGCCTTGTGTTTTGAGCAATACGGTTCACTGATTTTATACACAAATTTTGATTAAAATTATGCTTTGTATTTGGGGGCTATTTGGCATCGCAGTCTTGTTTGAACCCTGCGTGATATCGCGGGATTTGAGCGCTTACGGGGACCTGCGCTCCCATTGTGCAAAATATACACAGCATAACTTCACACGGGTAAATGGTGTTTGCTTTCGGCTGCAATCACCGAAGCAGTCGTGAAAATTTTTTTTTAATTTTTTGGTTCTCAGTAGAGAAGAAAAGACGAGGAGAATGGGAGTCGTTGTGTCAGTAAGTGTTAGCCTACACAGCTAACCAGCTCATAAACAAACTGCAACACATGTCCACTTTCCCACCACATCGTCACTTTTTCTTTGCATTTTCACTTTGTTTGTGTGTAATTTGCCCAAAAAACCCATCGAAAATACGGTGGTTGGTCCCCTGGAAGTAGAGAAATTCCATCATATGCATCATATTTTACCCCATTAGTACCTGCCCTCAAACAAGACTGTGGTGCCCAGTTGTTATGGACAGTGATGGATGACCTCTGATTTGACAATGGGCTTGTACCTACTATGACCATGACATGACCTGGGTTGCAAGATTAATGGTCCCAGAGTTTTCCCATCAAGTTTGATTGAAAGTGCTCTTTGTGTTTTTGGAGATATTACAGTGGACAGTAAATAATAACATCTGATTGGACCATGCACTTGACATGACTTGTATTGTGAGTTGAAGGCCCACTGAGTTTATCCACCCAATCTGACTGAAATTACTCTCTGTGTTTTTGAGATATTGCCACCAACAGTTGAGGATTTTGATTTAATTTGATCTCAGCCTTTGACCTGACCTATATTGTGAGAGGACAATCCACTAAATTTACCCACCAAATTTAAATGATATTGATCTTTGTGTTTTGGAGATATTGCCCAAGACAGACAAACAGGGCCGTTACAATAGCCTCTTAATGTTATGCGGTGAGACTAAAAAGAAGAACCAGTTGGAAGACATAGGTTTGCCAAGATTAAGAGCCTTCTATGACACTGATGCCAGCTGTGATGGTATCTTTTATTTATTTATTTTCTCTCAGTTGTTTCTTCTCTCAACTGCATGTATCCCAATTCCTGCGTCAGTCTCAGGCTCCGTCTCCACGTGACAACACTGAATTGTCTTCTGGTCATGCACATTTTTCCATGTGAATCTCTTTGCAATAATAATTATAGATTTAAAAAGACAAGAAAATCAGAACTGGAGTAAAATTTTGTTTGTTTGTGTGCATGTGTGTGTGTGTGCATGTGTGTTTGTGTATGTGTGTGTGTGTGTGTGTGTAAAACTCCTGGAGTATATGGTGTGTGACAGATGATAGAGGATAAAGAGCCTGGCCCGGGGATGCTCCCTCACTGTGCTGCTATCTGTAGCTCGCTCACTGAAAGATCAGCATCTTTAAGCAACAACACATTTGTGTGTAAACGACCATGAAGGTCTTTATTCCTCACATTTTCTTGTCTTTTGTACCCACACAGCCATAATCAAAACTATATGCATTTACACGATATTTAAACAAAAGCAGCACCGTCAATACAATAAATTATTGTTACATTAATGGCAAAGTCATAATATAAGCAGTGTTTTTATAAAACTTTTGTCCTGTTCTTAAATACCTTTCAAAAGTTTTGATGTTTGTGGGGACAGTAAAGCCGCAGGGTTAATCTTATACTGTATATAGTAGGGATGTCCCGATCAGGTTTTTTTGGCCCCGATCCGATTCTGAGTCATCTGATTTTGAGTATCTGCCAATACTGAGTCCCAATCCAATAATTTAAAAAACTGAATGAACAGTGAACAAATGCTAAATATATAATAATTTCATTTTAATCACCTTATTTTATTATTTATCACTTAAACAGTGCACTTCTCCTTGAGGTAGCTTGAACAATCAAGTAATAATCTACCAGACTTAAAAAAATGTACAAATTTCCATGTTATTTTATTTGTCTAAAAATAAATGTCAAAGGTTCTTTATGTTAAACAAGAAATTATCTAATCTGAAATAACAGGTGGTTTTAATTTATAGATGAAAGGTTTTTAAAGAACCATTTATTGATTTAGCTGTTTTAATTACAAGTGTTCTAAACTTTTTTCTTTTTGTTAATCAGATGACAGATCGTCGTCCTGAGGACTTGGTCAGCACCGGGTCCTGCTGCGCACGGAGGGATGACTGAGCAAGAGCTTCAGTGGGAAAGTGTCCATCATCCTCTTGTCGTTCCATCGAGGCGTCAGGCTGAGTGCGTAAACACACAAACAGCAGTTCTGCAAAAGAAACTTTGCGCACGTAACTCCCCCCACCTCTGTCTGGTTGAACTTATGTTTTTTCTTTTGTTCAATTAAAAAAAAAAAAGAATGGGTTGAACTTTGACCGCGTCAGCCTGCCGACAAGCGGCAATGCACGCTCCCGTCAGAAGCGTCACGCCAAAAGCCGAGCTAAAGCGACACTTCTGACGCCTCTAAAAAGCAACGCATCTCACGCCTCTGATGCTTCCGATGCGTGAAAGGCCCATTAATCTGCAATAATGAGCCTGAAATAGCGCTGATCAAAATAATGAGGATAAAATCTATATCGGATTCGGATGCAACCGTCCGATTTCGATCAAGTCTGAAACCACGTGATCGGGCCCGATTTCCGATCAGATCGGGACATCCCTAGTATACAGTATAAGATAATGGAAATGCAAATTATATATAATATGCATTTCCTTTATTTATCCATAACTTCTGACACAATATGTCATTATAATGCTTTTAAATTGATTATATTTAACAGGCGTGGGTGGAAACTGTTTGAGGAGCATGCGCACTCTGCTCACATGACATACAGTACATATTATCAACACATTACTTTATGAAACCTGCCCTCAATGGATTTGAAGACTCCTGACTTTGATAACTAAGTCATATGTCCGTATGTGACCATACGCACAGGGTTGCCATAGTGTCATTCCATGTCAACAAACCTCACCATCCCCAAGTCACCCACTTAGAATTTATTGGACAAGTTCTTAATTGTAGATCTATATGTATGAAGTGATTTTGAGTGAAGTGATTTTTTTTACTTGTTCACATGTGCGCGCGCAAACGGGACAGGAGGTCCTCAAACTGGGTCCTGGAGAGGTGGAAGTACCGCTGAAAGCAACCGTCATCCAGACGCAGCTCCTGCAGCAAAAGATGAAACTCCCTGAATTGGGACGGCGCCGCTGGCAAGCAGAATGGAAGCTCCTCCTATTTGATGACACAATGGGGTGAATTTTCGCAGTGAAAGCAGAGCAACACACCGGATGATGGTGGCGCGTCTCTAATTTGTGGTGTCGTGTGTCGTGCGGTGTGAACGCTGCATTAGACTGCATTAGATATAAGTTGTGATAAGGATGTTACAACCCCTGGCAAAAATTATGGAATCACCGGTCTCGGAGGATGTTCATTCAGTTGTTTAATTTTGTAGAAAAAAAGCAGATCACACACATGACACAAAACTAAAGTCATTTCAAATGGCAACTTTATGGCTTTAAGAAACACTATAAGAAATCAAGAAAAAAAGATTGTGGCAGTCAGTAAGGGTTACTTTTTTTAGACCAAGCAGAGGAAAAAAAATATGGAATCACTCAATTCTGAGGAAAAAATTATGGAATCACCCTGTAAATTTTCATTCCCAAAACTAACACCTGCATCATATCAGAGCTGCTCATTAGTCTGCATCTAAAAAGGAGTGATCACACCTTGGAGAGCTGTTGCACTGAGTGGACTGACATGAATCATGGCTCCAACACGAGAGATGTCAGTTGAAACAAAGGAGAGGATTATCAAACTCTTAAAAGAGAGTAAATCATCATGCAATGTTGCAAAAGATGTTGGTTGTTCACAGTCAGCTGTGTCTAAACTCAGGACCAAATACAAAAAACATGGGAAGGTTGTTAAAGGCAAACATACTGGTAGACCAAGGAAGACATCAAAGCTTCAAGACAGAAAACTTAAAGCAATATGTCTCAAAAATCCAAAAATGCACAACAAAACAAATGAGGAACGAATGGGAGGAAACTGGAGTCAACGTCTATGACTGAACTGTAAGAAACCACCTAAAGGAAATGGGATTTACATACAGAAAAGCTAAACGAAAGCCATCATTAACACCTAAACAGAATAAACAAGGTTACAATGGGCTAAGGAAAAGCAATCGTGGACTGTGGATGACTGGATGAAAGTGATATTCAGTGATGAATCTCAAATCTGCATTGGGCAAGGTGATGATGCTGGAACTTTTGTTTGGTGCCTTTGCAATGAGATTTATAAAGATGACTGCCTGAAGAGAACATCTAAATTTCCACAGTCATTGATGATATGGGGCTGCATGTCAGGTAAAGGCACTGGGGAGATGGCTGTCATTACATCATCAATAAATGCACAAGTTTATGTTGATATTTTGGACAATTGAAAGGATGTTTGGGGATGATGAAATCATTTTTCAAGATGATAATGCATCTTGCCATAGAGCAAAAACTGTGAAAACGTTCCTTGCAAAAAGACACATAGGATCAATGTCATGGCATAGGGTCAATGTCGACAAGCAGATCTGATTTGATGCAGGTTTTAGTTTGGGGGATGGAAATTTACAGGGTGATTCCATAATTTATTCCTCAGAATTGCGTGATTCCATATTTTTTTCCTCTGCTTGGTCTAAAAAAGTAACCGTTACTGACTGTCACAATCTTTTTTTCTTGATTTCTTATAGTGTTTCTTAAAGCCAGAAAGTTGCCATTTGAAATGACTTTAGTTTTGTGTCATGTCTGTGATCTGCTTTTTTCCCACAAAATTAAACAACTGAATGAACATCCTCCGAGGCCGGTGATTCCATAATTTTTGCCAGGGGTTGTATTTATTCAGAAATATATGCAATTGATTTTGTTTGGTAAGTGATAGCTTGTAATAAATAATACATACTGTATGGGCAATTGAGTAGAATCTTTTTATTCACATATATACAGAGACAAAGAATATTAGTATTTTTTCCATCTTAAATAAAAAAAAAAAACATCTTTAATGTCCTTGAAGTTTTTCATGTGGCATTTTTGGCAAACAGGTTTAGAAAATTATTTAAGTCATACAGTGACAGCTGACATTGGGACATTGACATTATGTGTGGGGACTCAATCACACAGACAATGTCAAGTAATAGCACGCAGCATTGATAATTTTTGTTTTCTGGAGGCCACAACAATGTATTGCCCTTCCTTGCATGTAATTTTAATCATCTCTTGTGACAGTGTCCCAATGTACCACTTTCTGCCATAAACACAAGCAATACATTTCCCAGTGCATCCAGTTCAGCTGGGGTTGGGACTAATAACAGACTGATGAGTTGGGGGGGGATGCAGAAAAAAAGTTTAATTCTGTGCCGGTGAGTACCATATGGCACGTTTAACATACGGTATACAAGTATGTATCAGTGGGCAGCATGGTGACTTAGCAGTTAGCAACATTGCCTCACAGCAAGAAGGTTGTGGGATCGCTTCCTATCTGGTCCTGTCTGTGCAGAGTTTGCGAGTTCTCTCCATGTTTGTGTGGGTTCCCTCAAGGTGCTCTGGCTTCCTCCCACCTCCAAAGACATGCAGGGTGGGTGGATTGGTGACTCAAAACTGACCGGAGGTGACTGAGGTGCAAGTGTGAATCCGTTTGTCTGTCTATATGTGATCCTGTAACAGACTGGCATGTCCAGGATGTATTCCACCTCTCAGCCAATGACTGCTGGGATAGGCTTAAGCAAACACCCCATCCCCAACCCTGTGACCCTTGATTGGCGTAAGCGAGTATATGAAACTAATATGCTAGTTATTATGATTAATCAAACAACTGCAATGGGCTTTCTGACAATGAACTATGGATACAATCTTAATGCATCTGCTGGAAATAAATGATAAATGGATTCACAACAAGTCTTTCAACTGTTCTGCTTCCAAATCAGCCATCCTGCAAAATGATATCCTAAAAGACCAAAATACAGATGTATTACCAGTGGTGGGCACAGATAACAGATAATCAGATAACTGAAAAGTTATCTTTGATAAAGATAAAACGATAAACCACCCAAAAACATATCGGAAGTTACAGATAACCGATAAATTCCAATATTGTCTCCGATACATTCGCAACTACTAATAAACTGAATTTGAGTTTTAATGTCACAATAGCTTCTTACAGTATTAAAAGTGACAACGGACCCAAACAATGAGGCCACACTTTTGTCTTTGAACATCCTGTCCCCTGCTGGAAGCTCTTATTTACTACACAGCTTCCAGCACAGCCGCACACTGAGAGCAGCCATAAAGCCCAGCTCTCTACCAATCACAACGCTCTGGTCAGGCGGAGGTCTTGGAAAATAAAGTCATGCTGACTTATGGTTTTGATTTATAAATAACATTAATACTGATAGAATAACTCCATTAATGTCAATTCTGTCATTTGTACAAAGTTAAAATATAAACCAACATGTTAATGTGACGTTTGTCATGTGTTGGTGTTTACACATAAATGTGCTTTTGTAAAATATTCCATTTTTTATTTGTAAAAACAGGCATTTTTATGGAGCCCTGGAAGTGTCATCGAAAAATGTTTTGCATGTGGAGAGAATGTGCGCTCATTTTAACAGGTGTACGTTTGATGATGTTGTAAAACGTGCACTCAATATTGTCTTGACACATAAATGTTGGCTTTACACTGTTCAAGTTTTGGCCACTTTTCAGATGATTTTTCATTTGTGCGAGAATTTTTTGGACTGAGTTTCAGGTTAATTGCGCATCCTGCAACGTGTAGTGTACATGGAGTAACAAGCTGCATTTAACATCTCACGACCACCTCCTGATCGCCAATCGTATGGTCGAATGAAAATCAAACCTGTTTGATATTATTCTGGTCGGCCGTCGTGAGGATATCCTACTGCTGAAGAAGAGCAACAAGCATCCAACCGCTCGTACTGTGCATGTGCAAACACCGCAGAGCTGTCTTGTAATGTTTTTTTTTTGTTTGTTTTGTTTTTAAACTTAATTTGTAAAAAAAAAAAAAGCCATTTACAAAGCCAAAAAGTTGATTTGACAACCAACTGATATAACCGGGGTCAAAATAAATAGAACACTGCCATCTACTGGTGCATTTAACATCTCACGACCACCTCCTGATCGCCGATCATATGGTCGAATGAAAATCAAACCTGTTTGATATTATTCTGGTCGGCCGTCATGAGGGTATCCTGCTGCTGAAGAAGAGCAACAAGCATCCAACTGCTCGCACTGTGCATGTGCAAACACCGCAGAGCTGTCTTGTAATGTTTTTGTTGTTGTTGTTGTTTTGTTTTTAAACTTAATTTGTAAAAAAAAAAAAAAAGCCATTTACAAAGCCAAAAAGTTGATTTGACAACCATCTGATATAACCGGGGTCAAAATAAGTAGAACACTGCCATCTACTGGTGCCCAGACGCTTAGTACTTAGGGCAAATACTGCCATGAACACTACTGGCCAGTAGATGGCAGTAGAGGCCTTGAAAACTTGTCAAAACAAAATTCCAGATAATCCGTGTCTGCTACATTTAAGATGTGTGGAATGTAACAAATGCAAACACAATAACAATGTCTATAAACCCAGAGAATATATTCACGAGAGTTTCAGGCACTAGAGTTTAATACTGTTGTCCGTGGATCCTGAACAGTGTCTCAAATGCATTTGTCCTGTCATGAACATACTGAGATTACCCTATCCTACCCATAATGCGCTGCTGGGCACAGCATGTGCTCACAAAACCTTAATAATTAGCACATTACTTTAAAACAAAAAAATATATCTGATATTTTCACTTTATAACACTTCAGACATGACAGTTATTTTAAATAACTTGTCCAAAATTAGTTTGGTTAAAATTTGAACCATAAGTTAAAAATGTATGCCTCTGGATGACTTAGGTGATATTGCCAACATATCACTATGGTGTTAAAGGAAATGTTTTTTTTGTTTTTGTTTGTAACCAGTTCTCCTTTGCCTGTAGAGGATAGAGTATTCTCTTATAGAAGCAGCTCTCTTCTGTTTGCAGAAGGTAGAACGATACATCCGTTACAGAACTTTTAACAGATAGGTGTTGAACTGATTTTAAATTTTAAAAATGTTTGTCGCTGTTCAGCTTTGTTTATCGGTCTAAAAGTTATTGGACAAAAATTTATCGGAAGATAATTGGTCCGATAATGGTTTTTAAAGGTATCTAAAAAGAAAATCCCATAATGAAAACATTATCTTCAACAATTATCTGTTATCGGATTATCGGAACTGTGCCCACCACTGTGTAGTACATTTTCTCATATGTGTACATTTTAGATGACATGAACTTGTCATAGTTGCAGCATCAGCAATCATAAACATTTTACCATAAAAGCATGAGGAAAGAATGTTTTTATATTGATTTTGGGTAGGATATGTGAACCACTGTAGCCCTAAATGTAAGTGTACATACATATGAGACCATGACTTTACATACACTTTGGTTAAAAACATTTTAACTCAATTTTGTCATTTGTGCACTGTGAAGCAGCCTGACTTGAGATTTTGTTTTCTCTCTTAACACTGGATTGCATGATTAACGTGTGTACTGTTCTTTAGTGTCAAACCACAGGTCCTTACACATCTTAATATGTTCTCACCATCTTTGTTTTCTTATAAAAACATGTTTAACACTCTGATTCCATGTGATGCTTAGATCCACCCCTGTTCTTCTACACAGCCCCGGCCACAGGGAGGAAGAAAAGTGCCATTAAAATATGTTATGAACCAAATTTATCAAAGTTGTTTTACTTCCATTCCTTATTTTTTTGTGTGTGTGTGTGTGTGTGTGTGTGTGTGTGTGTGTGTGTGTGTGTGTGTGTGTGTGTGTGTGTGTGTGTGTGTGTGTGTGTGTGTGTGTTAACTTCGATTCCATGGCCCTCTTATGTGTTGTTGCACATCACTGTATGCAGATTGTTGGTGTGTGGGAAACCCACTTATATAAGTTGCATCTGAGTGGTTTTCTCTTTAAATACAACAGTAGAGTTTAGACCTAGTTATAGGTGGAGTAAGGCGTAAACACTTTCGGGTGATGGATGACATAAATGTACCATTGTGATGTTGGCCACACCTCATTTTTAGAGAAACTATGGGTGCACTGATGAGTGCAATGTATTTGATATTCAAGGAAAATGGGCAATAGCTGTGAAAATAACTGTAATGGGTAGAAAGTAGCAAGGACAAGTGCTGTGTGCTCCTTTGCACTGGGTGGATAAGAGAGGTTTGAAAGTTTTTAGCCAAAATGCAAGTAAAATTATGACTTCAACTGTAAATAGTGTAACTATGATCAATGAAAAAAAATGTACTTGTGTTACACTGGTTAGCAGGAGGGAGTGGCTTCTAGGCTTTGATAGTGGTCGCTGTCTTTCTATGGAAAACACAAATAGACATTTAAAAAAGGAGAGAGCTGAACATTCTTACCGGCTGCTCACAGTAGCATCCTTTAAGCAACTTGATTACTGTATTTTCCTGACAATATGTTGTACTTTTTAAATACTTGTTTGGTTGTGCAAATTTTGTCACTTTTTGTTACTTTATCATCTATGGACACAAGATGGCAATGTCTACATGTATGACAGCTTCCTGTTGTGCATTGATCTAAATGAGGTGGTGGTCATGCACTATTAACCCTCTGGGGGTCCGAGGGCATTTTTTGGACAGTTCACTCACCTGGCATAAATGTTTTATTATTGCTGTTAACAGCTCTCCCAGCATCACACAATCAAGTTTTATGTCTCTTTTTTTCAGAACAACCTGTACTTTCAGAATATATATGCTATCGTGTTTTATAAGTGTAATAAAGGTTTACAATCAGAAATAAGAAAGGAAAAAATAAAGCGGTAAATAATTTTCCACACACATTTATTCAAAACACACAGCAAGCTATAATAAACAACTGTTTTGACACTTTATAAAGGTAATTTGGGCTCTTGTGTGAAAGACTGTACAACAAAAAGGTTCAAACAATAAACACAAATGCACAATTTTGAACAATATATACAAAATGGTCTATGCATTTTGTTTGTCTTCATCTCAAAGCAATTTCTGTCTGCTATTACACAAAGGCCACATCACAAACTTCTACTTCTTCTGTGTTTTGGATTGTTCTGTCCTGCTCTGAAAGCAGCTTTGACAATTTGGCCCATTTACACTCTGAGGGGCGGCCCCTCCCCCTCCATTGATATGGTAAACAGTGCTTTACGCTGGAGCAAGAGAGCTTGCCACAGGCTTATTCAATAACATTCACAGGTAATGAGGGGTGGAGCATCTCTGAAACTCACACACTCTGTGTTTGAGCACGTGAGATTGTCATCAGAGGCTCTCCGTCTGCTCACTTTCACTGATCGCTGTATGTAATGGCGCAGGGCACACTGGAGCCAGCAGCCAGATGGCTATTCAAATGGGCCAACTAGTAACACTTCACTGCTAAAAAATGATCTTTGGTTTATCACGTGAGGTAATATCTGCCCTACAATTGGATTTTGGAAAACCATGTACCAGTGAACCAATTCCGATTGGACACTCACATTGCACACGTCATCACACATCTTCTATGAGGGGTACAAAGATGGCCGACAGCTGGCTCGAAAGTCCGCGGAGTTAACTTTTCAGCAAAAAAAAGTAAGTTTCTATCTCATATCATTAAAAAGTTATTTATAATTTAGTAAAGCTTGGTCTCAGCTGTCGTATACGAGGGCATCGGCCCCATGGGGTTAAGATGGGGGCAATGAGGAGGATGCCTAGGCTAAGGTAATGCTAACTATAATGTCTAAAAGAGGCATAATCAATTAAAAGTGCATTTTGTGATGCAAGCATGCATATTTTGCTGATTGTTAAAAGTTTTTGCCTGTTCAGTGGAGACAAGGAGCACTTTACTCTTGTATTTTTCTTTATTTATTTATTTATTTATTTTTTATTTTTTTGTGGCTCATGCAGTAACATTAATTAGCCTGTTAGCTTTCTGGATGACCATCATGTTTGTCTTCTAAATAAATAAATAATGTACTGATTAAATTCATTTTGCTAGCTGTTCCCTACTTCACGCCCGATGACTGCTGGGATAGGCTCCAGCAAACCCACCATGACCTTTGATTGGAGTAAGTCGGTATAGAAAATGAATGAATGAATTATAGACTGATGAGACATGTTTTTCCTTAGTGTGATGCTTTTTTACTTATTTACTTACATGTATTTATTGACAGATACTCTGGGGCAGCATATAGTCCACAAAATATGGCATATTTTGTGTTTTTCCCACATTAACTTAATTATACGTTACATAGAATTTATACATTTTTCAAGCAACAAAGGTTTGCATAAGATAAATAGGCAAACATGAATTTCCTGTATGCATGTTGTTACTATAAGTATAATGTTTTATTATTGCTATTTTTTCCACATATATGAAGCAATCACAGTTATACTAGCAATGCTTCAAAACAGGATAAACATAAAAAAAATAATAGGGGAGGGGGAAAAGCAAAATACCCCAATTGTAATGAAATTTTTTCCGTACCTGTTTTCCCACCTCTCCTTGTGGATTTTCTAGTGACTGTAAACTTTGTCCACATCTATTTCCTCATCCTTTGGACTTCAGTCACATGCTGTCAGCCCAGCCGCCATCAAAACCGAGCTCAACATGCCGTGCCGTGACAGCCTCCTGCAGCAGTTCCTCCGTAGTCAGGGAGAACAAAAACAGCAGGTGGCATGCAGAGTAATGTTTAGCCCGGCGTTGACATGTCTGAGGCAAGCCTCGTCACGAGAGGACTGAGCCGACACACACATGGATGCCAAAAAACTTCTTCGGTTGCTACATCCTTCTTCTTTAATTACTTGATGTTGAAAAAAATATTTAGGCAGTTGTTATTTGCTGCAGGGGCCAAACTGCATGGCTCCCCCTGAAGGGTGCAAGGAGAAGGAAAATCTGCACAACTGCATATGTGCGTGGGGATGAACCCAACAGTAACAGCTCTTTGTGGGTGAGGCCAATCCAGTACGGAATTGTGCACGGTGTAATTCATCTGAGTTTCTTGAAATTTGACAGAAGCATCAGTCTTCTCAGTTTTCTCTGTTAATATGTCATAATGCACTGCTTCAAGTTGACAGAGCTGCTTGTCAGCACGTTAAAAAGTCTCTGCTTGATGTGATAACTTGTAATTCTCTTCATCGTATTAGCCAGAAGCAGAGCAGACATGCCCGTGTAAAAACTGCTGCCTTGCACAGCACCTGACATTTACAGGTGAGACAGATCACTTTAAAGGATGATTTATATATTTAAAGAGTCAAAGTAGCCAGTCAAAAAAAAAAAAAAAACCTGACTGGAAAACCTGCTTGATGAATGTTTTGGTACAGGCAGCTTGACACTTGTATGAATTTGATCCCCATACTGCCACGCAATTTGTCGTGCCAATGCGTCCCGCTTTGTCCCACTTGAGGCAGCGCTATACAAAGTAATCATTTCATAGCTGATGATGCATTTGCTCTCAGAACTTGGCTGATGAAACCATCTCTCATCACTCCCAGAATCACAGAGAAATTATCTACAGCTACAGCTTGTCTCGTGTGCATTGTGCAGTAGAGAATATTATATATATACTGTATATAGTACTGGACTGGTAAAACAGTTGCATTGTTATTTCTTCTTATGAGTTAGATCTGGCATGCCCGACCGATCGATCAAGCAGGTTGCAACAGTGTGACCTGCAGAACTTTCCACACATGGACACAGAACTTAAGCACCAGGACAAAGACTGTGTAGCCTGAGACTCCACGTTATGATGATCATGTGCAGAGCATCTTGTCAGAATTTGACAGGCGCTTCACAGACTTTGCATCCAAAGAGCCTGTTGTCAGTTTTCTCTGTTTTCGATTTGGGGAAAATATAGATGTGGACTGTATATCATCCAAAGTGGCATCACTCTTCAAACTGGATCCTCACACTGAAAAATGACATTGAGCTCAAATCCAGAGCAACACCTGACATGAATGTCCAAATCTGGAATCTAATACAGACAGAGAGTGCCTGCTCACGGCTGCACTCAGCTCCTACTGTCCGGACTATGAGAGACCAGCTTCCTCCTCTCTGGGCCAGAAGTCCCACTAAGGTAGGGAACAACTTTTCCAACTTGGCCAGTCCTAGGCCTACTTGTACTTATTCTTTTCCACCATGCACATTTACTTAAATGATGCATTATTATTGTTAAAACCTGCCAGAAAATTGTGTTATTATATTGGTGCACAATATATTGCCTCTACACTATGGTGTTCCATATGGCTTGGTAGATCTCGATACACTGTCGAATTTAAAAGTAGATCTGGGTGCAAAAAAAGGTTGGGCACCCCTGAGTTAGATAATGTATCTGTAAAGTTACGTGTGCTGTCCTCACAACACGTGTCTGTATGTTGCTAGACAGCCAGCGAACCATAAAGAAAACTCCGTACACAAGGCTTGCTTTTCTTGCTTTAGTGAAGCTTTCTTGTTCACATACAAATGTAACAAATATGTATGATGTGATGATGTGATGCGTGGTAACTAACAAACAGAAAGAAAACCGCAATTACTAACCTGAACACGCAAACTACAGGCAATTAAGTACTGGCCATATCACAAATAAAACTAAAACTTGGAAAGTTAACACTACATAAGTAGTTTGATGTTTTGTACACGTAAATACTCACAAAGATGAAAATTTCCCAAGGTTCAAGTGTTTAGAACAAGTCAGCGTGTCCATGAGGCTGTTCAACCATGTGTTTCTCCGCAAAACTAGCTTGCATGCACCGAGAGGAAAAACAACAAAGATTGTCCATGATAGACAGGAGCGCTCACTCTGCTGCTACAAAAACGATCCTCTCTAGAGGCGATGTCTCACCTTGTTTTCCCTTAAACATATTTTCTGAACTTTTCCACCATACATTATATAACATAGTTATAACCAGTTTTAACTCTTTCACAAATCCTAATTAACATAAACATAAATTTAAACCACATGAAATTATTACTGTCTTAAACATAAAGACATGACACTCCCCGCTTGATATAATAAAATTATATCACCACAAGTACCAAATAACACAATAAAACATTTCAATGTTACATGTCATCAAACATATTACTCCATGTCTGAAAGTAGAACAATAACCTTGGAGATGGGTCTAAGGAACACCTTTGCAGTCCCTTCTTTTATGATCCGCATTTCCACCTTGCGGACTTTACTGTCACTGCTGGGCAAAGTTTTTACAACAAGTCCCATGGACCATTCGGTCCTGCTTACTTGAGCATCCTTCAGTAGCACAATGTCTCCTTCTTTAACATTTGATTTGTTGTCAGTCCATTTTGTGCGTGTCTGTAAGGTAGACAAATATTCTCCTTTCCACCTTTTCCAAAATGTATCCGCAAGATGTTGCACTTGTTTCCACTGCTTTCCAAAGAGCTGTGCTGAGGAAAAGTTTCCAGATGGGGCAGAGACAGCACTTGATTTTTGTGTGAGTAGCGTTGCTGGACTTAATATTGCTGGGCAGTCTGGATCGGTTGATATTGGAACAAGAGGCCTTGCGTTAATGATAGCCATTACTTCGGCCATAAATGTGCTTAAAACCTTATGAGTGAGGCACATCTGAGTATGTTTCAACAACAATGCATCTAGGATACGTCTAGCTACTCCTATGAGACGTTCCCAGGATCCTCCTATATGTGACGCATGTGGGGGGTTGAATGTCCATGGGCACCCCTTTTCCTGGAGGTACTTTCCCACTGATGTGTTGTCCTTGTCTAGACCCAACTCCTTGCAATCTCCTACAAAATTAGTCCCTCTGTCTGAGCGCAAAAGCTTTGCTGGGCCACGAATGGAGAAGAATCTCCTTAAAGCATTTATAAAACTGTCTGTGGACATGGTTTCAATCAGTTCAATGTGTATGGCCCTAGTTGACATGCATGTAAAGAGAACAGCCCATCTTTTGCTCTGAGCTGTACCCCCTCTAGTATGATGTGTGACAATAGTCCATGGACCAAACACATCCAAACCCACAGAAGTAAAGGGAGGTTCAGGGTTTATCCGTTCTGCAGGCAGATCTGCCATTTTCTGCACTTGCATTTTGCCTCACAACTCGCGGCAGGTGACACAGTTATGTACAATAGAAGATACGAGTCGTTTACCTCCAGTTATCCAGAAACCAGCACGGCGGACAGCTCCCTCCATAATGTGTCTTCCCTGATGGGCTGAATGTTCATGGAAGTGTCTTACGAGAAGTGCAGCAACATGGCTGCCAGAAGGAATGATCAGAGGGTGCTTTTCCTTGTCTGTGAGGTCGGCAGAAGCGAGACGTCCACCGACTCGTAGTAATCCATGTTTGTCCACAATCGCATTGAGCTTTTTCAGTGTGTCATCTTTAGAGTTAATGTGTTTTCTTTCTTTGATCTTTTGAAATGTCTCTTTGTAAGATTCTTGCTGGACTGAATGAATGATGAGGTTTCCAGCTTGAGTGAGTTCCTTCATATCTGTACACTCATTGACACTTTTCCATTCTTTTACTTTGTTTGTTTCTTGTTTGAATGAGTTTGGCTATTGCTCTGCATAGAGTAGTCCATTTTGAAAAGCTTTCAAAGTGTTTTGAGCCTAACTGTGACTCCGATACTGTAGTTAACAGTGTTTTGACTTGTGGACGTATTTCTTTGTCCTTTTCAGGTTCAACTAGTGTATGTGTGTCTTTGTGCGACTCATCAGGAATGTCTGAGTACAAAAAGTCAGGGCCTGTGAACCATTTACTGTTTTTAAGTTCAGAGGCTAGAATAGATCTAGTTGCCTGATCAGCTAGATTTAAATCCGTTGCTACATAATGCCATTGGTCGGGTTGTGTGGATGACCTAATGCCTTCGACACGATTAGCTACATACGTGTAGAACCTTTTGGAAGTGTTGTGTATATAACCTAGTACAATGCGACTGTCCGCGAAAAAGTTTACGTGATCTATTTTTATGTCTAACTCATCACTGATTAGCTCATACATTTCGACCGCAAGAACGGCAGCACAAAGTTCTAGCCATGGTATAGTATGTGCGGGACGAGGAGCAAGTTTAGACTTTCCCATCACAAAACCTACATGATACTGGCCATCACTGTCTAAAGAGCTCAGGTAAACCACAGCTTCAATGGCAACAGCAGACGCGTCAGAAAAAATACACAGTTCATTACTTTTCATAGTGCTTAATGAACCTGGACTGTAACATCTGTTGATTTGAAGATCTTCAAGGGCTTTTAAAGAGTCCTTCCATGAGAGCCACATCTCCTCTTTTTCTGGAGCAAGAGGTGTGTCCCATTCTCTCTCTTCAGATGAAAGCTCTCTTAGTAGGTGGTCCAAAGCAGAACACTGTACTGTTAAGATGCAGATGTGCAACAAACACATCGAACTTCTTGCTGTTAGCATTAGGCCATATCATCTGCCTCGGGAGTTTTCACAAGTTATTGTGATAGCTGTGTATGTAGCCCCATCTGCTAACCCTGAAATCGCTTGTGAGCATCTGCTAAATTGCACCAGTGATCTGCAGTCAAGACACCCACAAGCCCTGTTCCTCACCACTGGTGACTTCAACCACTCCAACCCTGCCTCTGTCCTCCCCACACACACTCAGTATGTGACCTATCCCACCAGAGACAATAAAACACTGGACTTATTTTTTGCCAGTGTGAAGGAGGCATACACCTCTTCCCCCCTTCCCCCACTGAGCAGATCAATCAATCAATCAATCAATTTTTTTATATAGCGCCAAATCACAACAAACAGTTGCCCCAAGGCGCTTTATATTGTAAGGCAAGGCCATACAATAATTATGTAAAACCCCAACGGTCAAAACGACCCCCTGTGAGCAAGCACTTGGCTACAGTGGGAAGGAAAAACTCCCTTTTAACAGGAAGAAACCTCCAGCAGAACCAGGCTCAGGGAGGGGCAGTCTTCTGCTGGGACTGGTTGGGGCTGAGGGAGAGAACCAAGAAAAAGACATGCTGTGGAGGGGAGCAGAGATCGATCACTAATGATTAAATGCAGAGTGGTGCATACAGAGCAAAAAGAGAAAGAAACAGTGCATCATGGGAACCCCCCAGCAGTCTACGTCTATAGCAGCATAACTAAGGGATGGTTCAGGGTCACCTGATCCAGCCCTAACTATAAGCTTTAGCAAAAAGGAAAGTTTTAAGCCTAATCTTAAAAGTAGAGAGGGTGTCTGTCTCCCTGATCTGAATTGGGAGCTGGTTCCACAGGAGAGGAGCCTGAAAGCTGAAGGCTCTGCCTCCCATTCTACTCTTACAAACCCTAGGAACTACAAGTAAGCCTGCAGTCTGAGAGCGAAGCGCTCTATTGGGGTGATATGGTACTACGAGGTCCCTAAGATAAGATGGGACCTGATTATTCAAAACCTTATAAGTAAGAAGAAGAATTTTAAATTCTATTCTAGAATTAACAGGAAGCCAATGAAGAGAGGCCAATATGGGTGAGATATGCTCTCTCCTTCTAGTCCCCGTCAGTACTCTAGCTGCAGCATTTTGAATTAACTGAAGGCTTTTTAGGGAACTTTTAGGACAACCTGATAATAATGAATTACAATAGTCCAGCCTAGAGGAAATAAATGCATGAATTAGTTTTTCAGCATCACTCTGAGACAAGACCTTTCTGATTTTAGAGATATTGCGTAAATGCAAAAAAGCAGTCCTACATATTTGTTTAATATGCGCTTTGAATGACATATCCTGATCAAAAATGACTCCAAGATTTCTCACAGTATTACTAGAGGTCAGGGTAATGCCATCCAGAGTAAGGATCTGGTTAGACACCATGTTTCTAAGATTTGTGGGGCCAAGTACAATAACTTCAGTTTTATCTGAGTTTAAAAGCAGGAAATTAGAGGTCATCCATGTCTTTATGTCTGTAAGACAATCCTGCAGTTTAGCTAATTGGTGTGTGTCCTCTGGCTTCATGGATAGATAAAGCTGGGTATCATCTGCGTAACAATGAAAATTTAAGCAATACCGTCTAATAATACTGCCTAAGGGAAGCATGTATAAAGTAAATAAAATTGGTCCTAGCACAGAACCTTGTGGAACTCCATAATTAACTTTAGTCTGTGAAGAAGATTCCCCATTTACATGAACAAATTGTAATCTATTAGACAAATACGATTCAAACCACCGCAGCGCAGTGCCTTTAATACCTATGGCATGCTCTAATCTCTGTAATAAAATTTTATGGTCAACAGTATCAAAAGCAGCACTGAGGTCTAACAGAACAAGCACAGAGATGAGTCCACTGTCCGAGGCCATAAGAAGATCATTTGTAACCTTCACTAATGCTGTTTCTGTACTATGATGAATTCTAAAACCTGACTGAAACTCTTCAAATAGACCATTCCTCTGCAGATGATCAGTTAGCTGTTTTACAACTACCCTTTCAAGAATTTTTGAGAGAAAAGGAAGGTTGGAGATTGGCCTATAATTAGCTAAGATAGCTGGGTCAAGTGATGGCTTTTTAAGTAATGGTTTAATTACTGCCACCTTAAAAGCCTGTGGTACATAGCCAACTAACAAAGATAGATTGATCATATTTAAGATCGAAGCATTAAATAATGGTAGGGCTTCCTTGAGCAGCCTGGTAGGAATGGGGTCTAATAAACATGTTGATGGTTTGGATGAAGTAACTAATGAGAATAACTCAGACAGAACAATCGGAGAGAAAGAGTCTAACCAAATACCGGCATCACTGAAAGCAGCCAAAGATAACGATACGTCTTTGGGATGGTTATGAGTAATTTTTTCTCTAATAGTTAAAATTTTGTTAGCAAAGAAAGTCATGAAGTCATTACTAGTTAAAGTTAATGGAATACTCAGCTCAATAGAGCTCTGACTCTTTGTCAGCCTGGCTACAGTGCTGAAAAGAAACCTGGGGTTGTTCTTATTTTCTTCAATTAGTGATGAGTAGAAAGATGTCCTAGCTTTACGGAGGGCTTTTTTATAGAGCAACAGACTCTTTTTCCAGGCTAAGTGAAGATCTTCTAAATTAGTGAGACGCCATTTCCTCTCCAACTTACGGGTTATCTGCTTTAAGCTACGAGTTTGTGAGTTATACCACGGAGTCAGACACTTCTGATTTAAAGCTCTCTTTTTCAGAGGAGCTACAGCATCCAAAGTTGTCTTCAATGAGGATGTAAAACTATTGACGAGATACTCTATCTCCCTTACAGAGTTTAGGTAGCTACTCTGCACTGTGTTGGTATATGGCATTAGAGAACATAAAGAAGGAATCATATCCTTAAACCTAGTTACAGCGCTTTCTGAAAGACTTCTAGTGTAATGAAACTTATTCCCCACTGCTGGGTAGTCCATCAGAGTAAATGTAAATGT
The DNA here is from genome assembly GCF_902500255.1 of Thalassophryne amazonica. NCBI lineage: Eukaryota > Metazoa > Chordata > Actinopteri > Batrachoidiformes > Batrachoididae > Thalassophryne > Thalassophryne amazonica. The sequence continues at coordinate 43,191,267 of NC_047113.1, read as the reverse complement.
TATTAAGAAATGATCAGACAGAAGGGAGTTTTCAGGGAATACTGTTAAGTCTTCTATTTCCATACCATAAGTCAGAACAAGATCTAAGATATGATTAAAGTGGTGGGTGGACTCATTTACTTTTTGAGCAAAGCCAATAGAGTCTAATAATAGATTAAATGCAGTGTTGAGGCTGTCATTCTCAGCATCTGTGTGGATGTTAAAATCGCCCACTATAATTATCTTATCTGAGCTAAGCACTAAGTCAGACAAAAGGTCTGAAAATTCACAGAGAAACTCACAGTAACGACCAGGTGGACGATAGATAATAACAAATAAAACTGTTTTTTGGGACTTCCAATTTGGATGGACAAGACTAAGAGACAAGCTTTCAAATGAATTAAAGCTCTGTCTGGGTTTTGGATTAATTAATAAGCTGGAATGGAAGATTGCTGCTAATCCTCCACCCCGGCCCGTGCTACGAGCATTCTGACAGTTAGTGTGACTCGGGGGTGTTGACTCATTTAAACTAACATATTCATCCTGCTGTAACCAGGTTTCTGTTAGGCAGAATAAATCAATATGTTGATCAATTATTATATCATTTACCAACAGGGACTTAGAAGAGAGAGACCTAATGTTTAATAGACCACATTTAACTGTTTTAGTCTGTGGTGCAGTTGAAGGTGCTATATTATTTTTTCTTTTTGAATTTTTATGCTTAAATAGATTTTTGCTGGTTATTGGTAGTCTGGGAGCAGGCACCGTCTCTACGGGGATGGGGTAATGAGGGGATGGCAGGGGGAGAGAAGCTGCAGAGAGGTGTGTAAGACTACAACTCTGCTTCCTGGTCCCAACCCTGGATAGTCACGGTTTGGAGGATTTAAGAAAATTGGCCAGATTTCTAGAAATGAGAGCTGCTCCATCCAAAGTGGGATGGATGCCGTCTCTCCTAACAAGACCAGGTTTTCCCCAGAAGCTTTGCCAATTATCTATGAAGCCCACCTCATTTTTTGGACACCACTCAGACAGCCAGCAATTCAAGGAGAACATGCGGCTAAACATGTCACTCCCGGTCCGATTGGGGAGGGGCCCAGAGAAAACTACAGAGTCCGACATTGTTTTTGCAAAGTTACACACCGATTTAATGTTAATTTTAGTGACCTCCGATTGGCGTAACCGGGTGTCATTACTGCCGACGTGAATTACAATCTTACCAAATTTACGCTTAGCCTTAGCCAGCAGTTTCAAATTTCCTTCAATGTCGCCTGCTCTGGCCCCCGGAAGACAATTGACTATGGTTGCTGGTGTCGCTAACTTCACATTTCTCAAAACAGAGTCGCCAATAATCAGAGTTTGATCCTCGGCGGGTGTGTCGTCGAGTGGGAAAAAACGGTTAGAGATGTGAACGGGTTGGCGGTGTACACGGGGCTTCTGTTTAGGGCTACGCTTCCTCCTCACAGTCACCCAGTCGGCCTGCTTTCCCGGCTGCTCGGGATCTGCCAGGGGGTAACTAACGGCGGCTAAGCTACCTTGGTCCGCACCGACTACAGGGGCCTTGCTAGCTGTAGAATTTTCCACGGTGCGGAGCCGAGTCTCCAATTCGCCCAGCCTGGCCTCCAAAGCTACGAATAAGCTACACTTATTACAAGTACCATTACTGCTAAAGGAGGCCGAGGAATAACTAAACATTTCACACCCAGAGCAGAAAAGTGCGGGAGAGACAGGAGAAGCCGCCATGCTAAATCGGCTAAGAGCTAGTAGCTACGCTAAGCTAGCGGATTCCTAAAAACACGCAAAGTGAATAATGTGTAAATAATTTAGAGGTGATTCAGCAGAAGGAGTGCTTTAGTTAAGGCACGTAAAGATTACACTGGGAAACAAATCGTAATCTAGATAACTAGATCAATCTAACTGCGCAGATTAAACAGCTAACAGATACAGAAAAACACCGCTGTGCTCCGGAACAGGAAGTGATACAATACCGCAGTGAGAGCCAACCACCAGTAGAGGCAAGCAAGAGGGTAGGTAAGGTTAATCTGAGGTCAGACCACAATCTCATCCATTTGGCACCAGTATATGTCCCCCTTGTACGAAGGCAGCCTGCTGAGTCTCGGATTGTACAGAAGTGGTCTGCAGAGAGTGAGGCAGCACTTAGAGACTGTTTCAGCACAACTGTGTGGTCCGAACTCTGTGACCCTCACAAGGAGGACATAAACGCCATGACAGAATGCATCACAGACTACATCAACTTTTGCTTTGAAAACACCGTACCTACCCAGACAGTGCGGTGTTTTTCAAACAACAAGCCATGGATTAACCCTGATATAAAGACTCTGCTGAAGGAGAAGAAGAGAGCCTTTAAGTCAGGGAACCGAGAGGTCCTGAAGATTATACAGAGAGAACTGAGGAGGGAAATTTGCAAGGCTCAGACCACCTACAAGAGGAAGTTGGAGGAGCAGCTCCAACACCAGAACATCCGGGGTGTGTGGAGCAGCTTGAAGACCATCTCTGGGTTCAAATCCCCTCCCAAACAGGCGGAAGGTGAACATCAATGGGCAAACGACCTCAACAAGCACTTCCTGAGGTTCAACACAACCCCTCCTCCTCCTCCCCCTGCTCTGTCTTCTGTGCCTCTGCCCAGTATCCCCCCTCCCCCTCCTTACACTTCCGCTCACACCGCCGCCACAGACTGCTTCATCCCCAATACACATCCTGGCACCAGCCAGACCTCCTCCCCCTCCTCCACCCCTACATTCCCCCCCACCTGCTCTCTACTCTTCACGGCAGATCAGGTGAGGAGTCAGCTGAAGAGAATAAAGAGCAAAAAGGCAGCAGGCCCAGACAAGATTAGCCCGAGGCTCCTAAAATCCTGCGCAGATGAGCTGTGTGGGGTCATGGAGCGGGTCGTCAACCTGAGCCTGAAGCTGAGGACGGTGCCATAGCTCTGGAAAACGTCATGTGTGGTCCCAGAGCCCAAAACACCACACGCCAAGGACCTCAACAGCTTCAGGCCAGTGGCACTTACATCCCACTTAATGAAGACCCTACAGCGCCTCATCCTGTATCACCTCCGCTCCACGGTGAGCTCTGCTATGGACCCACAGCAGTTTGCTTACCGGCCCGGCATCGGAGTGGAGGACACCATCAACTGCCTGCTGCACCGCTCGCTGTCCCACCTGGAGAGGCCCGGCAGCGCTGTGAGGATTCTTTTCTTTGACTGCTCCAGTGCTTTCAACACCATCCAGCCGCGGCTCCTGAGGGACAAGCTGTTGATTGCAGGAGTGGACGAGGATCTGGCTGAGTGGGTCCTGGACTACCTCACAAACCAGCCCCAGTTTGTGAGGACCAAGAACTGCGTGTCTGACCTCCTGACCTGCAGTGTGGGGGCCCCCCAGGTTACGGTCCTCGCGCCCTTGCTCTTCACTCTTTACACTGCAGACTTCAGACACAACACGGACAGCTGTGTCCTGCAGAAGTTCTCTGACGACTCCGCCATCATTGGACTCATTATGGACGACGATGACGCAAAGTACAGAGGACTAATGCAGGACTTTGTGGACTGGTGTCAGAGGAACCACCTCCTCATCAACATGGGGAAGACCAAGGAGATGGTGGTGGACTTCAGATGCTGCCCCACTACACTCCGCCCAGTGAACATCCAGGGAAGGGACATTGAGAGAGTGGACTCTTATAAGTACCTGGGTGTTCATCTGAACAACAAACTGGACTGGACTCACAACACGGACGCACTTTGCAGGAAGGGTCAGAGCCACCTCTACCTCCTGAGGAGGCTGAGGTCTTTTGGAGTGAGGGGGGCCACTCCTGAGGACCTTCTATGACTCTGTGGTGGCTTCAGCCATCCTGTACGGTGTGGTCTGCTGGAGCAGCAGCATCACAGAGAGGGACAGGAAAAGACTGGATAAGATCATCAGAAAATCCTGCTCTGTCCTGGGCTGTCCTCTGGACTCTGTGCAGGAGGTGGGGACAGGAGGGTCCTGGCTAAACTTAAATCTATGCTGGACCACGAATGTCACCCCCTGCAGGACGTTCTGTCTGCTCTGGAGAGCAGTTTCAGTGACAGACTCATCCACCCTCGCTGTGTGGGGGAGAGAGTCCGCAGATCATTTCTCCCGGCTGCTGTAAGACTGTACAATGAACAATGCTAGTACAGTGGTAACCATAACAACAAGGACAATAGTCATGTCATTACCTGCAACGCCGTGATGAAGCCTTCCAGGACATGTTGGGGCATGTCCAGCTCATGCACAATCACAATCGGATAATCACACGACTGAAAAGCAACCGGAATCCATCTGAAATCCACCTGAAAGCCGTCCGGTGAGACCAACACGGAGGTGGTTTTGTCCCGCATAATGAACGGCTCTGTGGCGTGTCCCTCCGCTTTTCTTTCCATGAAAAAAAACCCTGTAACAGTGGAATGTGCCAAAAAAGTGCTGATGTCCATGACTTCTGCCTTTTTGTGAAAGTCAGACGAGGTCCCGGATCAACAAAGCCTTCACGTTGGAAATGATCTGGTTGTTTCAGCGGGGTCTGAGCATGTCGATCAGCGCTGGGAGCATGCCGCATTCTCAGCAGTTGTGGGCTGTCCTTAAAGCAGCAGTAACACTCCTTAATCTGTATAATCCCCATAAAATCATCCCTGAAAGCCATATTAATTTTCTGAACGGTGTCCACCTGGAGGTCTCTCACAGTTTCTGGAAAAAAATTGATGCAGCAAAGCTCCAAATTGTTCAGGCATTTATTCGCAATAAAAAAAAACGACGAAAGGGTGGACCAGTGCTCACACAAAGCCTGCTCACAGGTGAATGACGCAACCGGCAGGCGTGAAAAAACTCACGCATGCGCACGAAGGTTCAAGCTTGTCTGATGCAATCACACGTGATTCAAATCCATATGGTTTTTGAAAAAAATAAAAAGGTCAGATACTTTTCTAACAGACCTCATATATCATCCCGGCAGTGCAGCATTGAACTGAACAATGGTAGCCTTAGCATTACCCGGCACTCTGTTTTTTTTTAGTTCTTGTTTTTTAAGAGATACTTGTCTGTTTTATTGTATGCCCTTCTATTCCTACTGTTCTATGCTGCGATGTGACACTGAAATTTCCCCATTGAGGGATGAATAAAGGCTTTTCTTATCTTATCTTATCTCTTACCTTAGTGCTTTGCCCTGCAAGACTATGGGAACGGCGAATCCCAAAGGGTCGTACTTGCTGTTGACTGTTGACAGAACTCCCCTATGTGTGAACAGCTTGGTCTCATTAGATACAGATTAAGTAAAGCTATCTGTTTGTAGGTTCCAGCAAAGTCCCAAGCTCCTTTGAACTGGAAGAGGATCTACTTCAAAGTCTAAATCTTTTAAATCTTTTGCGCAATCCTCTACAGGAAACGCTTCCATGACTAGGTTACAATTTGATGCAATTTTGTGAAGTCTAAGATTGCATTCAGCTAAAATGTTTTTTTTGTTCTTTTTAATAGGTCAACAGCATTCTCTGGTGTGGCAACTGATGTGAGTCCGTCATCAACATAAAACTGTCTCTCAACGAACTGCCTAGTGTCAGTGCCATGTTCTCGTTCACCCTCCTGTGCAGTCCTTTTCATGCAGTAGATGGCTACAGTGGGAGATGGGCTATTGCCAAAAACATGTACTTTCATCCTATATTCAATCACGTTCTTATCAATGTCACTGTCCTCAAACCAGAGATAGCGTAGATAGTCTCTGTGTTCTTCGCAAACTTCAAAGCAATAAAACATTTGCTGTATGTCTGCTGTAAGGGCTACAGGCTCTTTTCTAAACCTCAATAGTACCCCTAATAAAGAGTTCTTGAGATCAGGCCCACTAAGGAGCACTTGGTTAGGCAATACACCGTCTCACACTGCACTAGAATCAAAAAACACGCAAATTTGATCTGGCTTTTGCGGGTGATATACACCAAATGTAGGCAAATACCAGTGTTCTTTACCTTCAGGCAGAGGTGGCGCAAGTTCAGCTTGATCATTATCTAGCATTTTCTGCATGAACTGGATGTAATGGTCCTTCATTACTGGTTTCTTTTCTAAAGTCTTTTTAAGAGAGTACAGTCGTTTTAGGGCTTGCTCTCTGTTGCTTGGGAGCCTCCTTCTTGGGGATCGAAAAGGAAGAGGAGCAACCCAACTGTTCTCTTTGTTCTGACTAACTCCACTGTCCATGATGGTTAAGAAGGCTTTGTCATCTATACACAGGGCAACCTTATCATCTGACTCTGATTTGTCAAACACAGAATGGCCTAGCCTATCAGAGCTATGTACAAGGTCAGTGTTGTCATTACACTTGATGTCAAGTCGTGTGTTTTACAGTGATGCAACACTGAAGTTCTCTTTTACTTTTATGATGTTAGGACATGGCTCAAAATAAGATGTGCGACCGCTGTCTAGTGTGTGTGTCTTGTAAACATTAACCTCTGATGTGCTGTGAGTCTTTCCTAAACACACCTCTCCCACAATAACCCAACCCAAGTCCAGTCTTTGTGCATAAGGGCCATTATTAGGCCCATTAATCTGCTTGCGCACCTTGTGTACTCTAAGAATGTCCCTTACCAGGAGTAGGAGGATTTGAGCGTGGTGGTGGATAGGTTGGATCTTGCTTGCAATAGGGAGCAGGTGGGAATGATGCTGAGCAATCTCAGGTGAAGGTATTTCGGTCCTATCATCAGGCACTCAGTCACAATCGATCAAGGGTGGCAGCCGGATATCTGTCTGTCCGTCCATGGATTGAACGAAAAAGTTCACGGCTCTCCTGCCAGTAGTTTCAGCTTTTCTGGAGCAGGTTTTTAATGTGTATAGCGCAGGTGTGGCTTTAATTTCAAACAGGTTGAAGAACTCCGTCTTGGCCAGAGACCTATTGCTTTGTTCATCGATCACTACATACATGTTAATAGCTCTGTCTTTATGACCTTCAGGATAGACTTTCACTAAACAGATCTTAGAGCAAGAGCGTGGGCTTTTACTTTGACCACATACCTCTGTGCACTTGGAGATGACTGAAGGAGAATTCTCGTTTTGCTCTTCAGCATTGATTTCTTCCTCACATTCTGCTGTGACACTTTTGGGGACAGGAGTAGGACCTGGATGAAGTGCTGAAATGTGCTTTGGGCTGTTGCACTCATTACACTTGACTGCCACTTTACAATCCTTTGCTATATGCAGGACTGATCCACAGCACCTGTAACAAATGCGGTGCTCTTTGAGAAAGGCTTGACGTTCCTCTATGGGTTTTTCTCTGAACAGTTTACACTTTTTGAGCGGATGTGGCTTCTTGTGGATCAGGCACTGATGATCTGGTTCCTCTATCTTCTTTGTGCAAGAGACACTTTTATCTGCAACATCCATTTTGTGGACTGACACAGTGGCTTTGCGATTGTATGGAGTCAGCTTTTCTGAGCGTGTGGAAGCTTGATTGTTACAGCTAGATGTAGCAAAGCTTGGATCATTTCTCATTTTAGCTTGTTGCTGAACAAACTGCACAAAAACTGAGAAAGGAGGAAATGACACAGAATGAGTCTCTTTATAATGTGTATCCACTGTTGTCCATCTCTCTTGTAGGTTGAAAGGCAGTTTTTCAACTATGCGTCTCACTCCGCGAGCAGTATCTAGGTATGCAAGTCCTGGCAGTGCACCATCTGCTTTAGCACACTGTAACTCCAACAGGATGTCACCAAGTTCTCTTAACTTAGCATTGTCCTTGTTAATTAGTCTTGGAAAGTCCTCTACCTTTTTTAACCCTTTATCAACAACGATGGCGCCCACGCCACATTTTCCATATGCGTATTTTTTTTTACCGTACCTCCGCCATACTTTGTCCAATCTGAATGATTCAAAGTGCATTGTTAAGCTAACACCAAGGGCTTTCCAATGATATATGGTGTATTACGGTAAATGTAAGCCTGTGACATCATAACGCAGAGGAAAAACACGGAAGTTTCACACTAGTGCACCGCTGATTCTCATTACAGTAAGTTCTCATGTAAGCCCTCAATCTGAAAAATTTCAACACTGACCGCAAGCCAAGAACCTGTGCTTTCCAACAGTATGCTATATGTTGCCTATATTATGGTAAAGTGCGTTGGGTGACTTTTGAAATGAGGGAAAAGTATGAAAAAGAGTGAAAAAGTGATAGAAAAGTACAGAGACAGACAGCAAACATAAATGTAGTAATTTTTGAGGAAAAGGTAGGGTGTTAGTGTCATTTGTGAAGGTATGTGTGCGTGTTTGTGTGGGTGTGATGGCTCCATCAGCCACAAGCCACTGCCTGGTGCCAACAAGCAGTGGAAACCCAACTTGCCAGCGATCCACAAAGGGGCGGCGTTCTTGCAAGGTTTGCAAGAGGTCAACCTGCTGGATGTGCAAACTTTGTAAAATTGGCCTCTGTCTTCTTTCAGACAGAAATAGTTACAAACAGTACCACACTGACAATGGACTGATGTAGTTTAGATCTAATTTTGATTCTTGGTTATATATTTGTATATAGTTTGACACTTTATTGTTTTATTCATATTGCATAATTTTGCACAAAATGAGTGATCAAATGAGTGATTTATTGCACATTTTAATAATGCAGACAATAATTGATATATTTATATATAGTTTTTACTTTGTTTGTTGTTATTCATATTGTTTGGTTCTGCACTTTAAAATTGGTTACTTTTTGCATATTTTCGCCTTGTAAAATGTTTACTTTTGCACTGTTTCTGCACTGTTTCTGAGTTCTGGACACACAAAATTAATTATTTTGATTGTAAACACTTACAGCTTCCTGTTAAAAATGTGAAATCCAACTTCCTTTACATAATCATTTTTCACTAAAAAACTGAAAAAAAATCAACTTCGTTTTTGTGTTTTTTCTCATTTTAAATGCTAAAACTTACAAATAATGTGTATAAATAGTTAATCAGTTGTAATATAATTGAAATACAGGTACTCTTGGAAAATTGTACCAAAGCACACAAACATAGAACATTATTTCTTAATTTTATTGCTATAATAAAAAATTATAACCAATCGTCCGTTTATAGCCTCAGTAAGTAAAGGGTTAAGAGGGCGTCCTCAATGGCCTCTGAAGAGCCGTAGCACTCCTCGAGGCGCTGCTACACCATATTTACACCTGCAGTGAGATTGAGGGTGTGTACTGCTCAAATCCTTTTAGCCTGTTCAGAGGATTTTGATCCTAACCACTTTGTGAGCAAATTGAGTTCTTCCCCTTGTAGTTGCACTAACAAATGAGGCTTTCCACGCCAAATAGTTTTCAGGCTTATCATCGAAATGCAATAAACCAGCACTAACTAATTCTTTGCGGATGAGGTATTTAGCAAAACCTTGCGCTCCATTGAACTCAGCCGAGTTGTTTTTTGAAGGTTGGAATGTGTGAGCTAGCGGGTTTAGCAAGTGAGTGGTTCTGTGGTCCTTGGTTACCTTTTTTTCTTGTTTAACGTCCATGTTCATTGGAGGTGGTACATATGGAGTTTCACTTGTGAGCTGAGCAACTGAATAGGGGGTGGCTTGCACATCAACTGCATTGTCTCTAGTTTCAATGAGCTGTTGTGACCTGTTGTGAAGTCTTCTTCCTTTAGACGTCTTTACTCGCCTTTTTACTGTGCTGTCCTCACAACACGTGTCTGTATGTTGCTAGACAGCCAGCGAACCATAAAGAAACTCCGTACACAAGGCTTGCTTTTCTTGCTTTAGTGAAGCTTTCTTGTTCACATACAAATGTAACAAAAATGCATGATGTGATAATGTGATGCGTGGTAACTGTAACAGAAAGAAAACCGCAATTACTAACCTGAACACACAAACTACAGGCAATTAAGTACTGGCCATATCACAAATAAAACCAAAACTTGGAAAGTTAACACTACATAAGTAGTTTGATGCTTTGTACACGTAAATACTCACAAAGACGAAAATTTCCCAAGGTTCAAGTGTTTAGAACAAGTCAGCGTGTCCATGAGGCTGTTCAACCACGTGTTTCTCCGCAAAACTAGCTTGCATGCAGCGAGAGGAAAAACAACAAAGAATGTCCATGATAGACAGGAGCGCTCACTCCGCTGCTACAGAAACGATCCTCTCTAGAGGCGATGTCTCACCTTGTTTTCCCTTAAACATATTTTCTGAACTTTTCCATCATAAATTATATAACATAGTTATAACCAGTTTTTAACTCTTTCACAAATCCTAATTAACATAAACATAAATTTAAACCACATGAAATTATTACTGTCTTAAACATAAAGACATGACATTATGTTTATTATAGATGTAACATCTCTTCATAATCTAATTTCGGTTTTAGGTGTGCTGTGTGCAATGACACACAGAATTTTCGAATGAACAACTAGTTCATGCAAGTGGTACAAAACTAATAATGTGTGCCAGAAATTTTTTTTACATTTCAAAATGGGGGGGGGGGGGGGGGGGGGGGGTATGAGGCACATCCATGGGTATATGATTCCAAGTAGTGTGTGATATATAAAGAGGATTTTGCTTGCATGTGTGTAAAAACAGTTATATGCGTTCTTTTTTTCACACCTTTTTTCGCCTTTTGTTCATACATATTTTTTTTCATATAAATCCTACACAATGTTTTATAAATGAGGCTCCCAGGAGTCTAGTGCTTTGAGGTGATTTATACTAGGATTTGGTCCAGAAAACATTGAACTGAAATAAATCAAATGTCAGTTTGACTCTGCCACATGTCTTTTGGCAAAATGTAGAAAATTCACAATGAAGCTGTACAACTGGTGGTGCAATGGACAAAAGTTGCACTTTGCACGGTTTGGAAGGCGAGTTGAGAGCTATTCAATTCCTAAAGGAGTAATCACCAGTCACTGTCAGTGGTGCGAGACTGTCGGATCTGGATGGAGTGCAATGCTTTGATCTGTTTTCTTGAGTGAAAATCCTTCACTGTGCCGCTCCACCATGAGTTTGCAACTGCTAGTGCAGCAGGCAAAAGATACACAAGCTTAACGCCGGATGTTCTTCCTGATGCAGCTCCACTTTTACATGGAGAAACATGCTCACAGTCATTCCCAAGAGGTCTCCTGGCAAAGTACTTATCCGGACCTACTCCGTTTCATTTCTGAGAGCTGACAGGTTCTGCTTCACTCTGAGCAGCACAGCTGCAGCTCCCTTCCCAAACCTACCATCAGAGTCGAGCACATCCAAAGTAAAAGCTAGCTTCCATAACTGCTAATCCACTAACTGAAAAGTTAACTCTGATAACCCCAAACAGATAAGGCAAAGGTTATACGCCCAACCGTTGGGCAAATAAATATAATGTCCTACCTTATTCGCACAACCGTTGGGCAGATAAATCATACATTGAACGTTACATGTACAACCGTTGGGCAAATAAATATAATGTCTTATCTTATTCGCCCAACCGTGATTGTGTATTTGACATGTTTTGTGCATCTATACTACGTTTTTACACCACTTTTTAAGGCTCTATTGCTGCGTATGTTTGACACATTTAATGGCGTCGTCTTTAATTACTGCGAAAACATCGCAATGGATGAAAACAGACAAACTTTATAAGCATTTTGAATGGAAGCCTGTTAACAACGAAACAGTTTTTGAACAAAATGCTGATTGTTGGCTGTAAGATGGTGTTAGTTTGACACTGTTCCCTGGGTGTGATGAGCCAAACAGAACCACTTTAGATCACATCTCCTCCGCGGGCTGCAAACCCTCCCGCAGCCGGCGAGAAAATATCCGCCTTTTTCCCCTCCCGCGTTGAAACCGGAAGTGAGCTTACAAGCGTGCTCATTGGGCGGTTGTGGTTGGGCGTATATGCTCGCAAATTTACTTTACTGAACCAACAGTTGGGCGTATAGCCACTCTCAACAGATAAAGGCACTCTGCTAACTTGAATTATATGAATTTAGCTTGGATTAGCCTTTTGGTTCTAAAATCTTGTTAAAGCATAAACACAGAGGTTCCCAAAAACACTTAGCACGCCAAGATCCGATAATGTACAAGATGCACATAAATAAGTTTATTCACAGCACACAAAGCATTAAACAGGACAGACGTCCTTTTGGATGCTCGCTTGATTGCACTGGGGGTCGCCACAGGTAGATGTTGAATTGGCACAAACTTTATGCTGGATGCCCTTCTTGACGCAACTCCACATTACATGGAGAAATGTGGCAGGGATGGGGTTTGAACCAGGAACCTTACACATTGAAACCAAGTGCAGTAACCACTTGGCCACCACCCACAAAGCATTAAACAAATACTATAAATACTATAAAATAAAAATCCACATTTCCCCCTTCATGCGACTGGATTAGGCAATCTGCCCACATAAGCATTTTTGGGGTTTTTTTCTGATGGAAAAGTGCTCACCACATACTCAAAAAAGCTTAATCTCTAGTTCTGGCATCTTCAGTATAAAAAAAAATGCCTGTTGGGATTTGTTTCTATGACAAAAATAAATAGCTAATTACTATCTTATAATGTACACCAATGAAAAAGTACTCACCCTCAACAGGAATTTATCATTGGTCCAATCTGCTATCACAGATTATTTTTTTGCCTCGATTGTGATTGATTTTGAGTGACAAATCAGCTGACTTCAGACAGAAACAACAAAAATAAGTCTCTCCAACTTGCCTGAAAAGGCGCTGCAGTGGTGCTACGGCTTGTTTGTGAATTTTTTTTCTGGAGGTGTCTGCAAGCAGCTACATAAGCGCCATTCTCATTTACAGCAATTGAAAAAGAAAAAAAACAAAACAAAACAAATAAAAAACTAAACAAAATCCAAGCATCAAGGGAAGGGAAAATTAGCCAAATATCACAGACATAAAGCCTTAAAATATAAGCTCCAACGGGAACTTACACATATGATTTTAGGGTTCACACATATTTGACCATTGAAATTTGTTCAAAAACGTTAGCTGACTTAAAGATAGTGGAGCTAAATTTCATGAAAGTCAACTGGTCTGCTAATGGTTTTCAAAGTTATCTGAACAACTAATCCACCAATGAAAAGTTTGTCTTTTGCTAATTAGCCATTGGCTAATTAGCTAATTACCATCTTCATTTGTTTGAACATAGGTCAGAAAACATCACTTAATTCCAATATATCCAGCACAGAGCTCAGAAGATCTGAGCAACTGTCATGTCCTTGATTTGACCAACAAGAATACTTATTACTCACTCATCTTCAACTACTTACACCGATTAAGGGTCACGGGGGGCTGGAGCCTATCCCAGCACTCATCAGCCATTAGATGGGACACACCCTGGACAGAACACCAGTCTGTCGCAGGGCCACATAAAAACACATTCACACCTACAGACTATTTAAAGTTTCCCAGCCACCTAACTTGCATGTCTTTGGCTGTGGGAGGAGGCTGGAGCACCCAGATGGAGTCCACGCAGACACGGGGAGAATAAGCAGGTGGGAATGAATCTCATGACCTTCTGCCTGTGAGGTAACAGTGCCAACCGCTAAGCCACTGTGCTGCACCAAAAAAAAAAAACACTCATGCAAAGCTAAAACAACAAAATGTTTGAACAAGAGCAGTGTTTAATTTGCACAATATTAATTAAGTTGCGGTAACGACACTGCGATGGCAGCTGTTTTTCTGGATAACTCCTTGGGGGAAAATCAGCTTGATAGGACTCAGCTGATACATGCAGAAATCTCACTTTGCGTGTCCCTCTCTGCTGCATGTCATTTCCTTGACACATGCAATTAAGGCCTATCTGTGCTGGCAGATAATAGACCTAAACCCAGAGCTCTCGCTTCTCGTCCAGAGCACTGTTCTGAGATTCCGCCCCATCACGGTGAACAAATAATTCCTTTTCCAACAGGATTGTGCAGTCCACAGTTTGCTGCAATGCAGAGGTGAGGAGAGAGCTGCGAAACTTGTCTTATCCACTCAGAGATTATCACCTCCAGGAGGGTGCCGCATGTCTTTATATTACAGAGCTGCCAAACTTTGACCCTTTGTGTACGGCTCTGTGTATATTTAAGGTGGATTCGATAGAGTATGAAACATGTAAGGCTTGTGAGTCTGTAATTGGATTTCCGAGAAAGCTGGTGCCAAAGTCCCTCGCACAGCCGCTAATCCTCGCAATCAGCACTGCAGGCTGAAAGCGTGGTCTTCTCAGCAGACGAATATGGAGGAAGAGATTCAAAGCACAAAGCAAGAGAGAATGCAGGGATGAGGGATGAAGGGGGGTGTGGATTGCGCCACTGATGTGCCAGGAGGGGTAGCCGCTAAAAGCACATGACGTGATCTAACACATGGTCTAATCAGCATCTCCGCACAGCTGTCACGAAAGGTCCGAGGCTGCGCCTGCACAAAGAGCAAGCTGGCTAGAGGAGATTAGCCGGGCCACGATGCACAAACAGTTCAGTCCAGGACTCCAGGCCCGTAAAGCTACAGTGTGTAAGATTTTGTGGTATTTATTAGCAGAAATAGGATACAGCATTCACAACCATCTGTACAGTAGGGTATAACTCTGCAACAATGAATCAATGCATTTTCACCAGCTTGGACTCAGCACTTCATGTCCGCATAGGAGCATACAGGCCCCCTTATGGAGGCCACCATATTGATACGCCACAAATGGGTCATACTTTGTCTGACTTACACATTTTGCAGTGCAGCCGGAAGACTGAACAAAAAAGAGGATGGATTAGTTTCTCCCCGATATGCTCTCTGGTAGTCGAAGTGGGTGAAATGACTGAAAATGAATGCCGCAGTCTTTTTCACTGGATGATGAAGGTATTATATCTCCGTATTACTGGTTTTGCACAGTATGATTTCTTTAACAGCTATCTTACTTGAGCAAGATTTTAAGCAGGACTATTCTGTTTTCAGATCTGTTCCTTTGAATTTCAAATCCAAATTCATAGATTTTTTTTCCCATGACCTGATCCCGGATTGAAGATGTATGCATGTAAAACAAAGATCTTTACAATTTTACTTACTAATGAATCTGTGGCTGTGTTTAATGTTGCTCGTTAAAGAATGAATGAGCATGCAGCACAACGGTCCACAAAATGACAGAATCACAGTTCAATCATTTCTCTGACCATGCCAAACTGACTTTATAGCTAGTTACACCCCTATTCTGCAGGGTGCTGTTCTACTATGATCACTCACGATCCTGACGACTGCAAACGAGATAAAACGGCTTTATGCATCTTGCTTCCTAAGAGGCTGGTTTATAATGCAGACCTGGCAACCCGTCCCCCCAAAAAAGTAGTAAGCTGCGCCGTTGGCCAGAACTGCAACAAAAGCTGCTTTGGCCTCAAATCTTTACCCCAGTGGAGCACAGTCAAATAAGTTTCAAGCTGTACTCACAAAGACTGCCCTGTTTAAAGATGTTCGAACATGACTGAAGTTGTTAAGACTATGAACACCCGGGAGTTACCACACAGGTCGATTTTGTAAATTTGGATGAGATTCCAGTTTTAAAACTTAACCTTGATTTCAAAATTGGTGATAGCACTACTACATATGCCAAGTTTGTACAAGACTGACAAGACGTTACTATGATACATGAAAACGCGCCCTTATTTGCTATTTGGGGATGCTAAGGGAAGGAACGGCGTTCTGTGGAATAGCCCCATTACATCGATAAGAACAATATTTAACAGATGTTTGACTTGTGTTAAGCTCAGGAGAACAGGAAAAAAGAGAAAGAGAGTGGCTATACGCCCAACCGTTGGGTCAATAAAGTAAATACGCGATCATATATGCCCAACCACAACCGACCAATGAGCGCGCTTGTAAGCTCACTTCCGGTTTCAACGCAGGAGGGAAAAAAGGTGGATATTTTTTCACCAACTGCGGGAGGGTTCGCAGCCCGCGGAGGAGCTGTGATCTAAAGCAGTTCTGTTTGGCTCATCACACCCAGGGAACTCTGTCAAACTAACAATCTTACAGTTTCGTCGTTAACAGGCTTCCATTCAAAATGCTTATGAAGTTTGTCTGTTTTCATCCATTGCGGCGTTTTCACAGTAATTAAAGACGGCGCCATTAAATTTGTCAAACCTACGCCACAATAGAGCCTTAAAAAGTGTAAAAAAAACGTAGTTTAGATGCACAAAACATGTCACAGTTGGGCAAATAAGTAGAGAAGGACTGGGTTGCTTGATGACTGGACTGGGTTGCTTGATGCGAGGACGTTTCGTTTCAAATCGCAGAAGCTTCCTCAGCTAAAATTCTTGCTCTGGAAGTCTGACTTCTGACTCTTGTAGAGAAGAATAAAACAGAAGCCAACAAAAGCTGGAGTTTTAAACTTAAGCAGACCCCTCCTACTGAGAGGCAGACTGCTATAGGCTAGTGACTTAACAATAGTTCTAATTAGCAACTATTGTACTCTAGTTAGCACTCTCCTAATGACAGGGCAGCTGTCCCTCTAATGGTGGGATGGATGCCTTTCTGATGGCTCCCTTGATGACTTGAATGACTCATTACCATGAACAAAAGACTGAAACTCCTTTGACCTGAGTACCCCATTGTAAACAAGGGATCAAGTGTGTCTCAGACCCCCTCCCAGTTAAGGCTGTGTTTCAAACGTTTCACAAAGAATGCCTCCTTGAACCCTCTCTCAAACCATTTCTTCCTCAACACCACGTATTTCCTGTTTAGGGGGAATTACTACAGAAAGATTCATGGTTGTGCGATGGGGTCTCCGGTATCCCCCATTGTGGCCAATCTGTACATGAAGCGAGTGGAGAAGACAGCCTTGACATCTTTCACGGGCATCTCTCCCAGTCACTGGTTCAGATATGTTGATGACACATGGGTTAAAATCAAGCAACAGCAAGTTGAGGACTAAAAGAAGAAATGGTTTATCCCCTGTTTACAATGGGGTACTCAGGTCAAAGGAGTTTCAGTCTTTTGTTCATGGTAATGAGTCATTCACGTCATCAAGGGAGCCATCAGAAAGGCATCCATCCCATCATTAGAGGGACAGCTGTCCTGTCATTAGGTGTGCTAACTAGAGCACAATAGTTGCTAATTAGAGCTATTGTTTAGTCACTAGCCTATAGCAGTCTGCCTCTCAGTAGGAGGGGTCTGGTTAGGTTTAAAACTCCAGCTTTTGTTGGCTTCTGTTTTATTCTTCTCTACAAGAGTCAGACAGAAGTCAGACTTCCAGAGCAAGAATTTTAGCTGAGGAAGCTTCTGCGATTTGAAGCGAAACGTCCTCGCGTCAAACAACCCAGTCCAGTCGAAGATTCAAGCTTCTCTACTATGGAAACCACCTGGACAACTGAGAGCCTACACAGAAACATTGGGCAAATAAGATAAGACATTATATTTATCTGCCCGACGGTTGGGTGAATAAGGTAGGACATTATATTTATTTGCCCAACAGTTGGGTGTATAGCCCTTGCCAAAGAGAAAATGGTGCTTTGATCATCACTGTCTCAAATCAGCAGTGCAGATTTAACTGTGGGATGTTCTAGAATTATTAAGGAGTTCCAAATTAATAGATATTTCTCTTAATTTTTGTAATCTCACCAGCCTTCTTTTTCACTGGCATCATCAAAAAGTGTTTCTGGTCTGGCGGGATTGTGACTGGCCTGATGTTGACAGCATTGCCAATCCATATCATTGTGCACTTACACACCGGTGATTACTATGACACTGATGTACCTCCCACTTTAGCTTAGCACCTTAGCTGCTGATGCAGGCTAACAAGTTTGAGAACCTCCAATTTTGTGACATGGAGGATCACACATATTACTTGTCCAAACAAATTGCCATTGCAAAATAAGCGAAAACATTAAGGCGAATTATATCGTGACTGGTGACTGTAATGCAATCTGCAATGTCAACACTAGATGGCAATAAATCCTACACACTGTAAGCTTTGCAAAAAACTCCCAAGCCCTTCAAAACGATGAAAAGAAGAGTTTAAGATGCATCTAAATAATTTGATTGAACTACAAAAGGTTGCCAAGGCAAAGCGGCATGATATTTGAGGGACACTGTCAAGTTTCGAATCCACTTCTACACAGCAGGGGGAATGCTTGGCAGCTGAAGATGCATCTTGTTCCTATTTTTATTGGGATGGGTTAAAAAGAAGACACAAGAGAGTAAATTTTGTGGATGGATGGCAACCACATATATTTTCACGTCAATGTCAAAATCCTGGAGTGTGCTTCTTCCGTGCACATATGCGTCAGTTTTTATGTATTATTCAGAATAGCTTGCTAAACGTCTGCAGACAGGAGTGCAAGGCTTCTGGAAATTTCCATATCCCTGTTTTCAGTAGAAACCAGCTGAAGATGATTCTTCCTGACTTACTTCTGTACTTTAGGAGTATGTGTTCCTCCTGCATGATGGGTTCTGTGTGCACATGCAAAGCTGGTACGTATTGGTGAGGGGGCGCAGTGTCACTTGCCATTAGAGCAGGTTCAGCAGAATAATTTTGGCGAACTGAGAGAATACAGACTGAAGGTCACCCAGACATACATCCTTAGACTAGTGTGCTATATAGTAAGTCCTGTAGATTTTGAAAATCAGACTCATTAAAAAACAACTTCAGGAAGAGCCACAAGACTGAAGAATACCAATATAAAATCACATGCCCCTCTACAGAAAACAATCAAACTTCATAATGACATTTCATATTTCCAAATAATTAATGTGTGCTATGTCAGTTAGAATGTCTATGTGGTGTCCAGAAGGAACCAGCAGGGGGCCTCAGGGCTATATAAGGCTGGGTTTTGCGGCACTACAGAGACAGTGTTGGTGACGGGGATGAGAGCAGTAGGAGAGACACAATTTGGTTGTTCTCTGTACATAGCCGGAATAAAGTTCTTGTTCTTTTTTGAAGACAAAGTCTTGCTTCCTGGAGACTCACACACTTTACTGTTAAACACAACAGTCTACTTAATTTCCATAAAAAAACTGTCTGAAAACAATAGTGAGAAGATTTTTTTTTTTTATATATATACACTGTCAAATTCTCACTGAGACCATGGCTGTGTACCAATTCAGGGTCTACGTGCTTCTAAAGTCTGTGTCCAAAAAAAGTCTCCAGGCCATCAGACACAGCAGAGGCTGGAACAAACTGTTCTGAAATGAGACAGCCTAACCCACAGAGCATTTTGCTATTATGTCATTATGTTTCCCCGACACTGCCCTCTCTCAGTTGGCAACCTTGACAGTTGAATACTCAAAGCTAGCTTAGTGGGTGTAGTAGTTTAGTTATCATTTTCAGTACTTATTTATATTTTATTTATCAACATGACTTATTACAGTTGCACACATGCAAGGCTGGTGCTAGCCATTTGGGTGCCCCCCCCCCCCCCCCCCGCTCTCCCGGAAAAGAACAATAATTCAGAATTTGTCAGTGTGGTTCTCTTTATTTCCAAAATAACTTCTCAATACTCAATATTAAATTAATATTGAGCTATTATGTTCATAATAATTTATTATTTTTTTGAAAACGGCTGCAAATGCATAATTTTTCATTAACAATGGCACCAAACATGATAAGAAATAAATATAAAAATTAAAATAAATAAATACCACCACCATTATTTAAAAATGCACTGTAATTAATAACTACAGTCTGTAGTTAATCAATTAAACTCTTCTCAGAAAAAAAGTTAAACTTTTTTCATGTTTCAGCTTTTAACAGAGGATTTTGTGGTTTTCTCCCATTTAGATCATTGTCATTTCAATTGTCTTTATATTTTTGGACCATTTCATGAACGAAACATCATAAAGTCAATGTAAATTTTCACAAATATTTGACATTTTACACACTAAATTCATTCTGAAAAAATTACGAGTTAAGGCTTATTTAACATCAGTGAGCATAAGTGGGAATTTAATCGCACGTGGGATTTAAAGTGTTTCAGAGCCCTGGCTGTAAACAAAGGATCATTCAGCTCTCTGTAGCCAGAAATCCAGAAAAACATGATTCCAAAAATGCTCCGGGTGAGGTTGTACTAGACACTATTAAAGGGATGCAGTGACTTAAAAAAATCATACTCTGGATCTGGAAGATTCAAATTCTTACATGAAAAACAGCAAAAAAAAAAAAACCTCACTAATATTCTGTCATTCTCTAAAGATGAGAGCAGCGTGGTTTTCTTTAAAAAAAAAAAAAACTGGCAACATTCCAATGTGGCAACAACGATTCTGTTGCACAGTCCAGGTCGTTACCACAGTCCGTGCGTGCGGTTCTCCCAGGCTGGGAGAAGACAAAAGGAGAGCTCCGCACTGTCTTTAGCGCAGCGCAGAGACATGCGGGCCGTGGCAGCCTTTGTTCATCAGTGGAAAACTGTTTTCTGTGACGCAGGTGGTGACACATGCACAGAGGCTGCCCACGCCGCTTCCTGCCTGTGTGCCTCCTCCTCTGATTACTTTTGCTTATACCTGTTAACATGCTTAACACAAATTTTAGATATATCGTTACTAGTGGCCTATTAGGATGATTTTTGTGGTGCCCCCAGGCAGCATGGTGCCCTACGCACAGTGTGTAATTTGCATGTGCGGAACGACAGCAATGCACACATGGAACTCAAAAGCATCCCTTTGTCTATTAAAAAATACTAACAGTTTTGTCTTAAAAAATAAATAAATAAAAATTGCACAATAAAAGAAGGCAGCCATTGTGGTTGCTTCACAAGCAGCTTTTGAAACTGGACAGTCTAGTTGTGCCACATATGAAGTAAGTGGCTGAGGATTGCAGCCTTAGAAACATGCAGCTGCTGAATTGGGACCATCTTAAAAATCAATGTCAGAGGCCAAGGTTAAAATTTTTTACCCAGTGCTTTGACCTAAAATGATCTTGAAAAGTTTAATTCTTTTAAAATGGCCTTTTTTAGTCATGAGTTGCAGATGCACTTAATTGTGCCAGTCAGTCATTTGGAACATTTGAAAAGTAATTAAACCAATTCCTGGAAATTCCACATCTCTAAAAATTAACCATTTGGTTTACAAAATCATTTGATGCATTGACAATCTGACATATTTTATGTAGAAGTTAAGTAGACATTGATTTACACTAAACTAAGTTTATATCCCCAGCCAACACATTCTTTCATGTGTGTAGTGTTGTGTGCAGCTTGTCAGATGGGCACCATGAAGTGACAAACAACTGGTCAGGAACCAGGCAAACTGCATGTAAGTTTGAGGTACAGTGAATGCATTTCTCTGGCGCCTTTCCATCTGAAGCAGATGTTCAAAGCGCTTTACAATAATGTCTCTCATTCATCCACACACTGATATCAATGTGCTGCCATGCAAGTTGCTCAACTGCACAATGAGATCATCTTGGGGATTAAGGGCTTTACCCAACGGTCCTTAGTGATTTTCTGATGTGACACTGATTTGAACCAAGGATACTTTGGTTTCAAATCCACCACTTTAAGTTTCAGATCATCATCAAATTTTCATAACTTTAATTGATGCTGAAGCAAATGCATGCATCTTGTGTGTTGGGGGGTAACGTAATGTGTAGCACCTGTGGATGGTGCTCATGTGCAACCTTAAAGACTTTCAGCAGAAGCAGATAATGAGATGGCGTTCTGCATTTAAGCCATGTGTGATTCAAGCAGAATTGCCGGGAACTCGACCTTGTGATGTTCGTTTGTGAGACGCTGAGGACCGCGCCTGGGTTTGACACATCGTGCCTGTGAAGGAGGACGGGTGAGGGACACATGCTGTCAGCACACATCAGAGGTGATTGATTGTCTGAATAATTGTTAACAGTAATTTGGTATTTTGTTACGCAGTATATGTGAATATTGATAAGAGTTGTGCAGTTTGCTTCTCACTGCCGTGGCGTGCGGACAGACCTGTTTTGAGAAGCTGCTCATTTACATAAAGCTTAAATTCAGACCTGAATGTGTTGCTGATAGTGTGTGCCTTTGAAGGATATTAGTTGTAGCTGCTGACTTACCTCACCTTTTCTATCCTTCGCAGAGTCGGTTTGTCGTGTCCACCTGGGGGGTGTTTGGCGGTGAACGTGGGTCCAGAAGCGCCGGGCTTCTATCCTTTTGGGCGCTGGAGAGCGCGCCGTCCTTCACTCCGCCAGACAGACGCATTTACGTTTGTACACTTTGTATTGCACAGAAGGGGGAAAATAAATTGTTTTGTTATTGGAACTGCTTTCTGGTTGTTTTGGCGCTGGGTTCCGTCAGACGCAGGTCCGCTCCTCAACCCGCGTCGACACATAACACATCTTCAAGAACCATCCAGCAGGCGGCAAACACATCCATGTGATATTACATCAGCAAAACAAAGCTTTTTGATTTTTTTTTTTTCACTGAGGTGGTATCTCAAATTCAATCAGACGTAATAGGGTTTGTCCCCAACGAGTTATTTTCTACAGAAGATGGCTAGGTTAGACTAACTCATCTAAAGCTTTGCTGTCCAAGTCCAAGGCTATTACCATCACATCCATCCCTCCATCCATTTTCTATGCCCTCTTACTCCAGTTAAGGGTGATTTTGGGGGGAGTGGGGTGGAGCCCATCCCAGCAGCCACAGGCTGTGAGGCAGGGTACATAGATTTTTTACATCAGCCCTCTAAATGTCTGTTTTTTCATAGAGTAAGCTAACCCTTGCCTTATACGTACTATAACCTTATATCAAACAAAGGAGTGACTTGAAGCAAATTTCACTTACTATCTGTTTTGCGACATCTAACTATTAAAGTTACACAAATTAAAATAAGTAAATAAATACAGACCATACTTGCTGAAGAATCCAATGTCAGCGATCAGTGGGTGATCTCTCCATGGATGAGTGAAGAAAATATCTTCCCAACGTTGGTGAAGCTTTCAATATGCAATAAACAGTGTCTCAAATTTTAAACATACAGTGAGGAAAATAAGTATTTGAACACCCTGCGATTTTGCAAGTTCTCCCACTTAGAAATCATGGAGGGGTCTGAAATTTTCATCTTAGGTGCATGTCCACTGTGAGAGAAAATCCGGAAATCACAATGTATGATTTTTTAATAATTTATTTGTATGTTACTGCTGCAAATAAGCATTTAAACACCTGTGAAAATCAATGTTAATATTTGGTACAGTAGCCTTTGTTTGCAATTACAGAGGTCAAACGTTTCCTGTAGTTTTTCACCAGGTTTGCACACACTGCAGCAGGGATTTTGGTCCTCTCCTCCACACAGAACGTCTCTAGATCTTTCAGGTTTGGAGTTTCAGCTCCCTCCAAAGATTTTCTATTGAATTCAGGTCTGGAGACTGGCCAGGCCACTCCAGGACCTTGAAATGCTTCTTACGGAGCCCCTCTTTAGTTGCCCTGGCTGTCTGTTTGGGGTCATTGTCATGCTGGAAGACCCAGCCATGACCCATCTTCAATGCTCTTACTGAGGGAAGGAGGTTGTTTGCCAAAATCTCACAATACATGACCCCATCCATCCTCCCTTCAATATGGTGCAGTCGTCTTGTCCCCTTTGCAGAAGAGCACCCCCAGAGTATGATGTTTCCACCCCCATGCTTCACGGTTGGGATGGTTTTCTTGGGGTTGTTGTCATCCTCTAAACATGGTAAGTGGAGTTGATTCCAAAAAGCTCTATTCTGGTCTCATCTGACCACATGACCTTCTCCCATGCCTCCTCTGGATCATCCAGATGGTCACTGGTGAACTTCAAACGGGCCTGGACATGTGCTGGCTTGAGCAGGGGGACCTTGCTGCCCTGCAGGATTTTTAACCATGACAGCATCATGTGTTACTAATGTAATCTTTGTGACTGTGGTCCCAGCTCTCTTCAGGTCATTGACCAGGTCCTCCTGTGTAGTTCTGAGCTTTCTCAGAATCATCCTTACCCCACAGAGTGAGATCTTGCATGGAATCCCAGACTGAGAGAGATTGACAGTCATCTTGTGTTTCTTCCACTTTCTAATAAATAATCATAACAGTTGTTGTCTTCTACCAAGCTGCTTGCCTGTTGTCCTGTAGTCCATCCCAGCCTTGTGCAGGAATACAGTTTTGTCCCTTGTGTCCTTAGACAGCTCTTTGGTTTTGGCTATGGTGGACAGGTTGGAGTGTGATTGATTGAGTGTGTGAACAGGTGTCTTTTATACAGGTAACAAGTTCAAACAGCTGCAATTAATACAGGTAAAGAGTGTAGAATAAGAGGGCTTCTTAAAGAAAAATTAACAGGTCTGTGTGAGCCAGAATTCTTGCTGGTTGGTAGGGGTTCAAATACTTATTTGCAGCCGTAACATACAAATAAATTATTAAAAAATCATACATTATGATTTCCAGATTTTTTTTTTTTTTTTAGATTATGTCTCTCACAGTGGACATGCACCTAAGATGAACATTTCAGACCCCTCCATGATTTCTAAGTGGGAGAACTTGCAAAATTGCAGGGTGTTCAAATACTTACTTTCCTCACTGTATTTGAAGTCTGAAACTGCAGAGTTTAGAAAGTATGAGTCTGTCTGTAATGACAGCATAGCATAAAATCTGTATGTCTAAATGCCTGGACAGCCCTGGTAAAATGATCTGTCACTCCCATGACGTCCACTTTTATGACTTTGTAAGCCTTTTGGCTCCCTGCCTCCAATCCAGTCATGTAACACAAAGTGGAGTCTTTGAGGTTATTTGTGAACTTTGATTACTTGAATTTTAAAGCAAGACCTCTCCAGTGTCTCCTCCTTCTCCACAACGCATATTAGAATAAGTCAATGAGGATGAGAGATGGAGACTGGTTGTTTAACCTTGAAGAATCACTTATGGAATCCCATCTTCTTCTAAACCTCCATCCAGGCCTTGTTAAATATGTAGTTCAGTGGCACTCTTCATCTTATTAGTGCTTTTGCAGAGTGACCGGCTCCATCCCTGAATAATAATGCTGCAGGTAACAAAAGAGAGCTCTGGCAGTGAGGCAGCTGAAATCAGAATGCACAGGGGGGGGGGGCAAAGACATGAATATGCCGTTGTGACCTTACTCTTCTAAAACAAATGTCCTTGACAAAAGTAACAAAAATTATTTGTGCGGGGACAAATTTCAAAGCCACTTCACACAGTTCCTTGGAGACAAGAGAACAAGGCGCTTTCAAACAAATGAAAGACGCTCACTCAGTGAGCATCTATCAATGACAAAAGCTTGAAAATGATTGTGGAAATGATAATTATTGAAAATACAATAAAATAAGAACTTAAATCTCTGAGAGGAGCAGAAATAGTGTGTTTTCATGGGTTCCTGTCAAGAGTGATGGATCACATCTGAAGGATCTTCTCTTGTACAAGGATGCATGAGGTGTATGACTGAGCTACTTGAGCACAGAATTGTACTGGGGTTGTGGTAGAAACTGGAGAATGTTCTAATGACTGATAACTGACTTGCCAGTTATAATCCATTTTATTGGGAATCTGCACTTCATTTCCTTGTTGTCTTCTCAACCATCAGTCGCTGTGATTGCTGGACTCTGTGCACATCATTGAATAGCTGCAAAATTCTCTCTACATGTGTGACAATTTGTTTTGTTTTCTTATTCTCAGCAGCTCTCACTATGTTGTTTGGGTTTGTGTTATATTTCTTTTCATTTATGTATATTTCACTTTTTCAAAAGGAAGTTATCATGATCATAGGTTTGTTCATTTGCTTGGCCATCAACAGACTTATACTGAAACTAGTGTGTTGCCCGTGGGGATCCATGGGCTCTAGATTGGGTAGTGTTTATAAAATAGGTAGCTGACATTTTTCAAGGCTGGTAATAAAGCGTGCAAAGTTTCTATAATGAGTTGGAATAGTTTGTGATTCCAGAATGTTTTTAGAACCTTAGACATTATTAGGCCTCAACAGTTTTTAGAAGAAGAACTCAACCCCTTTGTTTCCTGTGAATTACATCATTTTTAATGTTAATTTACTGTCTTAATGTATTTATATATTGTTTAGGTTCTTGTTATCATATACTCCCTATTATTATTATTTTATTTGTAATTCTATTTTGTCATTTGATTTTAAAATGGACTACAATGGAAATAAGTGTTTCACTTTCTTGTGTCATCCATGTATTTTTAATGTATTTACAATTATAATATGTATTTACATTGAAGTTACTACATAAAATCACACATACACCCACACACGCACTCACACTTTTAATATTTAGATGATTTACCACCTGCTGTTGGATTGGTGTGTGAGTCCAGAATATGAATATCAATGTCCATTGTTCAGTGTTGTTAGCTAATATATGTAGCTTCTCGAGAAATATTAGTCCTATCAATGTTCAGTTTTGGCACTGTTTAGCCTTGATCCAAAATATATAAACATACTAAACGGCAAATGTCAGCTCTTCCAAGTTTGTGCATGATGAAAATTGCATGCACGCACGTACACACACACACACAGGCACACACACACACAGAACTTTTTGTCTTTTCTGCATTTTGCTGTACGCAGGTGCTTTTCATTTAACAGAGACTGTGGCAGAAGACATTAAAAGCACTTCACTTTTCACTTATGGTATCAGGAACATGACACTTAAGTCACTCATGGTAACAGCAACATAACACTTAAATAAACTGACTAAACCAATTTAACTACAAAACACAATAAATCAATAACACTAACATTAACCACAATAACAACATTCAAAACCCCAAACTCCCATGGTGCATTGAAGCACAATGTCCAATGTTTACTGGTTAATCATTAATTTCTCAAAAAATATTTGTCCTATCAACTTTCTGTTTTTGCAGCGTTCATCCTTGACCCAATATACATAAGTATACCAAACGGAAAATATCAGCTCTCCCCGGTTTTGCCATGATCAAAGTCATACACATGCATGCACACAGAGGCCACTTGGCTATTACAATATACATTATCAATACTGGTTTTATGAATTTTGGAGTGGTGTTTCATGAGATAATGGGCCAAGGAAGAACCTCTTCAATTTGTGAGAAGAGCTGTATGAACATTTGGACACACAGTTTATTTACTTATTTATTTATTTTACTCCCACTTTCTTTAACATGCAAATTTTTTGGCAGCATGGTAGCTTAATGATTAGCACTGTTGCCTCACAGCAAGAAGGTCATCGGTTAGATTCCCACCTGTGGCCTTTCTGTGTGGAGTTTGCATGTTCTCCCCGGCGGTTTCCGCCCACATTTAAAGACATGAAGGTTTATGTGAATTGGAAACTTTATAACTGTCCAGGTCTCCCTTCCCAAAGAGGTTTTGATCTCAGTTGGACTAGCCTGGTTAAATAAAGGTAAAATAAATAAATACAATTTTGGATATTTTCATTACATTCATCAATTTCTGGGAAAATTATGTGATGTTTTATGAAAAAATTCAATTATTTATTGTGATCATGTCTCTGAATTGAAGTGTCAAATCAAGTAGGAAAAAAATACATTTTTTCTGGTGGGGGCTCTTTAGTACTGCTTGGAAACAAATCTGGCTAAACAGACATCACAGCAAAGTGGGCTTTTGATCAGGGCAAAGGTCTTCACTGTCTGAGTGTCCTCATTATGTCCAAGGTTATCGTTTCACTGTGTGTTGACGAAGACAATTCAGTTTTGGTGGGTCTTGCCATAATGCTTTGCCCATAAGTTTTTTTTTTTTTTTCACCTAAGCATGGCTTTAATCTTTTAATTCTGTAATTATGAGACACATGACTGACAGACAGTCAGAGAGCAATGTGACATTATAACCATATAGACTTAAAGATCAAACAATCAGGATCAACAGTGAGTAATACGGATGAAAAGATCAAGACCGAACTTCACTCAGTAAGGGCCCTGTCCCACTGGCGTTTAGGAGGATTTGCGCATGAAATGAAGAGACAAAAGCTGAGCATCAAAGGTGGGCAGAAATGACAAATGTCCTGGGGTGGATCAGCGAATACATGAGGAAGAAAAGGGGATATAACAGGGAACAGAAGCGAAGGCGACCGCGGAGGCGCCCCCATGAGGGGCACAGCGGCCGTGATGCACTCGGTTCATCCGTGCCCACTCTGTCTGCATGCGCGACATACCATTTGCGACCGTGATGTGGCCGTGCTGGGCACGCGTCATATCTGTTTTGCACGCTGTCCCGGTCCGCCGCCAAGCTGCGCCAACCCATTGGTTGCGGATATCAGTGGATGACAGGGGATATGCGGCACGTTGGTTGTGTATGTCCTGCGTATGTCTTCAGTATGTGTTCAGGCAGTGATGCGGATCTCATCCGCAGCACGATTTTTGAGCCGCTCAAAAAATCTGGCTGCGGACGTGTGCCTCTGCGGATGATCACGGACGTGTTCGGATGGCGGCCGACTCATACAGGAATGTTACACGGTTATTGCGGTTGTTTGGCAGATGTGGGCCACTTTTGTGCGCATTCCATCCGTAAATCCTCCTAAACGCCAGTGGGACAGGGCCCTAAGATCTTTTTCTGTCAGTGACAGAGAAATAAGTTGTATGCGCCGCTGAGACCCACTGTTGCTGGTGCTCATCTCTGGATAGTGGAGCATGAAGCTGATACAGTCTTTGATTCGCCTGGACAGGACACCACT
This sequence comes from Thalassophryne amazonica, assembly GCF_902500255.1. NCBI lineage: Eukaryota > Metazoa > Chordata > Actinopteri > Batrachoidiformes > Batrachoididae > Thalassophryne > Thalassophryne amazonica. The sequence continues at coordinate 43,162,750 of NC_047113.1, read as the reverse complement.
AAATCCCAGGTTACCTAACCTAAATATAAATGGAAGACTGTTACACCAATTTCTGCTCCCTCTGAGTCTTCCATTACTAATTTAGTGTAACAATTTTTAGTGTAACAAATTTTAGCTAAACCGTGCTTAGTGTCACATTTTGCAATGTTACCATTACACTAAGCTACCTTTGGTCACTATCTGCATTACAACCACTGTAAGTCTGCCAGAATCTGATCCAGTTCAAATCTTCTATTGCATACCTGAGTCATGATGTGAGCTATACCATATCCACACTTTTGAACAGCTTGATCATCAGCATCCCTGCCCTTTTTTAATAAAATTTGGTTAAACGCTCAGCATAAATTAAATCCATTTGTCTCATCACTCCTGCAGCTTACATGTGACAACATCATCAGTGTTTGCTGGTAGTAATCGCTTGACAATGACATCAGTTTGAGAGTTTGCAGTGCGAGAGTTTGGGCCAATGCAGAAGTAATAGTCACACTATGAAGAATGAATTTAAATAATTTGTCAAGTCACAAAAATCACCAAATCTGTCCATCTCCTGTGGATTTTGGGCTCCAGTGGAGCGCTTGAGGAGGCAAACAGAAAAAAAAACAAAACAGTGAGAGACTGACAAAAAATTGTACTGCCTCTTGCTGTCATGGCGGCAGTTACATACCACAATGACATTTGTCATTAAAAATGTAAAGTTTTTCAACTTTTGCTGCTTACCGCAGCGACAACAACAAACTGGATGTTGTTTTATTTTTAATGAGGAGGAACAACGGACAGCAAGATATGAATCATTAAGTGCAGAGAGTTGCCTGGTTTTAAACAGGTAAACGTGAATAATCTGTGTGATATTTAAGAAAGTAATTAATGTGTAACCTCACAAAAAGTTGTTTTTAAGCTGCCATCAGAGGTAGGGTTTCCTGTTTTAATATAACTGTGCAAAATGCTAAATCTCTGCTGTATCTTTCAATTAAGTACATTATTGCCCATGCTGTTATTATTGAAAAGTGAGTGTACCTAATGTCATCATCTGTGGTCTGCTGATTCAGATGGAATTTTGCTGTACAGTCTTTCTGCCGCTGACATGAAAGCAGCTTAATATCAACTGGACAACCATTGGCAAGCTACGACAAGTACAGATCAAAATGCACATGACATGAATGAAGTAGTGCGCTCTTATCATGTTCACATCTACTGGCCTTTCATGTTCAGCCAGCCCTGCGCATATGTCCAGCCAGCCCCGCGTGTCCAGCGAGGGGCATGCCGAAGGACCGCGTCATGTGGACCATAGCTCACTTGGGTGGCGTGACATTCAGATTGAAAGCTGAGTGTACACATGATCAGACGGTTCTTTTTCGCCTGGCGCATCCTGCCAATGTGTGCTCTGTGCGCTCGCTCCAGCCCGTTGCAAAGGCAATGTTTTTATGTATTTCCCAGTGAGGACAGCAAGCACACGTATGCGCATCACAGTGTAGAGTTGTAAGGTCATGTCCGTCATAACACGGTATGTGTTCTCCGGCTGTGATGTCCAGCTCCACAGATCTCAACAGCAGCGGCTCGCACGGACAGGCCCACCTTTTCGATCAGCACACAGAGCAAAGTGTCACTGTCTGCTTCTTTGATCTGTGATTACTTATTTTAGTTATTTGTTATGTAATTGTGTATGTAGTTATTGTAGTACTTATTTATACACCTGTCCTCGCTGTGTTCTCTATGTTTTTAATTTAACACATCGTACACACTGAGCAGTCATTTCAAACTGTCACTGAGTGGCTGGCCGGTGATTAGCTGAGAGGCGCCTTACCATGCTGTGTGTGCTCAGACGTGGCTGGCCAGTCCCCATGTGATCTTGTTTGTACATAATTATCAGAATGTCATGCAAGTGTGTGCCCCTCGTGTTGCTGGGGACGGCGTGACACACACGCAGGCCACATGTGTTGGGGGACGCGATACACACGCACGCCACATGTGTTGGGGGGGGCGCCACATGTGTTGGGGGCACACTTGTTTGACATGTATGTTGCTTGGAAATTGTGCTTTTGTGGGGCACTTAGACAATTTTCATCTGCACTCGTGCCCGCCTTTTCTAAATGTCTAGTGAGTGGTGTTGGATGTTCGTGTGTGACACCTGGAATTTGGCTGACACCTGCCGAACAGGAGATTGAATGGGCACTCGCAGGGCACTCGCTGTCTTTCGACCGCTGGTGTGTGCAAATGGTTGTGGCGACAGCTGTACAAGGCGTTTGAGGTGGCTCCAATTTTTCACGAGTGGCATGCGATTCCTCCTTCGTGCACCAGTCGGCTTCAATCGTGTTATGTGTGAAGGGGCCCTTATTGACTGACAAAGTTTAATCCAGATCTGCTCCAGATTACAGATTATGTGTCAGTTTAAATTTATCATTGACAACTCTAATATATATTTTACATTATAGCTTAAACAAACATGCCCCAATCACTCTAATATTTGAATGTGAGGTACAGACTGGCACTCACTATCACCTGACAAAGTTTGATGTGGATCTGATCCTGATTATGGATTTTGTGGACATTTGAATGTAATATTGAAAAGCCCATTTGGCGTATATTTTGCATTATATCTCAGTCAAAAGTGCCTCAGTCACTCTCATTTTTCTGTAATGGATTCACTTACACCGACATAATTGAATGGAGGTCTCAATTTTATTTATTTTTATTTAATTTTATTAGTCTATCTTCCAGTTATCAGCCGGAAACCAAGTGCCAAAAAGCAATGACAAATTGCACGTACCAGAGATAATCAATGCTCTCTGAAAATTAACTGAAAAAGAATTCAGAAACTGAAAAAGTTGAAAAAACCCTGACAATACCACAAAACAATTAAATTCAAGTGCATGAACAAAATACATACTACTGATATTTGATCACATCTAATTTAGCTTATGAAAAGCCACTTCTAACAGGACTTTGACCTTTAAAAAAATTTCAAAGTAAATTTTGTGAAATTGGAAACTAGTGTTGGTGGAGGTTTGCGCTCTAGTTTGTGATGAAATCAGAGTTTTCATTGAAATGTGTGTGATACTGGCCATGCACATGCATCCCCCCCCCCCCCCCCTTAGGTAGAATTTTGCGTGGAATGCCCAGCAACTTCTGATACGCAAGTACAGAATGTTTTTAATTTGGAGCACAGGATATTTCTTTCGTAATTTCATTTGTTTTATTAGATGGTATTGTTAACATAGTGCATCCAGATAAATGTATTAATTGATAGATTACTTGTTTTCAGAGGGGAGGAATTGTATCAGATTCTGATTGGAAGATAGTAAAGATTCCAGTGTTGATTTCTTATCAGATATGAAAAGTGGAATTGTGCCATTTCTTGTTTAATCACTCGATCTCTCAATCTTCTGCACTGTGTTGCTCTTTTCCTCTATTCCCTGTTCTCATAAACATAGTTAAGCCACTGAAGTCGCCCAAACCCTTTTTCATCACATTATAGGTCTATCACTGCTGCAAAGGGCACTGGCATCTGAGAGAAGCTTCCCATTGAGGCCTTTGGAATGGATTCACTCTAAACAGTCTTTTCATTCTGCAGCTGCGATGGATTAGCTCTGTCATGGGTCCAGATGAGGTTGCCTTCCTGATCTGCCATGCTGCAGACAAAACAAAAAAAAAAAGCCACACATCGCCGAGGTGGAAAAAAAAGAAAAAAAAAGAAAAAGCATATTAATAGACAAGAATCACACCAGTAGTCGGCCAATGATTGATGATGGAAACATTTCAATATTTCCTTGCTCGGTCATGCGTGGACACACACATTTGGATAGTAGCCTGGCTGCAGCCGCCCACTGGTTTTGTGTAGCCATGTATGAAATGGCAAGAGCGACACAATTGCACTTTTACGGTTTGCCATCAGAAGAAGAAACAGAAGATGCTCATGCATGAGTGAGCACATCATGTTTGCTTAATTTTCACTCATGAGCATAGCAAGCACTCGAGACGAAAGAGCAACCGTGTTAAAGTGGAACGATAGTGCGGCTTTGCACAAAATGTTTGCTTTTTACAGCTACAGAAATGTGTCACTGATAACTGGGGGGAGACAATAACAGAGAAGCTGAGGAAAAGCCATGGCAACCATGTTCGAGAATAGCGATAACACCTTTGTGCTTAACTGTCCTGAGAAGGGGGGCATCATGTGAGTATAAACTACTTCCTAAATGTTCCACACACAGTGATGGCAGAAATTAGGCACTCTTATGCTTTTATTGAAATGAAACAATTAAGCCCCCGTTATACATAGCAAGAATGTGCAGGAACCAGCCCGACATGGCAAATATTGCCATAATCCGACGCAGTCAGGAGGAAAAGAGGCGTGGTCAGCTGTGTCAGAACCCATGCAGATTACCTCGTGCACACCTGCACGGTGGCATCCAAAGTGCATGTAGACAACAGGTAGATGACACAGACTCCTGTCAGACGGCCATAAAACATGCTGAAGACTGCCAGATGTCCAAACATCTGGATGGCAAACACAGGACTGGAGTGGGAGGCAGCACTGTGTTCCGCACATGCTCGAGTGCGCAGTGCATGTGGTGCACGTGTGCCCCATACACATGCGTGGGGCTGGATTGTGTGTATGCATAACGCTGCATGAACCACTAAGCGTGCGCATGCCGCTGGACAGCTTTGCCTAAAGTTTGCTGGCAGTGGGCCATGCGGTACCATGCATCAGATACAGCTTTTCCAGAAAACTTTTTCTTTTTGCTCACTTCAGGAGTACAACACAACTATGGACACCACAATGGTTGTATTATCACATGGGATTTATTTTGCTGTGATTGACCCTGAACCATCCCTTAGTTATGCTGCTATAGACGTAGACTTCTGGGGGGTTCCCATGATGCACTGTTTCTTTCTCTTTTTGCTCTGTATGCACCACTCTGCATTTAATCATTAGTGATCGATCTCTGCTCCCCTCCACAGCATGTCTTTTTCCTGGTTCTCTCCCTCAGCCCCAACCAGTCCCAGCAGAAGACTGCCCCTCCCTGAGCCTGGTTCTGCTGGATGTTTCTTCCTGTTAAAAGGGAGTTTTTCCTTCCCACTGTAGCCAAGTGCTTGCTCACAGGGGGTCGTTTTGACCGTTGGGGTTTTACATAATTATTGTATGGCCTTGCCTTACAATATAAAGCGCCTTGGGGCAACTGTTTGTTGTGATTTGGCGCTATATAAAAAAATTGATTGATTGATTGATTCCAGCACACAGCAGCCGGGTGAGAAGATTTTAAACAGTTGTTTTGTCTTCCTAAGTGAAATGATAAGAGGGTGTATTTAAAACCTCTCATGCCTCAATACATACAACTAGATACCCACATTTGGTTTTGAACCATTCCAGATGCAAAGATATGTAAAAAGTGAAATGGCGGCCATTTTGGACACCAGCTTGGATTTAGAAAAAGTCACAAAGGGGACTTTCTGCAACTTTTAGTATGTTGTTCTTCACATTTTTCTGGACCCATCCTAAAAATTTCATTATGTTCTGCAAAATTTCATTTTGTTTAAATGCTAAACTCTTGGACTAAGAAATAAGCTCTGGACCCTACACCCACCCAATGAGCATGTTGGACATGAGAGCATGGATATGGAGACTATGCAACTGCATATTTGCAGAGGTTATTTTTAAAGACGAGAGCAGTGCTGGTGACATTTTGTTCACTTATTGTGGATCAGGTACCATTTTGTATATATTAATGACAAATTATTCACCTTGCAGTCTAGATGACTTAAAGAAATTAACAATTTCAGGTCATTCATGAATTTACCCACACATCACTGGTGTACAATACGACCTTATTCATTAAGTCCACATGAAACAATTCAGAACGTTGAGAAGATGACTCCCTGTTTCAAGGGTGCTTAAAACACTTCAATGGCGACATCCACTGGACAGTTTAACCCTCTGGGGTCCGAGGCCATTTTTTGGAAAGTTCACTAGCCATGCATAAATGTTTTTTTTATGGCTGTTAACAGCTCTCCCTGCATCCCACAATCAAGTTTTATGTCTCTTTTTTTCAGGACAATCTGTGCTTTCATAATATGTATGCTTTTGTTGTATTTTATAAGTGTAATAAAGGTTTACAATCAAAAACAAGGAAGGAAAAAGTAAAGCGGAAAATAATTTTCCACACACATTTATTCATGCAATCCTGATAATTACACACTCTTTGTTTGAGCACGTGAGATTGTCATCAGAGGCTTTCCGTCTGCTCCGTCTGCTTTCAGTGATCATTGTGCGTAATGGCGCAGGGTGCATTTGGAGCCCAATAGTATGTACTCATTGGAGCACCCAGGGGGCTATTCAAATGGGCCAACTAGTAACATATCACTCCTGAAAATGATCTTTGGCTTTTCACGTGAGGTGAATCTGCCCTACGATTGGATTTTGGAAAGCCATGTGACGGTGAACCAATTCCGATTGGACACTCACATTACGCACGTCATCACACAGCTTCTATGAGGAGTACAAAGATGGCCGATGGCTGGCTCGAATGTCCACGGAGTTAACTTTTCAGCAAAAAAAAAAAAAAAAAAAGTAAGTTTCTATCTCATATCACTAAAAAGTTATTTATAATTTAGTAAAGCTTGGTCTTAGCTGTCGTATATGACGATGTTGGCCCCAGAGGGTTAAAGAATTAAATAAGATAACGGAAAATAAAATTCAGGTTTTGAAAAAATAAATTAACCAACTGATTAAAAAAAAAGAAAAAAAGCTGCAATGACAGCATCAAGAGGACAGCTGGACCCCTGTATTACCCCAGTCTGAAACAAGATCATTCCAAAGGCATTATTTTTGCATTTATCTTCAATAATAGTGTCACAGTGACAACTGAAGCACTTTCAGCATCGAACTTACGAGGCCTGACCGATTCAGTGTCACTAACTGAGAAATGTGAACATCTAACACATCAACACACTATTGTGACACTATTTAGGTTACAGCTGCAATCACAGTCACGGTAATGGGCACGTCTGTGGGGGTGTGGCTTTGCATTATGTCTTTCATTACATAAGATGTGTTTAATATGAACTACAGCGGCTATCCGTGGCCTTATTTACATTGCTGTGTCACTGCAAGGATTATGCTAATATATTTTTCCTTCCTCCACGTCTCCTTCAGCCTGTATGCTCGAGCACCCATACATAGTTTCACAAGGTTATGATGCTTCAGTGGCCCAGCGACTGTGAACTGTCACAAACAATCAGTTATGATGGAGCCCTCGTTTCTGCATAGACACACAGCTTTGGCTCTGCTCGCGACTGCCTCTGACAATCAGGCCAGAAACGTGTGGATTAATCTGCTCGGTCGGCAGACGAAGAGCTGAAAGCTGAAAGCCGCGTTGCACCATGATCCAATATTTACCAGTTGGGAGAGTACATCATGACACTCCCTGTTGATGTTTTGCAGTCACTGCAATGCCACCGTATGGCCGCTTTATTTTTCACTGTCTCTCGTCGACAAATTATCCTCCACCACACTTATTCAGAGGCAGATGTAAACAGCAAACAGCTGATAGCGCAGTCCAAACGGAGCAGGGGGGATTCAAAATCACATAGGTGCCAGTTAAAGTTTTCTGCTGCTTTCCTCTCACGTGAAAATTGCCTCAAAATGTGATTTCTTTCACAAACTGTTTGACCTTGGATAGGACAATGCAGTCAGCAGCCCCCGCTGAGGAAGACCCGTCTTTCTCTCTTCCACCCGCTGAAGTCGAACCCATGCAGCAGCGTTTGGCGAGACACAATGCGAAAGTGCTATTCCCGCTTCAGCAGAGGATTACTGATTCAATGATTATGGGTATTGTAGGAGAGGCTGGTGAATGGCCAATAGACAGCTGAGTGTGTGTGTAACGCTGCAGGAAAAGGGCTGTAATAGGCTTTCACAAATACATACATACAGTGCTTTGCAAAAGTCTTATGCACCCTGCTGTTTCTGAATAAATGTGCTTTTTGATGTTTGGTCATGCCCATATGGAAGTAAAAGAATGGGTTTTAATTCGCCAAGTCCTAATTTTCAGAAAATAAATAATTAAAATGCTGCAGACATTTTTAATATACATGAAGTACATTGCGAAATAGAGTACATTGTAAAAAATGCTTCATGGGGTTAGTTTGTATGACAATTTGTTGACTATTTCCAGCATAAAAATGGTTTTCAGATGTTCACATTTTAGTATGTTGATAACTTATAAGATGTTGGTCGAAAATTGTTTTAAAAAAAGAAAGTCGGAAATATGTTGACAGTGGTTTTAAAAACAAACAGTTTGACTGTAAAATGCAACATGCAATTTATTCTGACGTAAGTGAAATCAGTTTTAAAAAAGCGTCACAAAATTAAAGTAATTTGTATGGACATTTCTGAGTAGAATGTATGTAAATAAATAAGTAAATATAAATTTAATAAGTTGGCCAGCTAACAATACCAAAGGCTTTTAATCAAGCTGGGTAAACTTAATTAACCTTGTAGAGGGCAAAGCAAATCAAGGGTACTGACCTAAATGGAATGCTTTGCTAAACTTGAGTTAGTCTGACTCTAAAGGTTTTACAGCATTTAACCAGCAATGACTAAGTTGCAATTACTTAAAGATAGATGCAAATTTCACCCTTTTTTTTTTTTTTTTTTTTTAAGTTGAGCCCTGCAATATTGTTTTAGAGTGTAATACACCCTTTCAGATTCAGAAAACCATTTTAAGATTATAACTTAAGGGCCCCCTCACACATAGTACATCCATCCATCCATCCATCCATTTTCTTCCACTTTATCCAGAGTCGGGTCGCGGGGGCAGCAGCTCAAGCAAAGCCGCCCAGACCTCCCGATCCACACACACCTCCCCCAGCTCCTCCGGGGGAACCCCAAGGCGTTCCAAAGCCAGCCGAGAGACGTAGTCCCTTCAGCGTGTCCTGGGTCTTCCCCGGGGCCTCCTCCCGATGGGACGTGCCCGGAACACCTCTCCAGCGAGGCGTCCAGGGGGCATCCGGAATTGATGCCCAAGCCACCTCAACTGACTCCTTTCGACGTGGAGGAGAAGCGGCTCGACTCCGAGCTTCTCCCAAGCGACCGAGCTCCTCACCCTTTCTCTAAGGGAGCGCCCAGCCACCCTGTGGAGGAAACTCATCTCGGCCGCTTGTACTTGCGACCTCATTCTTTCGGTCATGAGCCAAATCTCATGACCATAGGTGAGGATCGGAACGTAGATCGATCAGTAAATCGAGAGCTTTGCCCCTTACTCAGCTCTCTCTTCACCACGACAGTCCGATACAGCGACCACATCACCGCATATGCTGCACCGCATATGCTGCACCGAGCCGTCTGTCGATCTCACGCTCCATCCGTCCCTCACTCGTGAACAAGACCCCGAGATACTTAAACTCCTCCACTTGAGGCAAGGACACTCCACCGACCTGAAGAAGGCAAAGCACCTTTTTCCGGTCGAGAACCATGGCCTCGGATTTGGAGGTGCTGATTTTCATCCCGGACGCTTCACACTCGGCTGCAAATCGCCCCAGTACACGCTGAAGGTCCTGATCTGACGAAGCCAACAGAACCACATCGTCCGCAAACAGCAGAGATGAGATTCTGTGGTTCCCAAACCAGACCCCCTCTACACCCTGGCTGCACCTAGAAATTCTGTCCTTAAAGATAATGAACAGAACCGGTGACAAAGGTCAGCCCTGGCGGAGGCCAACGTGCACTGGAAACAGGTTTGACTTACTACCAGCAATGCAAACCAAGCTCCTGCTGTGGTCGTACAGGGACCGGATAGCCCTTAGCAAAGGACCCCGGACCCCGTACTCCCGGAGCACCCCCCACAGGGTGCCCAGAGGGACATGGTCAAACGCCTTTTCCAGATCCACAAAGCACATGTGGACTGGTTGGGCGAACTCCCATAAACCCTCGAGCACCCGATGGAGCGTGTTGAGCTGGTCCAGTGTGCCGCGACCAGGACGAAAACCATTCCCCCCTGTAGTTGGAACACACCCTCCAGATCCCCTTCTTAAACAGAGGGACCACCACCCCGGTCTGCCAATCCAGAGGCACTGTCCCCAACCGCCACGTGATGTTGCAGAGGCATGTCAACCAAGACAATCCCACAACATCCAGAGATTTAAGGTACTCAGGACGGATTTCATCCACCCCAGGAGCCTTGCCACCGAGGATTTTTCTAACCACCTCGGTGACTTCAGCCTGCGTAATGGATGAGTCTGCCTCTGAGTCCCTAGTCTTTGCCTCCTCTTCGGAAGACGTGATGATGGGATTGAGGAGATCCTCAAAGTATTCCTTCCACCTCCCAACAACATCCCCAGTCAGGGTCAACAGCTCCCCACCCGCACCGTAGACAGTGCTAGTGGAGAGCTGCTTCCACCTCCTGAGGCGTCGGACGGTTTGCCAGAATTTCTTCGAGGCTGACCTATAGTCCTCCTCCATGGCCTCCCCGAACTCCTCCCAGACCCGAGTTTTTGCCTCTGCGACCACACGGGCTGTGGCACGCTTGGCCTGCCGGTACCTGTCAGCTGCCTCCGGGGTCCCACCTACCAACAAAGTCAAGTAGGACTCCTTCTTCAGCTTGACAGCATCCCTTACTTCTGGCGTCCACCACCGGGTTCGGGGATTGCTGCCGTGACAGGCACCAGAGACCTTGTGACCACAGCTACGAGTGGCCACATTTACAATGGAGGTGGAGAACATGGTCCACTCGGACTCCATGTCTCCAACCTCCCCCGGGATCTTGGAGAAGCTCTCCCAGAGGTGGGAGTTGAAGACCTCGCTGACAGAGGGTTCTGCCAGTTGTTCCCAGCAGACCCTCACGATACGTTTGGGCCTGCCAGGTCTGACCAGCTTCCTCCCCTCCCAGCAGATCCAACTCACCACCAGGTGGTGATCGGTCAACAGCTCAGCCCCTCTCTTCACTTGAGTGTCCAAGAAACGTGGCCGAAGGTCAGATGATACGACTACAAAGTCATTCATCGACCTCCGGCTCAGGGTGTCCTGGTGCCACATGCACTTATGGACACCCTTGTGCTCGAACATGGTGTTTGTGATGGACAAACTGTGACTAGCACAGAAGTCCAACAACTGAACACCACTCGAGTTCAGATCGGGGAGGCCGTTCTTCCTGATCACCCCCTCCAGGTCTCACTGTCGCCGCCCACGTGGGCGTGGAAATCCCCCAGGAGAACAATGGACAATTCAGGGTGACTCATTGCAGAACAACTTGTATGAGCAAACCATGAAAACATCGAGCTGACGGGCAGCCATGCACAATGCTGCTGTGATGGTTTGTTCAGGCGGAAACACAGTGTAAGCAGCTGCGCTATGTGTAATGTGTCACTGTGTCTGTTTTCAAAGCCACACTCATGGGGCACTTAGACAAATTTCACATCCAGTTCGACAGTGACTGTCTGCTGACTGTTGTCATGTTAAAAATGTGAATGGCCACACATTTTCTGAGTGCCATGTGGTGTTAGATGTTCGTGTGTGTCACGTGGAATTTGGCCAACACCTGCTGAGAGAGGGTTCGATGGGCTCTCACAATGCACACTCTCTTTCAGCCACTGGTGTGCTCAAAATAGTTGTAGCAACAGGTGTACGAGGTCTTGGAGGCAGCTACGAATTTACACGTATTGCATACGATTCCTGCTTCATGCATGCTTCATGCTCAATTCGACCAAATTTGCACTATGTGTGTAGGGGCCCTAAAGCATGTTTCCAAAAAAAAGAAAAAAGGGAAATAATCAATGAAGTTAAATCATTACATTTCCTTCTTAAGTGCCCCGTCACGCTACAGCACAAATGCTGTACGAATCACATGAATTGCGAAAACAAACACAATTAAAGCCGCATTCGTACAGGACAGACATTCTTACAGCCATGTGTGAATGACGTACGAATACCCAAAATGTGGTACTAAGCCAGCATGAATGATTTGTGCAATTAGGAATGCAGTAGCACCCAAAACCAGGGTGGTGGTGGGAGGGTCATGGCATGCACTGTGGTCCAACAGAGCCCTGCACGGCTCTAATATCTCTGTCCCGCTCCCAAGAAACGCTGAGAATTTATGCAAGTACATTAATAGATTCACATTAATTTTGGCCTGTATGTCTTTCGACGCACTGGTCAGTAATAGCGCCATTTGGTTGCTTTCAGTTAGTTTAAAGACAGTCTCATGTTCGGCATGCAGTGTCACTTGTCATGAGACCATGAATGCAGCATCTCTCTGTGCTGATGAGGTTCACACATGCACAGTGGGGTGTGTGGATGAAGCAGGCACATGCACGCGCAGCGCTGCAATCATCTGTTGTTGAATGACGTTCAAATGTCTGTTCTTACGGCAGTATGAATGCAATGTGACTGACTCCATCGCCATTCACTTTTCCAACATGAGTGACACACAAATGGGCTGACTTCTGTAGGAATGCTGCGCGAGGCGTACAAGTGCAATTCGAATGCAGTGCGAATTGCACAGTGTTGGTCAAATGTCAATTTGTACGTCATTTGTGTAATTCGTGCTCTAGTGTGACGGGGGATCTAAGATGTGGAAGTGATGAGAAAACCTCATGAAAACTCAATATTTTTTGCATTTTACGATGTATTGTGGGCACAAACTTAATTGAATTTCGTCAGCTTTAGCAAAAAAAAAAAATAAAATAGACATTTAAACAGCTTTCATTAAAAAAGGGGGTAGGCAGATGATTGAGGGGGTACGTTCTGATTACTTCTGATTCCCATGAAGCAGGGTATTGTAATCTTACTTGTGTGTGTCTACCTGTCTTTCTCTGGACAAGTACAAAAAAAAAAAAAAAAACAGCGGGACAATTTCCACCAAACTTGATGGGACGATTACTTGGGTAAATACAACCCCTGGCAAAAATTATGGAATCACCGGCCTCGGAGGATGTTCATTCAGTTGTTTAATTTTGGAGAAAAAAAGCAGATCACACACATGACACAAAACTAAAGTCATTTCAAATGGCAACTTTCTGGCTTTAAGAAACACTATAAGAAATCAAGTAAAAAATATTGTGGCAGTCAGTAACGGTTACTTTTTTAGACCAAGCAGAGGAAAAAAATATGGAATCACTCAATTCTGAGGAAACAATTATGGAATCACCCTGTAAATTTTCATCCCCAAAACTAACACCTGCATCATATCAGATCTGCTCGTTAGTCTGCATCTAAAAAGGAGTGAACACACCTTGGAGAGCTGTTGCACCAAGTGGACTGACATGAATCATGGGTCCAACACGAGATATGTCAATTGAAACAAAGGAGAGGATTATCAAACTCTTAAAAGAGAGTAAATCATCATGCAATGCTGCAAAAGATGTTGGTTGTTCACAGTCAGCTGTGTCTAAACTCTGGACCAAATACAAACAACATGAGAAGGTTGTTAAAGGCAAACATACTGGTAGACCAAGGAAGACATCAAAGCGTCAAGACAGAAAACTTAAAGCAATATGTCTCAAAAATCAAAAAATGCACAACAAAACAAATGAGGAACGAATGGGAGGAAACTGGAGTCAACGTCTGTGACTGAACTGTAAGAAACCGCCTAATGGAAATGGGATTTACATACAGAAAAGCTAAACAAAAGCCATCATTAACACCTAAACAGAAAAAAAAACAAGGTTACAATGGGCTAAGGAAAAGCAATCGTGGACTGTGGATGACTGGATGAAAGTCATATTCAGTGATGAATCTCGAATCTGCATTGGGCAAGGTGATGATGCTGGAACATTTGTTTGGTGCCATTCCAATGAGATTTATAAAGATGACTGCCTGAAGAGAACATGTAAATTTCCACAGTCATTGATGATATGGGGCTGCATGTCAGGTAAAGGCACTGGGGAGATGGCTGTCATTACATCATCAATAAATGCACAAGTTTACGTTGATATTTTGGACAATTGAAAGGATGTTTGGGGATGATGAAATCATTTTTCAAGATGATAATGCATCTTGCCATAGAGCAAAAACTGCGAAAACATTCATTGCAAGAAGACACGTAGGGTGAGTGTCATGGCACAGGGTCAATGTCAACGAGCAGATGTGATTTGATGCAGGTGTTAGTTTTGAGGATGAAAATTTACAGGGTGATTCCATAATTTTTTCCTCAGAATTGAGTGATTCCATATTTTTTTCCTCTGCTTGGTCTAAAAAAGTAACCGTTACTGACTGCCATAATATTTTTTTCTTGATTTCTTATAGTGTTTCTTAAAGCCAGAAAGTTGCCATTTGAAATGACTTTAGTTTTGTGTCATGTCTGTGATCTGCTTTTTTTCTACAAAATTAAACAACTGAATGAACATCCTCCGAGGCCGGTGATTCCATAATTTTTGCCAGGGGTTGTATCTGGAGATGATTAACTTTTGCAGAGGATTAGACAAATGTCAAAGGCCAACAAAAATGTGGAGCAATAAACATGTTTTCTGCTATATCTTTGCAACTGACTGGGGTAGAGAAATGATCTGAATTTTATATTGATTAGCAAAATATTTGTGATTGATTGGTGTAAGTCACGTCATGATGTTACAAGGAAGTCATTCTTGTTCAGAGTTGTTTAGAGTTGCATGAGCCCTCTTTTCATTATTTCTGCAGCATATTTGCTTCAATAAAGAATTTTGTGAATTCTGTAAAAGATTTGTGTGCATTAGTCTGTACATCCATCCATCCATCCATCCATCCATCCATCCATCCATCCATCCATCCATCCATCCATCCATCCATCCATCCATCCATCCATCTTTCCTCACAGACATAAGTTTAAATACACCCTGGTTAAAAATGTTCAAAATCACTTTACCCCAACTGCATTTACTGTATTTTATTAAGAAATTTTTATTTCTCTCTAAAGTTCTTTTAAGCTAATTACCATATCAGTTTTTTATTTAGTGTCAGATTTGCAATAGGTCAACAGTTTACATACACCAACTTGAATACCTTTTATAAAATGTGGAATATTCAAGAAGATTTGATGGAAATACTTCAAGAACTTTCTAAATGTCTACGTGGTGTAATTTGCGATTTGTGAACCTTTCGCTGTATTTAGGAGACTACGTGAAGAGCTGGTACCTTCTTATACTTAAGAGCTGGAGGTGATGGTCTAGTGATTAAGGCTTTGGGCTTGAGACCAGAAGATCATTGGTTCAAATTCCAGCCTGACTGGAAAATCACTCAAGGCCCTTGGGCAAGGTCTTTAATCCCCTAGTTGCTCCTGGTGTGTAGTGAGCACCTTGTATGGCAGTACCCTCACATCGGGGTGAATGTGAGGCATTATTTTTGTAGAGCGCTTTGAGCGTCTGATGCAGATGGAAAAGCGCTACATAAATGCAGTCCATGTATTTATTTATTTACCATTTAACTGAAAAAAGAGAAAAATCTGAAGAATTGAACCAAGGCTTCTGGAGCATAATTTTGGCTCTTTACAGGTTTCTCTACAACAGTACAATTGATTGTAGAATAAAAGAATAAGAAACTTAGAATCAAGCAGACTTCATGTCTCTGTGGAAAGGCGCTCAAAGTGAACTTTTGTTCATTGCACTCAAAATGAACTTTTGTTCTAAAGGTCCTTCAGAACATCAGGATCAAATCTAAGGAATTGATGAAGGAATTGGAGGCATCCAAAAGAAATGTGAGCTCATCCACCTATAAGAGAGCACTCAATCACCATGACCTGAAAGACTGTAGGCCAAGGAGGAAGTCATTACTGTAAAAAGCATAAAAAAAGATTGACAAACATTTGCTGTTGATAACCGGGACAAAGGCCAAGTCTTTTTTATTTTTTATGTGAGTACTGGATGAATAGCTTTGTCTGTGGTTGACAGCCAGTGGTGATGGATTGCTCTCTTAAAAGTGCATGATGCCACATTTATATTTGATGCCTCCAGCTTCTTCAACAGATTAGAGATGATCATGAGATTCTATTGAACCGCAGAAGCAGGAGTTGGTACATTCCTGTGTGGTAATTTTTTCCTCCTTCCTCCTCAGTAACATAAAGGTTTGTAAATTATTGTATAATACATTGTACAGTAGAGTTAAATTATTTACATAATTTGTCACAGCAAGAAGGACCTGCTACTTCATGTAGGTGTATAAATAGAGCAAAAGATTCACAAATCATCCCCATGCTACTACATTATCCAGGGGTTGGTATCACTCAAGTAATTCCATCAGTTTCGGGAAACTTTCATGCCATCTACAAGAAGGCATTCATGTTCATGGATGTACACTGCTGGCCTACCGAAAAAAAAAAAAAAAAAACTAAAATAAACACATTTTGGTCAGTAAATATATTTCTAAAGATCTTAGACATGAAATTTTCACCAGATGTCAGTAACAACCCAAGTATCTATCAATGCTAAGAAAACAAAACAAATAAGTGCAGAAATAATGTTATGTGTGACAAAATGGAATGGCACAAGGGAAAAGTATTGAACACACTTACTGAAATTTATTTAATACTTTGTACAAAAGCCTTTTTTGCTAATGACAGCTTCAACACACCTCCTGTCTGGAGAAACTAATCTCATGCATTCTTCAGGGTGTGATTTTGGCCCATTCTTCCACACAAACAGTCTTCAAATCTTGAAGGTTCCGTGGACCTCTTCTATGAACTCTGATCTTTATTCTTATGATAGATTTTCTATTGGATTCAAGTCAGATGACTGGCTGGGCCATTCTAAGGGCCCTTTCACACATAGTGCAAATAAGTACAACTCAGGACAACTCAGTGTGACTCATGGCGAAACATCTCGTATGAGCGCACCACGAAACATTACGCTGACTGGCAGTCGTGCACAATCCCGGTGTGACGGTTCTTGCATGCAACCAGGTGCAGCTGCTCGCATTGTGTTACATGGGACGAGGTGCACCACATCGTGCGGCTAATGTGGAGGAAAATAAAATAAAAACCAGCTATATAATTAATGAATATCATTGGGTTGATATAAATAATAAAAGGGGACACAAGGTCCCCTTTTATGTATTATAAATGTATGTACATTGTAAATGACGACCCCCAGGTCATCATTGTAAATGAGAAAGTGTTCTCAATTGACTTACCTGGTAAAACATTGAATAAATAAATAAATAAAAAATAAATAAAAAAACAATACAGAACCCGGCAGTTAAATAACCCTGGTTAAAAAAAAAAAAAAAAAAAAATGCCGTCACAGGATTTGAACCCACACACTCTCTTTACTAGATGGAAACTTTACCACTGCACTACAATCACTGTTTTGTAACAGGAGCAACAAATGGGTAAAATCAACAAGCAGATAAATGTATTTTCTAAAAAAAAAAACAAAAAAGTGTTGTGATAACTGACCAAACAGCATTTGGTATAACGTTTTTCTGCTGATACATGACTAAAAGTGCCGTATTTGTCGCACTCTTGGGTTGTCCTGGTACTGCAGTGCGCCATTCACAGCCCTCACGGCCTGAAATGCATGTCCTGTCAGACGTGACATTCAGATCGCCTGCTGCATGTCAAAATGAACTGACATTCCTTTTTTTTTTTTATGTATTTCCACACAAGCACACACACATGCGTGTCCGTCAAAACACGGGACGTGTGCTGCAGCTATGATGTCCAGGACCGGAGATGTCTCAATAGCTGTGGGCAGCCAGCCACGCCCCCTGTCCTGTCAGCACACAGACCAAGATGTCACTCTGTGATCAGATGAGCGATGCCTCGGGGGAGCCGACACTCTGGTACCCACACGTGCACTCCGCAAATTCACAGTCGTGGGGCATGTAGACAAATTTCACTACCAGCTCGACAGTGATTGTCTGCTGACTGTTGTCATGTTAATAACGTGAATGGCCACACATTTTCTAAGCGCAAAACGAGTGGCGCTAGATGTTTGTGTATGTCACCTGGAATTTGGTCGACACCTGCCGGGAGAGGGTTCGATGGGCTTGCACAGCGCACACTCTGTCTTTCAGCAACTGGTGTGCGCAAATAGTTGTAGCAACAGGTGTAGGAGGCAGCTACGATTTTACATGTTTTGCACAATTCCTGCTTCATGCGCACTATATGCACAAATCGACCAAATTTGCACTACTGTGAAGGAGCCCTTAAAACTTTATTTTCACTCTCTGAAATCAGTTGAGAATTTCTTTGCCTGTGTGTTTGGGATCATTGTCTTGCTGAAATGTCCACCCTCATTTCATTTTTATCACTCTGGTAGATTTTTTTTTTTTTTATCAAAAATGACTCGAGACATTTTTCCATTCATCCTTCCATCAATTCTAAAAGTTTTTCAGTGCTGGATTCTCAAAAACAGCCTGACACCAAGATGTTCCCTTCTCCAAACTTCACTGATGGTGTGGTGTTTTTGGGGTGATGTACAGTGGCATTTGAACTCTGAACATGGTGTGTATTATGGCATACCAAGAGTTCAATTTTGGTCTCATCTGACCAGACTATGTTCTCCCAGTATTTCACAGGCTTGTCTAAATATTGTACAGCAAACTTTAACCAAGCTTCAACATGCTCTTTCTTCAGCAATTGAGTCTTGTGTGGTGCATACAGGCCATGGTGGTTGAGTGCATGACTTATTGCTTTCTTTGAAACAATTGCGCAGTTGCTCTCCACAAGCGGTCCTTGTCTCTTTGACAGCTCTTCTGATAATTCATTTCATGCCTCTGTCACGAAATGTTGTGAGAAGCACCTGGTCATGGCCAGTTGATAGCAAAATAACTTTCTTTCCACTTCCGGATTATGGCCCCAACAGCACTCATGGAAATATTCAGAAGTTTAGAAATCCTTCTGTCATTAGTGCCATCAGCATGTTTTGCACCAATAAGGTTGTAAAGATTTTGAGAGACCTCTGCTTTTACACATCGTGGATGTTTCTTATGTGATACCTTGATAATGAGACACATTTTTATAGACCATCAATTGGGACTGAACCAGCTGATATTAATTTGCACTGAAACGGGGCAGGATTATGTTCTAATTACTGACAGATTTCAGCTGGTGTGTTGGCTTTCCATGGCTTTTTGCACCTACCTTTCTTCATGTGTTCAATACTTTTTTCCTGTGTCATCTCACATTATTACACCTAATGCCATTTCTGTACTTATTTGTTTTGGTTTCTTTATATGTGTGTATTGCTTTGGTTGTGCTGGTGAAAATTCCATGTCAATAGCCTCTTTAGAAATGGTGATGTGTTAAATACTTCAATTGCTTATTAACACAAATAGCTAATTAGCCAATCAAATGGCAGCAACTCATTGCATTTTGGCATCTAGACGTGGTCAAGATGACTTGCTGAGGTTCAAACCAAGTATCAGAATGAGGAAGAAAGGAGATTTAAGTGACTGTGAACGTGGCATGGTTGTTGGTGCAAGACAGGCTATTCTGAGCATTTCAGAAACCAGGATTTTCACACCCAACCATCTCTAGGGTTCATAGAAAATGGTCCAAAAAAGAGAAGATGTCCAGTGAGCGGCAGTTGTGTGGATGAAAATGCCTTTTTGATGTCAGAGGTCAGAGGGGAATGGGCAGACTGGTTGAATGGACGACTGTGTGATGCTGTCATGTCAATATGGACCAACATCTCTAAGGAATGTTTCCAACACCTTGTTGAATCTATGCCACAGACAATTAAGGCAGTTCTGAAGGCAGAAAGGGGTCCAAACCAGTACTAGAAAGGTGTACCTAATAAAGTTTATATTTATTTAGTGTATCAATTGTTAGTTTGGAGAGAACATTTCAACTTAATTCAAGCCTAGAGTGGTCGGAGATGCCACGCTATGCATAAATTGGCTTACACTGGTTTTAGGACAGAGATAAGTCGCATATTGGGCGCTACGTGGGAGCTCAGTTCAGATGTGTATTACTTGTACATACAACGCATTACCCTTTGTGCACACTGCAGAACCAAAATGTCCAATGAATTCCCACTTTCAAAAAGTCCAGCTACACAGAAATACCTGTCAGTTGTAACTGCAAAACTGAGGTAGGAGGAGTGGAACAAGACTAGTGCCATCACCATATTTTTTTAGATTGATAAAAGACCCAAGATCGACTCCAACAAATCCCAATCAGCTACATCAATATGGCTCAAAAGTACTGAATGTTGAATCCTACACCTTAAAATGCATGCAATTAAGAAGTGACATTTATTTATTTTTTCAAAACTATTACACATCTCTTCCTTTCGTCTTTCTCCCCGTGTGGTGTAAACAACCTTTTCAAATGATAAATAATCGCAGCTGCTAACAACATGCCCAGTGCACTCTCCTTAAGAGCTTTTTGCTGGTCGAGGAAAGAAAATGGAAAGCAGCCGTTACGTGCAGCCTGGCTGCTGCCAGATGCACCCTTGATGCACCGAAGATGAATTATCCACAATAGCTGCATTCTCTTCATTCATTTTATTTAAAATGCACAGCGTGCACTGGCTTTTTCTTATCATAAACTGTTTTTCCTTTGCACAGCTGTGCATGTGTTTAATGCACCACAAGGATATAGTGAGTCTCATCCTGTTTAGTCCCTTACAGTGTTTATCATATTTTTTTATATGCTCTGCCAGCTCCTCCTCGTCATCACAGTGCGGCACTGATATGATCTTCAATAAGGGAGCACAGACTCACCCTGTCATTGCTGACTTATAGTTTAGAAATCAGCCTTTTTTATTTGAACGGTGGGGAGCAGATGTGCACAGCACAGACGGGCTGTCATGTTGCATGGTGTCGACACTCGAATAGAGCTTGATGCGGCCTCGTATTCACGGGTTAGCTGCAAAAATTATACCTATGTGATTGTTCCAAAAATCTAAATAAATAAAAAAAATTTGAAACCAATGTTTTATTCATCGTTGGGAACATCAGGGTTTTCAGCTGTGCAGCTGCGGTGTAAATAGTTTTTATCGTTGTGAAGAGTTTATTGTCAACAAAATCTCGCAGAGCTGTAAAGCTTTACGAGCAACGCCATATGTCCCACCGTTGCATTTTCACATCGGCGCAAACCAAGAATCATTAGTGTGAAAAGCATTAATCTAGGGCTGCATGTGTGAGATATCTCTGTTATTTACATTTGCTATTGAGCCACATTCTGCTTATATAGCTGATATGAATGAGACTTTTTAGGTGATGATATCATTGCCATTTATCCACAACCATTCCACCTTTTTCCTTCTCCTCAATCACCATTTATCACATCTGCTGCAGGAAAGCAATCAGATAGATGAAGCAAATCAATAGGAAATTCAAACATTCACAAGACCATAAAAGCCTGACAGAAAACAATCCTTGCAAATCACCCTATGATGTAAACGCTGCTTTTATGATCCGACCAGACAAACATGTGCTCCTCAACTATGCGTCTCGCAGAGATGCACAAATGACCAAACGGCCGGTGTTTGAGAAAGATATATATGGAGATTTAGAGCAAGTGCCACCATGGCGATGGAGGAAGAGCTGCTGTTTTATCAGGCAGCATCTGCTGGCGTCATTGATTCCAAGACAAATAATGCTCCGACAGCATCGCTTCTCCTCAGGTTGGGTTTAAGAGGATCTTTTGAAATTCTGATAAAAAATTCATTGTGTTGAATCTGCCTTGGAGTGTGTTCTATGTTTTCTGTTTTGAATCTCATTACAGCACCCACAGTGTGCCTGGCTTTAAAAAATAAGAGGGAGGAGGGCATCTCATGGTCAGATAATTAGGTCAAAAAATGTTCCCTTTTTAAAATCATTTTCAGCCTTTTACATATTTTCTGTTTGAAATGCTTTTCAGCTATTGCAAATCACATAAGGGACATGTGCAACGTATTATGAACAGTAGTAGTAATAGGTGTTATGGGCATAGGAATGAATTTAAAAGTCAAAATGCATCAAAAATAACTTCAGGTAATCAGCTAACAGTGAATTAACAATGATAACTTTTCATTCCGATTAGATTTTCAGCTAACTTTGAAAACCATTAACAGACTAATTAAGTTCCCCTAAACTTCGTTCCACTCAGCTAACACTTAAAATAACATGCTGAATGAAGTTTAATGGTCAAAAACATTTGTAAATCCTGAAATCATACATGTTTGTTCCTGTTGGAGCTTATCCAGTAAGTGAAACTGACACATCGTGCAAAGGTAACAATCAACACCTTGAGAAGATGGAGGAACAGGAAGTCAAATATATTAAGATAATATATTTTACATTAATTATATTATTATTTTTCCCATGTGTATTTTTAGTTTTTTAAATTTCTAATTCATTAGCTCAACCTGAGCCGAAAGGCAAGATGAAATGTTGTGGTCATGAGGCACCTGTTGGTCCACCTGTCCACCTGTCCATCTGTCCATCTGCAATTCAGCAAAGTTGTATCTCCTCCCTCAATTTTTAACAGATTTCAATTCTGATTGTTTTGTTTCGAAGAACTAAACAATGTGCACACCACCAGGTGATTTCACAGATTAATTGATTCCATCTGCTCTAAGTGATGTTAATCAGTCACATTTCAAAACTCAAGCCTGACTGTCAATAACAACACCGGAAACATCTCAATTTGGGGCACAAAGTGGGACATCTGGTCACCCTAAGTGAGTGGTTGCAAAGAAAACCTACACCTTCTTGGCCCTTGACCTCAGCTTTAGAGTCAACAAGGTAGCCGTACCCATATTTACAAAACTCTAAAACCAAAATGTCAAAACAGCATCGAAATAATGCTCATAAACTACTTTATAATCATCTGCATAGAGTGGTGCAATGATGTCTTAAGAAATATGGTCAGCTAGATGTATTTTTGGTTATATATCTGTTTATAATGAAGTTCACATCAGTCTTAGAAGTTACTGTAGCTCTGGTCAGTTTGTTTACTGTATATTTCACACATGGATGGTACAGTGTGAGGTTTTTTGAAGTTGATCAATTCATGCAAGACAGTATGTCTTTGAAGAAAATAAAATCAAAAAGAAATATAAATAGCAGAGGTACGACATCAAGCCTCGAAGAAAAATTTCTGTACCAAGCTGAACCAGCAATGAAGAACTGGAAGGCCACTCAGATAATGCACATCACAGTATAGAGTTGTAAGGTCATGTCTATTCTTATACAATGAGTCTATTCAGGTCCCTTTAATTTAAGCTAAGTCTTTGATCCTGATTTTATTTTTTTTAAGATGGATGTCCGAAACAAATATTGCTTTCCTTTATGTTGTTGTGGAAAAAACAGCGATGGGCTTTCCTTTATGATGTCATAAAACAAAAATATTGACTTTCCTTTACAATGTCATCAGGATAGAATATTAGGTTTTGCTTTATGATATCACAGCTCCAGAATGTTAGGTTTTCCTTTAGGATGTCATTATTTAAAAAGTACAAGATGTCAGTTCAATTAAATACTTTAAAGCTACTCAATTAGAGTAAAGGTACTTGGTTACTGTCAGGTGAACAACAGTTGCTGTTTCACTAAATCTTTCAGTCATTCTAAGTTACTCAACTACAATAAAGTTGTACTTGAGTTTGTTACTCTACTTGGGTACCTATGACAAAAGAATTCCTTCACAAAATTAAAGTTTCTATTTATGCCTACAGACAACAGACTTGCAATCACCCCAACATTTGTATACTAGTAGATGCAGTGATCGAAACAGTATCTCCTTCACATTTTAAAAAGTACAGAAGATGAGAAGATGTACAGTATGCCTCATCTTTTTCTTCTTTGTCAAAGAAAGAAGCTATAAATCGGATTCTACTGAGTCAAGAGTTTCCACATAAAGGTCAACTGAATTAATGATCTGGTGTCATGGAGTGATCGAAACTTAGTTAGATTGAGAATACAGAAAATTGCACACATGCAACATCGCCCCCACCCCCCCCCCTCCAACCAACACACACACACACACACACACCCCCCTAACTGTTTCCTACTGTCATGCTTTGGCCTTGGACCGGCCCAGAATCTGCTTTTGTCCCCCAGTCTTCGTCCATTTCCCTGTCTTGGTCCTTCTGTTCGGCTCTCAGTGTTTATTTTCTGTTTCTTACACTTTAGTCTTGGTTTTATGATTTGTTACATTTCACCCACGTTATGTTTGGTTCTAGTTTAGTCAGTGTATCTTATTTAGTCATTCTGTGTTATTAAGTTAGGTTTTGAGAATTATGTCACACGTCAGCCACTTATTGAGTTCCGATCTAGTTTAGTCTTTGGCTTTTATTTTCTGGTTATTCAGTCACTCTGTTTTGAGCACATTAGTCCCTCAGGATTTTCTGTACACTCCTGCCACATGTTGAGTTCTCATCTAGTTTAGATCCAGCCTTTAATTTTCTGTTCTTTCTGCCTTTTCATTTGTTTATTCTTTCTCACATTTGTATTCTAGGTACATTATTTCCTTGTTATTTCACGTTTGTTGTCACTCACTTTTCTCACTTACTCTGACACACCCACCTGTCACTCAACTGTCTCATCCAGCCACGCCTTCTTCCCTGCACCTGCTTCTCATTACGCCCTGATTAACCTCTGTATTTAAGTCCATGTTTTCCTCTGTTTAACTGCTAGTTCTTTGTGCGTATTGCCTCATTCCAAGCCTCTTGGTCTGCCATAGTCTGTTTTCTTGCCATGTATGACCTTCGCCTGTTTTGACCTTGCCTTTTGCCTGAGCCAGTTAACCTGCTTCTCTGTGCCTGAACCCTGCTTGTTTTTGACTCCATTTTTTGCCTCCTCCGATACACCTGTTTGCCCGTACTGGAACTCTGCCCGTTACTGACGACTGTCTGTACCGCCGGCTGCCTGCTTGTCACCCTGTGTATCGACCTGAGTCTGTTTTTTTTTTTTTTTTAATTAAACCTTTTTCTAAATCCCACCTCTGAGCTATGAGTCTGCATTTGTGTCTACCTGCCTGTCGTGCCATGTCCTCACAGTTCCTGACACCTACACCTTTGTTTGAGATATTTGAAACAATTCCATTCAGCATATTTTCCAGAGAATAAGGTGTGTTTTTTTTGTTTTGTTTTTTTTGCTTTGTTTTTTTTACTAGTTTTGGAGGTCCTGTAACTTATATCATATAACTTAAAAATCACACATTTGGTATAAATAATCGTAATTACAATGACTATTTATATTGGACTTCCCAGGAATCAAAGCACTAAACTAAATAAACTCTAAAAATAAAATAATAAATTCCAGTAACAAATATATACTACAATAATGCACAAAAGAAGAAAAAATTAAATCAAGATCTAATAATTCAGGTTTTTCCTCTTCAAGGGCCATTTTTAAAAGGTTCGACATACGCCAGAAGACACTGTAATTGTTTATTCTGATCAACAACAACAACAACAACAACCAAGGCACTTTTAAAACATAACACATAGAATAATCAAGAATCATGATGTTGGCGTTCCATTAACCTCTTTTCACGCATCAATGATGGATTTTGCCATTGATCACATAAGGCATTCCAGTTATGGGCATTTTGGTTTGGGTTATTTAAGTGGAATTCACAATACTTTGACATATTTCTGTCAACAATAAAAGCACTGTTTGTAGATGAGGCTGCACTGAGATCCAACTTGCACCCCGTCCCGCCTCATAACTCTCTCTGTTAACTCTGCTGTCAGTCATCCCCTTCTGTGACTCCGCTGCTCCCCTGTCAGAGGCCTTGGCATTCCCAGAGCATGGAACCTCATCCAGGGCTTTTACTGCTTTGCTCATCTGACTGAGACCCACATCAAACCACATCAACAGACCTCTGAGACTTCCTGCTCCACTGGCCTCAAAATCAAACCATTACTCTGCTACGGTGGCTCATGTTTCTCTCACAGATTTGGATGCACAGTCATGGTGCCTCTCAGATATACTTAATGCTCCTTTACACAGCTATTTTCCCCCCGGCTCCCATCCTGTTATACGGCCTTGTAAGACCGTCCTGCTGCTGAAATGTGAGATGAATACTCCAAAATAGTACATGCTCAATATTTGTGCAGAGAGAGTTACCTTCAAAAAAGAATAATTAAATACATACTCAAGAAAAATATAAATGCAGCACCTTTTTGTTTTCACATCCATTTTAACTACTTGATGTAAAAGATTGAGGTTTAATTCTTTCAAATTTTGAATTTGTTCAAATCTGTGATAATGAACACTTTTTTTCAAGATGCTGATTAAACAGCATGGTTATTGCATCAGTGTGTAGTTGATGTTGAAAAAAAAGAGCTTTAATTGGTGAAGAAGCTGGACGCGATGGGTCGGCATGTTTACAGCCGGCTGGGATTGTGAGACTGTTTGGAAGTGACGCTGAAAGTAGTTTATGATAGGAAAATGAAGTTCACAAACAAGATCTGTAGTGGACTTTTTCATTGCAAGCTCCCTCAAATTTTGTGACATCTGTGGCATTGTTTTGTGTGATAAAAAGTCATATTTTAGAGCGACCTTTGATTTTGAGCAGCACAAGGCACACCTGTGCAAGTGTTTTCCATTTGCTAGTTTTGTCTTAATTTGGAAGTGTTAGGACCCTAATAGGTCACCATAGAAATAAAAATTTGGGGTGCATTGGAGAAATCTTAGATGTTTTACTTCAATACATGAAAAACAGGAACAAAAACAGTAAGACATCCTTGGTAAATGATGCGACAACAGAGATGTAGCTTTGTATGTCTATGTTATTTCTACATATGTCCTGACATGTGCCACTGAGGGCATATGTGCATCCATGCTGTTGTTCAGCGACATCTTCCATCTGTGGCTTCAACACAGCTGGACTGTGATGGTGCAGAGTGTCCCAGCACAACCTCCCCCCCCCCCCCCCCCCCCGCAGCCTGGAGAGCATTCGCTCTCTTTTCTCTCACTCTGCCTCACTCACATGTGCACAAACTCCTGCCATCAAGAAGACATTTTCTAACATCCGTTCTCTCTCTTGTTTTCATTTTCATCCCTTCATTTCACCTTTCACTTCCCTGCAGGTTTTCCATCCACGTGTCACACCTTTCAAGCTGAGATACAACTGGCAAGAACAAAGGAGTGTGGCACTACGACTACCACCTGAGGAGCTTCTCTCAAACAAAGCTTGAGTGTCAGGTCATGTGAAAGACACACACACACCTTACTGTACGGGCACCAAAGTGAGGTATGGGAAAATGGCCATTGGAAGTGAGGACCACCCTTTCTGCTATACTTAAAAATAAACTGATACTGCATTTAAACTCTAGATGTCTATCTAAGTCAAGTTGTCACCTCAGATTTTGAAGAATCACTTTGAGAGGAGCATGTTCACTGCCTCTGGAAGCCTTTTCATTAAAAATCCTGTGAGGACCAGTGTCGTGACTGAACGATCCCCCCTAAAAGTAGGTCCCCCCTGCCTTCACTGCACATTTGTCATTTTGGAGCGTCAGCAGTGGTTCACTGATTATTGCCTCGTTTCTTCTTAAAACTGCACTCCAGTCATCATCTATCTCAGCGACAGATGTCTGAAGCTTTTGTACAACTATCATTTCCACATGAATTCAGTATTATTCCATAATAAAAGATGGGGGAGCGATCAGAGTGTTGCATCAGCACGTCTGAGTCTGACTCTCTGAGTCTGACCCTCTACACCCAAAGCGATCAAAGGTAATAATGTGATTATTAACCAAAGACAAAGTAAAACCTCTTAAATCATTCTAAAGTCATTTTTAAGTAGAAACTAGGAAGTTTGAAGCAGAAACAAGGCGATAATCATGAATCACTTCTGACACTTCGAAATGACGCATGTGCAGTGAAGGCAGGGGGACCAATTTTTAGGGGGAACCATTCAGTCTGTGACATCGGCCTAAATGTCCTCACTTTGCAAAATGGTCCTCATTAAACAGGTCCTCTACCTGCTATGGTCCTCACAAAGATAGCAGTACAAACACACATACCACAAACAACAGCCCCAAACGCTACAACAAAATATGCAAAGATTCAGAAAGTTCACCCAAGCTTCCAAACACGTCATCTGTCACACGTGTTCGGATACAGAATTCTCCACTAGTGCAAAGATCTTGCAGCATTTTTTTTTTTTTTTTTCTGAACAAACTGTTCATGGCTGGACCTCTGAGCAGGCAAGTGAAAGTCAGCTCGTGTGTTCAAAATCGAAATCCAGTCTTGTGCACAAACATACGAGGTCTGTCAATAATGTATAGGTCCTTTTTATTTTTTTCAAAAACTATATGGATTTCATTCATATGTTTTTACGTCAAACATGCTTGAACCCTCGTGCGCATGCGTGAGTTTTTCCACGCCTGTCGGTGACGTCATTCGCCTGTGAGCACTCCTTGTGGGAGGAGTCATCCAGCCCCTCGTTGGAATTCCTTTGTCTGATAAGTTGCTGAGAGACTGGCGCTTTGTTTGATCAAATTTTTTCTAAACCTGTGAGGCACATTTTATCCGGATATTCCACTGTTAAAGGAGGTTTTTTTAATGAAAGACGTGCGGACGGATTGCAGCGTCGGCTCGCAGCCGCCGCGACGCTCTGTCACAGGAAAAACACCTCTGTTGGAAGCCTTAAGGACAAGTTGGAACATGCCCAACTGTTAAACAATTTCTCATATACTCACTCCACTGAAAGCCATCAAAAGCCGCCTAGATTTTACAAATGGTTATCAACACAGAGGTGTTTTTCCTGTGCCGCCGCACCGCGCCAGCTGCGTCCCGTCTTTCATTAAAAAAATCTCCTTTAACAGTGGAATATCCGGATAAAATGCTGAAACCGACTTCTTCTGAAACTTCTCTGTTCTCTCACGATGTCCTGGTTCGATAGAGCCTGAAATGTGGAGGTTTTCAGCTTGAAACAGGCTGACGACGGCGCCTGGGAGTGCTGCGCGACGTCTCGCTCCGTGGGAAGTCCTTAAAGCGACAGTATCACCTCAAAATCTCTCATCAGCCGTTAAAATTTTCACCGAAAACCAGCTTAATTTTTCGAACCGTGTCCACTTCGATGTGCCTCACAGGTTTAGAAAAAACTTTGATCAAACAAAGCGCCAGTCTCTCAGCAACTTCTCAGACAAAGGAATTCCGATGAGGGGCTGGACGACTCCTCCCACAAGGAGTGCTCACAGGCGGATGATGTCACCGACAGGCGTGGAAAAACTCACGCATGTGCACGAGGGTTCAAGCATGTCTGACGTAAAAACATATGAATGAAATCCATATAGTTTTTGAAAAAAATAAAAAGGACTTTATTGACAGCCCTCATATTGCAGACTGAACAAATAATGTGGAACCACTTGCCAACAGTTTTATTGATATTAATGATTTAATGATTTGGAGCCTCTCCCAGTAGTCACTGGGCAAGAAGCAGGGTACACCCTCAACAGCATGCCGGTCTATCACAGGGCCTCAACGCTTATAGAGAAACAGCGACACTCACATTCCTACTCACAACTATGGCCAGTTTAGAGTTACTAGTGTGCCTAATCTGCATGTTTTTGGACATGAGAGGAAGCAGGAGAACCCAGAGTAAACACACAAACACAGACAGAACATGCAAAGTTCACACAGAAAGGACCAAGTCAGAAGTGAACCTGTCTAATATTTAACCCATCATGGATGTAGTTGTGCTCTTACCTCCTAATTAGAAGGTCTTAAAGTTGGCTGGTGTCCTTGTACATCTGGAGATGCATCAAGAAGGGCATCCTGCGTAAAACTCGTGCCAAATTAACGTGCAGATGTACACAAGATCCATGACCCAGAGCAAAACCACTGGAGCAGCCAAACGAATCACACACATTCTACATCTTTATGACATTTTAATATATGTAATCAGGTGGAATACAACAAGCAATAAAGTTTGTATCCAAAAATACCCCATGAATATTGATGAAAGACAAACCATCTTTCTATTAAATAACATGTTTATGTTTTTGTTGCCTCAAATGGAAATTAGTTCCACACTCTTTCCCCCCTTGGAGAAGGGACATTTTTCAGTCTCCCCCACAGACCTTGTTACTGCATGGAACAGGGAGAGATTCGCTCACTGGGTGTATCTCATAGATCCAGCAGAAATCCAGATATTGACTTTTGTTACATATGTAATACAAAAACTAATCATACTGTTTCAGGCTAACATGTTATTAATAGCCAGTGAATTTCCTACCAGCAGAGTCACAAAAATGTATGAATTTACGGATTTTTAATATCAATCCTCAACCATATGTAACTAAAATATATATTAAAACCAAGCATCACATATAACCCCCTTTAATCAAACACTGCACATTGCAGTGATACATGCTATTAGTTTTAATATGTTCAAATTTATTGATTGTTGCACCTGCAAGGGTGATCTACTATCAACATTTGCATTTTGAAAGTTTATTTTGGTACAAGAAGTGTGAAAACTGTGGTCTGACCCACAGAGGCAGTCTTGGCCTGGATCAAATTCAACAGGAAGTGTATGTCATGAAGGTGTTGATCTTGTCGAGAGATTCACTTATTTCAGCGGTGACATTCATGTCTCTGGAGCCTCAGAACCTGACATTGAGAAATGCAAAGGAAAAAAGTTTATCGAGTGAAGAGTGTGCTTGACAGAGGTTTTTGGTCATGCAGATACCTTGGTACCTTGGCAGCAGACGAAAGGTCAAGTCTTTAGGGTCCTGGCATTTGCAGTCTTACCTCATGTTTTTGAGACCTGGAACCTAACCAGTGACTGAAGGCAATGACTACACTGCTTGAGCATGAGGTGTCTCTGGAGAATTGTTGAGTACCGCTAGACTGATTTTGTGTCAAACAAAGAAGTATTTAGGGCGAGTCAGATGAGATGTAGCAGTTTTCATTGTGAGAGAAAGTCAAATATGACATTTCTTGGCAAGTGATGCATTTCTCTGGCCATTGCCCAGCTCACACGTGCTTCAATACTGAGGACTTTGGCAACTAGAAAAGGCCAAGGGCACAACTACACACTACCTAGTTCTGCAAGATGGATGGCTACTTTCAAGATGTGGTTACTTCTCTGTTATAACAGAATTTTCATAAAATTCATCTTGCATATAGCACAAGATGTTTTGTGTTGCTGGTAGGAATATAATAACTACAACTGCGATGAAAAAACTGAAATCATGCATACATTTTGCTGTATTGAAACAGATTGAGATTCATGTGGAAATGACAACACATGCATGTTCATCGACAAAGCAATCAAGTGCAGTTATAGCAAGATAAACCTCAAGAGTCCTTTGTTAAAGGTCCCTTCACACATAACACGACTGAGGCAGAATGGCGCATGAAGGAGGATTCAAATGCCACTCATGAAAAATTGGAGCTGCCTCAAATGCCTCATACTGCTGTCACGACAACCATTCCCGCACACCAGCGGCTGACACACACACACACACACACACACACCATAAATCCAACATTGTCAGCTGTGGCTGAGGGTCACAGAGTCCGGTCGCTGTCCAGCGCAGTGTGCTGCTGAAACAGTTGACAGTTGTGTACTGCAGCTCAGCTGGAGAACACACAATGCACATGTGTGGGTGGCCGCTCATGCCCTCATCACATGCTGATAATTTCATACTAAAATGATCACATGAGGACCAGCCAGTGTCTGAGCACATAGTACAGTGTGAAGCATGGCTGAGCAGGTTGATGTCACTTCCACCATGTAAACTGTAGTTTATGTAACAGAAAAAGTGGGGATTAAATAACACAAATAACGGTAAAGGTGTGAACTCATGCTTGTGTGATTGTTTTGCTCATACACTTTGCTGTGGACATATGTACAATGCCTGTCAGCTGACCGCCACATGAAGGTGGACGTGATCGTGCACGCAAGGTGTTACATTACAAACAAAGACATCAGACAGATGCAGAACAAACAAATAATAATATGTACATAAAATAAAAATCACAGAATGAAGGCTCAGAGAGTAAGCCTTTTTTCTGTGAGCTGCTGAGGTCCGCCTACAGAGGTGGGTGTGTCTCCCTGCGACATACAGCTGTTCAGCTATCTGTGCTTGCAAGTCACAGCTCGGGAACACCTCTAGTGGCTTATAGGTTATGAAATCACATAACTACTGCTTGAAGCGCGGACATCGGGATACTGTGCTCGCGTGGAAATATATTAAAACACATATTGCCACAGCTAACTGATGCGTCAGCGCACCACAAGGTTGTTGAATATTGTGCCATGCAGGAAATTACCCCACGGGACACCCCACGAGGCATGTGTCACTGCAGGATGTCCCCACATTGTAATAATTAAAACACATCACATTTGCAGCAGATCACTGCGTGCTGGACACGTCATGCCGTCTGATGTGATCACAACGGGAGAGCTCGGATCTGCATGAGACGGGAGCCAACTCTTCATGAGATGAGCGCATCAGGTAATTCATGTCAAACATGAAAGAGAGAACAGTAATCCATGTCATTTCATTACTTCCTGGTGTATGTCTACGCGGAGGCTAAATCCACTCTTTATAACAGGAATTTAGGATTACGAATTGTGGTATTTAAATTTTTTTTTTCCTCCGCTGCTATGTGCATGACTTTCCACGTGCTCACACTGTGTTTGTGGGAGCGAACGTGAGCGTGCACAAAACCATTGCTGTGGTATCGTGCATGACTGTCCAACTGTACGTCCCTCCAAACAGCAGGTGGAATGTTTCGTGGTTCCCCAGTTTGTTTTTGGTTCATGGATTTTCTTCCGGTTTCTGCGTCTTTCGTGTTGTGCGTGAAGTGGCCTAAACTGGGTTTGAACTTTCAGGTGACAAAATATCAAAATGTTATTTTAGCTATAAGCAAGGTGCTTATATACCCATTTGACTCGAAGAGAACATAAACTGAAATGTCTTGCTTGAAACAATCAGAGCCAATAGTTTCTGTCTATAGTGATCTTGCTTTCCTGAACAGAATAACTGTTATTTTCGCAATCAACATACGGTGCATGTGGAAAGTATTCACAGCGCTTCAATTTTTCCAAATTTTGTTATGTTACAACCTTATTCCAGAATGGTTGACATTGATTTTCCCTCAAAATTCTATTCACAGTACTCCATAATGACAGCATGATTTTTTTTAATTTGTGCAAATTCATTAAAATAATAAAAATACCTAAGAAATCACATATACATACTGTAAGTATCCACACCCATTTCTCAATACTTTGTTGATGCACCTTTTGCAGCAATTACAGCCTCAAGTCTTCTTGAATATGAGATTGGTACACCTATCTTTGGCCAGTTTTGCCCATTCCTCTTTGCAGCACCTCTCAAGCTCCATCGGTTTGGATGGGGAGTGTTGTGCACAGTCATTTTCAGATCTCTCCAGCGATGTTCAAATGCATTCAGGTGTGGGCTCTGGCTGAGCCACTTAAGCACATTCAGAGTTGTCCTGAAGCCACTCCTTTGATATCTTGACTGTGTGCTTAAGGTCATTGTCCTGCTGAAAGATGAATCATTGCCAAGATCAAGGCCAAGAGCGCTCTGGAGCATGTTTTCATTCAGAATGTCTCTGTACATTGCTCCATTAAACTTTCCCTCAATCCTGACTAGTCTCCCAGTTCCTGCTGCTGAAAAACATCCCCACAGCATGATGCTGCCACCAGCATGCTTCACTGTAGGGATGGTGCCTGGTTTCCTCCAAACATGGCACCTGGCATTCACACAAAAGAGTTCAATCTTTGTCTCATCAAACCAGAGAATTTTGTTTCTCATGATCTGACAGTCCTTCAGGTGCCTTTTGGCAAACTCTGGGTGGGCTGCCATGTACCTTTTACTAAGGAGTGGGTTTCATCTTGCCACTGTACCATACAGACCTGATTGGTGGATTGCTGCAGAGATGGTTGTCCTTCTGGAAAGCTCTCCTCTCTCAACAGAAGAATGCTGGAACTCTAACAGAGTGACCATCGGGGTCTTAGTCACCTCCCTGACTACAGCCCTTCTCCTGCAATTTTTCAGTTTAGACAGATGGCCAGCTCTTGGAAGAGTCCTGGTGGATCCGAACGTCACCCATTTATAAATGATCGAGGCCACCATGCTCATTGGGAGCATCAAAGTAGCAGACATGTTTCTGTACCCTTCCCTAGATTTGTGCCTCGAGACAATCCTGTCTCAGAGGACTACAGTCAATTCCTTTGACTTCATGCTTGTTTTGTGCTCTGACATGCACTGTCAACTGTGGGACTTTATATGTAGACAGGTGTGTGCCTTTCCAAATCATGTCCAGTTAACTGGATTCCAACTGGACTACAATTACTGTGGAAACATTTTAACGATGATCAGTGGAAACAGGATGTAACTAGTCTCAAGTTGGCTCTCCATGCCAAAGGCTGTGAACACCTATGTACGCATGATTTCTTTGTTTTGTGTGTGTGTGCATATATATGATTTCAAAAAATGTAAAAAAAAAAATATTTTTTTCACATTATCATTATGGGGTATTGTGTGTAGAATTCTGTGGAAAAAAAATTAATTTCATCCATTTTGGAATTAGGCTGAAACAGAAAATGTGGAAAAAGTGAAGCACTGTTAATACTTTTCAGATGCACTGTAGGTTAAACCATCCTTATCACATTTAAATACAATCCTACCACTATCACTCAGAAGCTGTGGGCAGCCACAGTGCAGAGCCCAAGGACAACTGTGACACTGCACTGGTCAAAGGCAGAGATTTAAGTACTGATACTTGTGCAGCATGAGTGTGGTTTTGTTTCTTATAAAACTTTATCCATTTCATGCTTTTCTCAAGATGTTTGCTCTCCCTCTGCAATCCCCTTTTCTCAAGTAGAACTCTGTCCATACATGTTTGTGTTATCTTTTTTGTTTTAAGTTGCAGATAAGTTACGTTACGCCACACACATCACTTCAGACATATCTTACATCATTCAAATCAAGCGACTTTCACTGAGCTGTTGCCCTCACTTTACAATAACAACCATTTGCACTGCATGTCCAAAATCATTTCTTTTCTTCTCCCTTCTCTCTGCTGGATTTGCGAGACACACAATGCAATTATGCTTATTTTATCCTGCATTGTTTGCAGTAATAGCATATTCGCCTACGATAGACAACAATAGCCACAGAAAGCAACTAAATGACACAGCCTTGAAGGATTCAATAAAAGAGTAGGCACATGTAAGAGGCTGGTAGAAGGGACACAGACCATTACCTTAATGACAGTATGAGGAATAGGGAGATGAGCTTCAAATGCCAAGCACTGCAAAATTTGGCTTTGAGAGAGATCAAGGCGAGTAATCTAATAAATAGTGTGGCAAGGAAAGGCAAAAGGAGGCTTGATTTTTTTTTTTATTTCGTTTTAGCCTCAGGTAAAGGCAGCAGTGGAGTAAACAGCAGAGGAAAAAAGATGCCTGTGTCATTAGGTTGGCTTGCCGTGACCATCTCGAATATTAACGCCATCTGCTTTGCTTTCTTCTAACTGGTACCCTTTGCTTTGAATTGCTGTTGCCTTCTTTGTGTGCGCGTACCTGACTCTAAGCTCCCACAGCTATAATGGACCCCGCACTGGTAATTACACATTTCACCATTTCTGATGTCACTTCAAAGCAACAACAGCGCTGCTTCAAAAGCGCACACGCAGTACCGCTCTGCGGCACCGAGACAAGTCTGAAAGATTACTGCAGGGACGCACTGGGCTTCATGCAAGAACGGTGTTAAAAACTTATACCACACATTCTTGTACAAGTGTGTCATGCCAGATTCATGAGACACTCGTAAATTACGATAAATGAGCAAATTGCTTGTGTAAATTGAGAGCATTCCGCCTGTATGTAGTAAACCAGTGAATTTCTGATAAATAAAGCCCCAAAAATATAAATTAAGGCTACAGATCCCTGGAATGTTGGAATTAGCAAGACAGAGGAACTTCTTTTTTTCCCTAAAGATATATTTCGTAATCAAATAATAAAGTCCTCATATCTGATGAATACAGAAAAAAAAAATTGAATTCTTAAAAGTGCAAAAAGTTGAATTAAGGTATCTGGTAAAGCCAGTGAATGGGGAAAAATATTGAGTGGTTTTAACACTTTTTCACCTGAAGTTTGGACTCTGCTGCTGAAATAACTAACAGTTGCACATGAAAATTGAGGTGGCAGTGGGGTGGGTATCCCTTCCATGAAAATTCAGTAAGGTATATCTTATATATTATATTGCAATTCTAAGGTGGAACTATGCCAGTATACAAAGGTATATCTAAAAAGGAAGAGTAAACTAGGAGAGTATAAAAGAGTAGAGTAGAGCCACTTAGGTGCCTGGTCTTGAGAAGTTTGTTCCATGGAAAAGAGTCAAGAGTAAA
The DNA here is from genome assembly GCF_902500255.1 of Thalassophryne amazonica. Lineage (NCBI taxonomy): Eukaryota > Metazoa > Chordata > Actinopteri > Batrachoidiformes > Batrachoididae > Thalassophryne > Thalassophryne amazonica. Next base: position 43,126,521 of record NC_047113.1, on the reverse strand, counting down.
TCTGTATCATGAAGACGAATAGAATATTACGTGGCGTAAATGGCTGACTGTCTGAGATAGTATACAAATAATGAATGCTTATGAGTTCAATGGTATGAATATTTCATGAAGTGAAAACTGGAATGTTCCATTCAATGAAGCGAAGCCAAGTTGAATGGAACATTCCAGCTTTCACCAAATTAAATATTCGTATTGAAAGAATGAAAAAAACATTTGTTTATTTGTTTTATATAACGGCTAAAATAGATGCTTGTCATTTCATATTATATTGATTTAGAAACAACAGAAAAGGGACTTACATTTTGGTGTTCGTCACTGGTGCTTTGACGTTAACAGTCCAACACGAACTTTAAATAGGAGTCCCAAATTGTTGTCAGTCAACTTGAAAAAACAGTTAGATAGTTCAAAAATAATTCTGATGATGTAGTCTGTGATGCCGTGCACTGACTTCATGTAGTTCCAAAAAAAAAAGACTTTGGGGAGGTAATGGTCTAGTGGATAAGCGTTGGGCTTGAGATCAGAGGATCCTCAGTTCAAATCCCAGCCTGACCAAAAATCACTAAGGGCCCTTGGGCAAGGTCCTTAATCCCCTAGTTTGTCCTGGTGTGTAGTGAGCACCTTGTATGGCAGCACCCTGACATTGGGGTGAATGTGAGGGACTATTGTAAAGCACTTTGAGCATCTGGAAAAGCTCTATATAAATGCAGTCCATTTACTTTGTGTACTTCCTCAGTTTAGTGAAAAATTGCATCAGATATTTGTCCAGGTTTTCATCCTAACAGCTCTTCATGCCTTCAGACATGGTGGATTTGTTTTGTGTGTGTGTGTGTGTGTGTGTGTGTGTGTGTGTGTGTGTGTGTGTGTGTGTGTGTGTGTGTGTGTGTGTGTGTGTGTGTGTGTGTGTGTGTGTGTGTGTGTGTTAGAAGAATTAGCACCTTGAATTAGCTCATTCAAATCGTCGGCCGTCAGCAAAAAACAACTCCGCCATGTTTAGCTAAAGGCCGCCCCCACTAGTGTGTGCGTGGGCAGGGTTCGCAGTGTGCAGTGTTCCAAATTGTATGGAACCAAATATGCACGCTAAATGCAACAAAACACAAATGGGAGGAATAATCCATGTCACGTGACATACAAAGCACCAATCAAATGACAAGGATCCACTCAGCCGTTATATAAGATTGTATATCACATCATAGTGTGACAAAAGCCGGTCTCCCCTTGCTGATGTTTGGCCCCAACTCACATCCAGATCCCAAATATGAGGTCATCAGATCCCAGGTCCAAACAACAGTCCACAGTTGTGGAGCACACAGTTATCACCAGATCACTGCTAATTACAAGTGACATTGAATGCAGCACCATGCGCCCACAGTGTGCATATGAGCAAATATCTGTGGTATAACAACATGCGACAAAGCTAAAATGGATCTGTTAACATCTGAAAATGTTCCCGCCATACACCCTGCAGAGCCTCCCATCGTGCTTCCTGCAGAGTCTCTCGCCATGCATCCACGCATATCACCCCCTATCTGCACAGATCACAATCCCATAATTCATGTTTGTGGATCACAATTTCACAAGTTGCTGTTTTGTTTTTTTTTTTTTTACATTTTCAAAACCCTAATGATGGGTTACAACAGTCTACAATGCCAGGGTCACCACAGATTACTCACTTGGGTATCGAATTGTTTTTTTAATTCACTACTATAATGAATTGGATGCCAGAAATCGGCAATGGACGATCGGTTGAATCCAACAAGTCTAACAAAAAAGTTCAAAATAACACAAACAAAAAAGTAATACACAAAAATGTGTCCAGATTCATCAATGTCCAGTCAATTCTTCCACCGGGTGGCGATAATGACATCACAAAAAAAAAAAAAAAAAAAAATCATAAACTCTCCTTATACTTATTATTTTAACCCTCTTCATAACTAAAATGCAAATGCATGGTTTTGAGTGTTAAATGTAAAATTATTGTTGCACATTCATAGGAATGTGTGCGAAACATTGTACTTAACTTTCAGTTTGATATCAAACACAATCTGAGAATACATGTGTATACATACATACACACACACACACACACACACACATATATATATATATATAATGCAGAAATATATAATAGTCTTAAATGAATTATATCAGTGGGTTACTGTGTAAATATATTTACTATTATGCATTTCAAATTAGAGAATTAAATATAATAATGTCAGCATAATTATGATGTTTAATTTACTGACTCCATGAGTCCATCTTCATGTCTGGACCACTTTTTTTTTTTTTTGACACTGATGAAAAAACTCAAAATATGACAAAATTACTGAATGTGTCAAATTCTCTTAAATCACTTTTGTTAACCTTTTACAAACAAACCTGGTTCTTGCATAAGCCCCTGCTCACCAAGTCATAGCTTTAAACACACATGAAGGAATTATTTCTCACATAAGACTTTTCAGATTTTGTCAAGATAAATTCCAAGATGCTTCAGTGGAATTACAGTGCACATGTCCTCCTGTTCCTCAGCTTTTGATTATGGTCCTTTTTTAAGGATGCACCACAAACGAGCAGGGAGCAATTTACATAATGTGGCAGAGAAGAGTCCATTGGCACTGTTTGTCCTCGAGTAAAGAAAGAATACACAAAATTATATGTGGTTCAAGAAAAGGGGAGTCCAGCAAGTTGTCATTTGAATGAGTCTGCAGTGCATCTGAAAGCCAGATCATATTTTGATTAAGGCCATGAAGGCCAGCATCAAAAGAGACTTCCTCCCCAAATCTTGATTTAGCACATCTGATAATAAAATAGACATCTGCCATTGACGATTAAGGTTTGAGCTTTTTCCGATTTGAAGAAGGGAAACTATATGTCCACTAATTAACTATGACAGGGTGCACAACCAGCAATGTGGCTGACAAATGTAAAGCTCAAACATAGCAGGTCTTCAGTCACTGGAAGCAGAGCCTGAAAGGCCTGAAAGTCAGCATATAAGTGATACTTCATAACTGTCATCACTATTTTGTTTACTACATTGGAAGAGGCAATGTGAGGGGGTTTGTGGGTCATTGTGAGTTCAGCATGAGCTGTCTGCTGTTTGCAAGCTTGGTTTGACGTGATTCTTGGGGAACGTCCTTGGAAAAAAAGAGAAAAAACTGCGTTAAACAAGTTGAATTGTAAGGAGACTCATATCAGACATTCATAATGTCTCTGCAAGGTCATGATAGAATTATTCACTACATAGGTGACTCTAGGATGGGGCTTGATAAGGACGTCGGCCCCCTCAGAAATTCAATAGTCCAATCGTAACCCCAAAAAAACAAACAAAAAAATGGTATTTGCTATTCAAAATCAGCCTTGGTGTCTCACATATTGTGCAATAGCATTATTCATAGCACCCATGAGATACTATTTATACACTGCCCTAATATCAGCTGAACAACTTCACGCAACTCATCAAACATGACACATTTATTAACTTCAATACTGCACCAGCAGTAGAACGGGATATTGTATTTGCTTGTGTGTGTGGCTGTGTATAAAATAAACTGAAAATGACTGAACAGATTTTCACCTAATTTGCTACGAATTTTTCTTGGGCGAGCTTCTACAGATGATTAACTTTTGGAAAAGACTGTGCAAAGGTCAAGGTCGTCAAAAATATCATCCAAAAAGAGGATGTTCTTGCTCCAAAAACTACCCTAGGTTGTTACGAGTTATAGCGAGCCATGAACTTCCTTGTTGCAAATTAGTTGCACTGACCAATGTGCTACTGAGCTGTGGGCAGTATTAGAGATACATGTACAAATAAGTATGTCACCAAAAATGCACTATCTGTCAGTAACAAATCTTAGGGCCCCTTCACACATAGTGCAAATATCTACAACTCAGAGCAACTCCTGGCAGAACAGCTCATATGAGCGCACCCCAAAACATTGCGCCGACGGGCAGGCCTGCACGATGTTGGTGCGAGGCTTCGTACATGCAGGAACACAGTGAACACAAGGGAACACAGTGCAGCTGCTGTGAAGATAAAAAAAAATACATGTCACCCATGGGATTCAAACCCACACCTTCCAAAAGCTCTGACTGCCAGTCAGAAACTTTACCATTGAGCTACCATCACTGTCCTGTGAATGCCTGATATCAGGAAGGACCTGGATGTATTAAAAAAAAACTATGCACACCATATGTAAAAATACCGCATTATATTGACAGCCCAGTCTCATGTTTTTTTTTTAGTCCTGCTGTCATGAAATGATTCAAATTTTGGTCACTTTTTTTTACTCACTATTACTAACCCTACTCCTACCCCCAACCCTCACCTTTACCACAATCTAACCCTACTCCTTCCCCTAACCCTAACCATAACCACCCCCAATCCCTCTGCTGCACTTTTGATTACATGCAGCCATCATGGAATGAATTAGAATGAATTTGTGCTGCCATGATGAAAATTTTGCACTTTTTGTGACAGTATGACAAACCAATAGATTAATGTACATTTTGTGCTGCTGAATCATAACAATCTGTGAGACTGGGTTGTATATTGAATCCCTCTTATCAAGCGGGCAATACAAATATGATCCATCTTTTTCTCTGTAGATGACCCATGGTCACAGATGTACAGTCTTGAAATGACATGAAGAGAAGCAGTTCGCTCATCTTATCATATCCACATCTGCTGGCGCTTGTCCAGACGGCCTGCAAGTGTCCTGCATGACACGCGTGTCTTGTGGATGTTGCACCCTAGGACTGACACCATGTCATGTCAGTCAGATCACCTGCTGTGTGTTATGATCTGACGGCCCGTTTGAACCTGGGGACAGCATGTCAGTGGGCTGCAGTGTGTGCGCCACCGTGACATATGTTTTTATTTATGTCCACGTGATGACAGCAAGCAGACACACATGTGTCACAGTGGCCAGTTGTTAGTCCATGTCCATCCAAACACAGTACGTGTTGTCCAGCTGGGATGTCCACAGATCTCCACAGCTGCTTCTGTCGGCAGCCACGCCTCCTGCCAATTCAGCACACGGACTAAAGCCACACTTGTGGAACACTTAGACAAGTTTCACTTCCAGCACAACAATGATTGTCTGCTGACTGTTGTTGTGTTAATAATGTGAATGGCCACACATTTTCAAAGCGCCATGTGAGCGTTGTTAGATGTTCGTGCGTGTCACCTGGAATTTGGCCACACCTGCCACAAGAGGGTTCGATGGGCTCTCACAGTGCACACTCTGTCTTTCAGCCACTGGTGTGTGCAAATAGATGTAGCAACAAGTGTACCAGGTGTTAAAAGCAGCTATGATTCTACACATTTTGCAAACGATTCCTGTTTCATGTGCACTTTATGCATAAATTGACCAAATTCCCTTAGCTTTCTCATTTTAAACCAGGGCTAGAGACGTGATTCAAACCATATAATCAACCAGCTTATTATTTCTCATTGTGTGGAATAAAACACAACATGAAGAGCTCATCAAGGCATCAGGAAATTGTGTCACTATAGTCCAAAAACGTGTCTACACACACACACACACCATCTCCCCAAGTGGGTCGAGTCAATCAACTAGATTTGTTTTGAAGACATCTCACTGTTCAAAAACTAAACCCGTCCAGTTGACCTGACTAAGTTGACCCTAATTGGACGCCATAACTTGAATGACTGAGAATCTCCACAGATATGTCTGAATCACCCCTCCAGTGCCTTTTTTTCTCCACTTTTCTTTAGCATGCATATCACAATTAAAAATGGACTGTTTCCTTGTTATGCAGCTTGGTCTAGAATGCAACAAATGAAAACGAAAGAAAGAAAACGAAAGAATGTCAGTTTGAAAGAGTGTAGGAGCATACACAGTAAAATCACCAGTGTAAAACTAACTGGTGATTTTACTGTGTAACACCACTCAAACAAGAGCAACCTGTCCTTGCTGTTGTTAACTGTGTAGTTTTTTTTAATCTGTTTTCCCCAACAGCCTAAATTTGCATTTATGTTCTCTCAGAATGGCAATTGCTGTATATTTTAAGTGTTGATTAACAATGAATGTAGTTAAGTTACCCTCACAAAAACATTCTTTGTAAAATTCATGCATAAAATTCATAATATTGCATGAATATTATGAGTTGGAAAAAGACAGATCTTGTTACCAAAATAAGATGGAAATTCATCTTATATTAATTATTGATGTTATTCTAAACATTAATGCACATTTCTAAATGTTAAATGCAAAATGCACATGGTGCATAAACATGGAAATTCATAGGAATATGCCCAGAAAAAAAAAAATCACTGTAACGCTTCATGAGAATATATTGTACCATAGGAACTAGGGAATTACTTTAAAATGTGAATTTACACATTTTACCGATGTTCACATTTATCCCCCCCCCCCCCCCCCCCACACACACACACACACATGCACGCAACCACCTCCTGGAGCCGCCAATGATTCACTCTCAACACTCACATGGAAGTGAACTGCAATATTCTAACAGCCGATGAGGAGCTCCATGCTGTTTCTGCATCACTGAATATCACTGAATTCCTTCTCAGAGTTGTGCTTCACAGCATTAAAGCTTGTAGTTTCTTGCATCTGAAGTGCAACTCAGTCCTGAGTCAGAGCTCCTGATGGGGACGCTAAGACGTGGCAGTAAGAAATGGGGCCACGGCTCCCTTAGGAATCCCTCACTCTCGCTCAAGTGCCGTCTGCCCCTGAATTTAATTAGATTCTGATATCAGGCCTTTTTGCTTTCATCACTCTTCAACATGCGTGAAATTACACAGCACTATCTATTATTTATTCACTCTCATTTGCTTACTGTTTCCTATGAATGCTTCCGTTAAGCCACTTGCAGCTCTGTCACCTGTGATATGCCGCTCCGCTTTGTCTCGCTCACTGCTCAGACCCACCTCCTCTGCAGGTCTGAGCCCAACTCATTTGCTGGTGTCGGTTGGGGAGCTATAGATTTTTTTTCTACCCCTTTTCACCCAATGACAGCACGGTGAGGTGGTATGAGGGCTGGGTGCTAATGAGCTGACTCTGCAATGCTGGAGGAGACACTGTGCAACACGGTGAGGGGGGTTGGTGGGGGGAGTCAGAGGACGAAGAAGGCGGAGATGCTTTGGCACATCAAGAGTCAGAGGGGCCATTGTGTCTGTGCCACACATGGGTGAGACTAATAGAACCGCGGCAGTCAGGCATGAGCTATGTAACGTCAAAGTCAAGTATCCAGCCAATCTGGAGCCATCATTTAAAATGACAGCACAAAATGGTATTTCTAGCTGCTGTTTCTTCCCCTTTTGTCCACTCTGCTTCTGCTGATCCTGAGAAAAATGCAGCCAATAAGAAAAAGTAAAAGCAACAGTGGTGATTTATTGCTTCAAATGCAAATGTAAGGGCCCTGTCCCACTGGCGTTTAGGAGGATTTGCGTATGGATTGCGCACAAAATTGGCTCATATTCGTTTAACATCCGCAATATGCGTGAAACATGCTTGTATGAGTCGGCGGACACCCATACACATCCGCAATTATCCGCAGAGGCACGTTTTTCCGTTACCAGCATTTTTGAGCTGCACAAAAGTTTGGCTGCGGATAACATCCGCCTTACATACTCAATACATACTCAATATATACACAATACATACTCAAATATGCGCTGTATATTCGCCGTCATCTGCTGCTATCCACAACTGACAGGGATTTGCGGCTTGGCAGCGGACTGGGACAGTGTTTAAAATGAATATTTTGCGTGCCCATCATGTCCACATCATGGACTAAAATAAGTTGTAATGACTGCATACAGACTGGCCACGAATAAAGCGTTTTTATTACGTCTGCTTTGCATCTGATTTGTGGCGGATGCAAATCAGATGCACTGTGTTCACAGCTGGACACCGTTCTTTGTTCTACCGGCTGCCACGCGCTCTGCAATGGATGCTGCCTATATAAAATAATTATTTCGTGGCGGATTAATCATTTTATTCTGCAAATTGCCTGTTGAAAACGGCTCTAATCACCTCCTGCATCACAGAGGAAGCTGCAGAAAGCATTTTGAGCCGTCTAAAAAGGTAATTATTTGACTTGTTTACATTGTCAAGGCTTGATAAAACAGTTGAGTGTTTTTCCTTCTTGTCTACAGCTGTTACAGTATTTATTCCTGTGTTTATAACAGATTTAACTTCTTGTTATAATCGTTCAGACGAGCTGTGCTCTGATGCGATCCGCTGACATCACCACTCGCCTTGTTCACTGCTTCTTTACTTCAATCAACTTGTCCAAGTCCAGCAAATGCTCCAGAGGCTGTATTGCTGGTGTGAATAGTGATGCCGAAAGGCCCGAGTGCGCTTCATTTATGACCGCAATGCAGATGCCGTGCACGCACAACACGTGCGCAATGCATCATAATACACCCGTAATACTGCCGTGATAATTGCAATGCGTCGGATCTGTTTCCTCGCTACATGCATTATACAACCGTGATTGTTCATCATATATTTGCTATATATTATTCACATATCTGTAATTCATATTGGGATATTTGTCATTTTTGACCATTTTTGTTGCGGATGACAACGAACGCCCATACTTTGTATACTCAATTCATGCGCAATTAATCCTCTCCCCAGTGGGACAGGGCCCTAACTTGCACAGGCTGCACAACTGAAATGAACAACCACAAAAAATATGACATAAAGACAATAAAATACATGACGGCATGCCAGTTAAATCAAATGTGTGATCACATTTTAAGCAGTTAGCTACTTTTAAAATCCTGTGCTTACATCATTTTGTGCTGCACTAACATGAACGCCTCTAAATTGTTTCAAGGTCAGGGTGGCAGCGTTTATATGAATGCATTCATCCAAAGCCGCGCAGTTTCATGTATACACTCACTAATAGACCTGTCGTACAAGGTGACAACCTGTGCAGTAGGAACAAGTCAAGACTCAGGACTGGTCAACACCACTCCAGCATGCACTAACTGGGATTTTATCCCCTGACCCATCGGTTAATGGACCACCCACAGACTTATGCCCAATGAGCTTGTTGCCAAAGGGAACATTTTTCACAATGTGGACTTTATGCATTTTTAAGGCATCATGGCATCACCATTTACTGGTTATGGAAGCACACAATTGATAAAACAAGACAAACTTGTATATTTGCATGTGTAATGCTCTGTAAGGAAAACACACAGGCAGATCAAGCATGGGGGTTTGATGGGGTTGTAGCTCCCCCAAGAAGAATTGTAATAGACTCACCAGAAAATTGACATTTCCCTTTCAAAACTATATATAGCCCCCCCCCCCCCCCCCCACCCCACACACACACACACACACACACACACACACACTGTCAGATATCATGTATGTACCGAAGTGAGATCAACTGAGCTACTTCACACCATTAATATAATACTAAATGTTAGCATGATTAAGAATCTATGATTTCTTCATCAAACACCTCCAACCTGGACAGAAAAAAAAGATTGTTGTACCAACCTGATAAAGTGCATCAATGGGCAAGACTTGAATGAATTAGGTAGATCCAAATTAATTTCAATAATATTTATGCCAACTTCTTAACTTGGACAAACTTAATTACCCTGCACCTTGGCAAAACGCAGGGCATTGTTTTGTTTTCACGCGCACGCGTGTGTGTGTGTGTGTGTGTATGCGTGCATGCATGCGTGTGTGTATAACTCCATACAACTGGACAGATTTCCTTCAAACTTAGAATATTACTTGGATACATGATTAGATTTTGGAGTAGTTTGGTCAAAGGTCAAACTAAATGAAAACTTGGTCTGAATAACACTTTTTTTTATGTCTTAGCAACCAAGAAGCCTAGGTGGATGATCTATAGCATATACTGATCAGCAAAATATTTGTGATTGATTGGTATGAATGACTTCACAGTGAATTCAGAAATGCATAATCAAAAACATCATTACAGACAGATGTATATTTACTTGTTCATATATATTGTGGTGCGTAGAGTGTGCAGGGTATGCACCAGTCCTCTGATGCCTTTCATTCATGTCAGTGCCACAGCTAAAGCAATTTAGCTATGTTTCCCCCTTTTTCAATGGAGAACTGGAACTTGGTGAAACTGGGAAATGTGGGGGCAACAGTCCAGTATACGGCCCCTTCATACATTGGTCGAATTACAGCGAAACAGTGCGGAACAGTGCAAAAGTTTGAATTAGCGCATCATGAAACATTGTGCCAACGAGCTCATGTGCACGATGCCAGTGTGACGGTTGGTGCACGCGACTGTGTCTTTCGAGCAGGAACACAGTGCAAGCTGCTGCAGCTGCTCGCACTGTGGGACAAGCTGCAGCACATCGCACTGCTGATGTGGAGGAAAATAAATAAAAACCAGCTGTATAATTTGTGAATATCACTGGGTTATTATAAATAATACATTAAAGGGGACACAATACAGAACCCCGCAATTAAATAACCCTTGTTTGAAAAAAAAAATGCTACCCACAGGATTTGAACCCACACGCACTGATTACCAGATGGAAACTTTACCACTGCACTACAATCATTGTCTCATAACAGGAGCATGAAATGGTTAAAATCAACAAACAGATAAATGTATTTTCTAAAAAAAAAGAAAAAAAGGCCTGTGATAACCAGTGATGCCGGTAACGCGTTACTCTAATCTAACCACTTTTTTTGTAACGAGTGATCTAACGCGTTAATCTTTCCAAATCAGTAATCAGATTAAAGTTACTTCTCCAAGTCACTGTGCGTTACTATTATTTTTGCATTGTGGGTCGACAGCAGCATTAAACTTGGTCTGTGGGTAGGGGGTCGGGGTTCGACTGAACTGCCCACTTTAAGCGAGCTGTGAGCTTTTCATCTCGTTCTCACCTCTTAAAGCGCGGTGAAAACAGCACACGTGCACTGAGCTTTACAGTCATTTTTATGCTTTATTTTTCTCCTTTATTTAGAATTCTGAGCTGAGCCGCTCTGTATCGTCTCGTTAAAAACAGCTGATCCTCCGCGACGTGTCAACAACTAACACTGTTTTCCACTCAAATGCACCTAAACACTCTTTCTGAGGAGCACATGATGTGAAAACACAATAAAACTTTCTTACCTGTAAATCTGGTCATGTTTTCTGCATAAATAAATGTTATCCATTCTTTGTGCTCAAACGCCAAAGCAGGGGTGAATCCAGATGGAATGGGGGCGTGGGGCAAGGATGTGCCCCCCTCCCCCACAACACCCCTAGATTAAAGGTCCAGTTTTGAAGCCGTTTTTTTCTACAACTACTAATGCTACTTAAAATAATAATAATTTTGACAAGTAAAATGTTTATAGAGAATTTGTTAGAAAAATGTTAGAATTTAATAGTTACATTTATAAACAATGTAGGTTAGAAATTGCAAGTTTTACTGTTACAGTGCTGTCAACAGTTGAATATGAGGTCAAGAAAGATTATTTTACTTTTTATAAAACAAGTATTTATTTTCATTGAAGTCAAGAAAGGGTGACTATAAAGTGTGTTTTGGCAAAACAGGTATCATTGTCATGTTGAGGTGGCAGAGGGTTGTTGGCAGCAGCTGGGGAAAGTAACTAAAAAAGTAACTAGTAATCTAACTTAGTTACTTTTACAATTGAGTAATCAGTAAAGTAACTAAGTTACTTTTTCAAGGAGTAATCAGTAATCAGTAATTGGATTACTTTATCAAAGTAACTGTGGCAACACTGGTGATAACTGACCAAACGGCGTTTGGTACGACCGTCCATTCATCACACAGACCAAGGTGTCACTCTGTGATCATATGAGATGCACCTTGCCCGTGGGGGGGGGGGGGGGGGGGGGGGGGGGGGTTGGGGACCACACACATACCCATATTGGGGGAGAGCGCGCGACTCTCGCACACGTGTTGTGGGGGGAGCCGAAACTCTGGCACGTCACATGTACACTTGGCAACTGCACAGTTGTGGGGCACTTAGACAAATTTCACATCCAGCTCGACAGTGATCGTCTGCTGACTGTTTTTGTGAAGATAGTACGAATAGTCGCACATTTTCTAAGTGTCAAACGAGCGGTGTTAGATAAAACAAGACAAATTTGTGTGTGTCAGGTGGAATTTGGCCGACACCTGCCACGATAGCATTCGATGGGCTCACACAGCGCATACTCTGTCTTTCTGGTGAACGCAAGTAATTGTAGCAGCAGGTGTATGAGGCATTCGAGGCAGCTACAAATTTACACATTTTGCATACGATTCCTGCTTCATGCGCACTTCGACCAGATTTGCACTATGTGTGAAGGGGCCCTTAAGAAAGACAGAAGCGAAACAGCCTCTCCTCCAGGAGAATAGGTTCTATCCTGACTTTTATTTGTTGTTATCTGTACATGATTTGTTTTTCCTCCATGTTGTTTTACTTGTATGTTTTTCCCAAATTTTGCATTTGTGTGCTGTCAGAAGGTAACTGCTATGATTTTGAAACACTGATTGCTATAGCTATTGCAGGGATTCCCAAAAGTTCATCCCCTGGTGGTCCTTGAAGGTAGTGCAGGTAGGTTGTGAGAAGTCATTAAAAATACAAATAAATTAAAAAAATTCAATTAGCCAAAAATAATATTTTTAAGTGTAATCAGAAGAAGTAAAACAAACCCACAGGAATTAAATCGTGTGTCACTCTTCATTTATGATATATTTTATCGTAATATATATTTCATATTAATCTCATGCCTTGTTTAAAATTGTGATTGATGGTCCAGATTTCATAGTGCACTGCTGTGTTCTTAAATTTGGCAATAGCTGGTTTATTATATTGGTGAATTACAAACTTGCACATATTTCAATTTATTATTATACATATTTGCACCTTAATCAACTTAGAACAGCTGTACTGAGCCCTCAGCAGGAAAAACCCTTTGGAGCCGCCCCTGGAAGAAAACTCGTGAACTCGGGCATTGAGCTGTGCGCCTCCATATGATCGATGTGAGTTTGGCATAAATAATGATGTTGTGGACATGACTGGGATAAAAGTCCACTTACACGCATGGGTGACTGAAAAGCTGTTGGACGACTCGAGGTTGTCCACGTTGTAGTTGAGGTGGAAAGGCTTCTCAGTGGTGTTTTGGTTGGTGTTGTAGAGTTGGACCGCGAACCTGAACGCGCTGTGCTCCTGCACGGTGTAACGCATGAACAGCCCCCCTATAGAAGAGAGAGAGAATCCAAGAAAATAAACAAAATCTCAGTGGATTTGCACTGCATGCCCGCCAGTGAGGAGGAAAATCGTAGGAGTTATCGCAGTTAAGAGTTACAGAATAATTATTCTGCTTTTTTTGTGCACTTGGCGTGCGTCTGGCACTCTTGGGGCGAACTGGACGTTTGCGACCACATTCTTCTTGCATTCATGCAACGACTAAAACTGTCACTGTTATCACTCTTAGCTGAGTCTTGTCGAGATTCAACGACTGGAATTAATTAAAATCGCCAAATTGCGCATAGATCAGCGCTGCGCACCGGTTTAACGCTGTGCAATCCCGTTCAGTGAACCCGCGCGGACCATAATTTGCAATCTTTTTTTTATTTTATTTTATTTTTCTTTTACAGTAAATCAGAAAGAATGGAAGAAAAGTCAAACACTCACCGATGTTAATCTGGTTTGGAAATCCTGCGAGTGATCTGTCAAACAGCCACAGTAACAATAAAACGGCGCGCTGTGCCATTTTCTCCGGCCGGTTTGTGCAACTCCTTCCAAGGGTCTGTTTAGGAGAACATTCGTGTGTTTGGGGTGAAAGCCACGCACAAACGGAAATCCAGAGAGGGTAGACGGTTTCTGACGGCGCGCCAGTTGGGTTCATTGAGGTGCAGCCCAGCTGCAGAGCATTTTTGCAACTCAGAGAGACAGAGAGAGAGAGAGAGAGAGAGAGAGAGAGAGAGAGAGAGAGAGAGAGAGAGAAGGAGGAGGCGGGGGGGGCTGAAGCCAAGGAGCCGATCCGACCTCCGATTGGACCAGATAACAGCCAAACTTGATATTCTTTAAGGGGGTGGGGGTGGAGAGAAAAGTCTAATTTTGTGAGATTAACGGACATCTTTGGAATCGGCCCTGGCATGTCTACAGGTCGAATCAATGGAAATGCTGCAATCTCAGGTGGCCAGTGATTGTGAATAATAACTTGCACATTTCCAGCTGCAGCAGCTGCGCCAACATCCACAAACAGGTTTCATTTGCGCCTGTAAATGCACACTGAAGAGAGAAAGTCTAAATTTGCACATCAGTTGATCGGAATGTGTCCAAATAACAGAATTTTCACATTCTGATCACATTCTGATCACATTTAATATTGGAGTCATAATTTCATTTCTCAGTGTATCTGAATGCCAGTGGTTATTATGTAGCCATACTGATAATATGTATCTACTTTTTTAACCTCTGATTGGTCGATTTAGTTCATGTGATTATGACGCCATGGATCTTTACTTTTGTTTTCTATCTGCATGTAGGGCTGAAATGACCTTTTGTACTGACAGATCTTAAACAAGTTCTACAGTTCCAAAATATTTGCAATTTGCTATGGTTATAATTATTATCATATAAGCATTTTATACTTGAAGTAAAATGTGTAAAACCAAGTTTAACATGTTTGATTTTTCCTCAGCTTGGTCTTCTGGGTAAAGTAATCTTGAGAAGGTCATTCAGGCTTTTTAACTCAAGGCTGAGTTACTGGAATGCACTCTAAGTCAGTGTTTACCTGTCTTTCCTTGTGCCTACAAGTTGTCCAAAATGCTGCTCCTCACCTTTTAACAACCACTTCCAGACATGAGTGAATTACTCCTGCTCTTTACTCACTCCACTGGCTTCCAGTTCACTTTAAAACTGATTTTAAGTTTTTGTGTTTGTTTTCAAACCCATTAAAGCCATTGCCCGTCTTACTTGTACAAGATTTTAACTCTTCACAACCACAACATGGCATTGCAGTCACCTCGTTAACTTTAATGAGAAGTAGAGAGCTGCATTTGTATAGGGTCCCACGGGACCCAGCGCAAATCTTGCAGGAGCGGGTGGTCAGAACTTTGCTGTGGACGGGAGTGGGCGATTAAAAATAAACACTGTGGGAACAGAAGTGACAAGATGACTCAGTCAATAAAGGAGAATAGTATAAAGTATGCGTGTCCACATATTAAATAATATTTAACAGGAGTAGCTGACATTACAAGAACAAACAGAGAAAGAGACACAATGGAGTGCAACAAGTCTGTCTCTCTCTGTGTCACAGCGCAGCGAGTTACTGCTTGCCCTTATATGGGCATGTGGTAATTGAACTGTCACATGAAACTGTCTTTAAACTGAAAACAACCAAATAGTAATGCTATTCCTGATCAGTGTGTCAAAAGACATACAGGCCAGGGATTCAACAAAACAAACAATCCCATGAATTTCTTTATTAATAGTCTAAATTATGCGTTTTCTCTCGTGGGACAGGAGAATAAACAGAATCAGTGCATGTCTATTATTGTGCACTCAACGTTTCGCAGGTGTGGGCGGGACTGGACACACCCATTGCGGGAGCGGGCGGGGCTGTAACACATGTGGGTGCTGGCAGGAATGATCAGAATTTCGGCAGGATCGGGATGAAGAATATATTCCCGCGCAGGACTCTAAAGAAAAGTTCTGAGGTCTAAACACAAAGTTTGGGGTGATCGTGCTTTTGCGGTCACTGACCACAAAGTATGGAACAATCTACCATCGATATACAAACTATTACTGACCTAGCTCTTTTAAAATCACAGTTCAAGACATGTATTCAAAATATACTTTTCATACCTCGTAGTGATGTGACTTTTTTCTTTTTATGTGTCTCTTCTGATTTGATTGTGTTTGCTCTCATTCCTGCTAATTTTATTTATTGATTTTACTGTAAAATGGAAAAGGTGTCTATGGGTGATTCTTAGACTACAGGCACTTATTATGTCCTTTGATCATATTGTATGAAAAAACAGAAAAAAGGGGAAATTTCACACTTTTATAGTTATCTTTACAATGAAAGTGTGTTAAGAAATTTGTTCTAGTAGTCTATGATGACTTTTTCACCTTTTTTCAGCATCATTATATGCAAATATTGCCGTTTTGTGCTTGTCTCACACCCAGACTTTTGATCTTCAATGATAAAAATGAATGGTAAAGAAACGTTTTTTCTAATGTTTTAAAATATCTCTGAATAAAATATCAGTAAAATAATCAAAACATAATTTGGGTATTCAGTGTCATACAACTGTTGTGATTTTTTTAAACAAAATGTAGTTGTCCCACACTATTGCCATAATTTCCACCACAACACTGTAATGTCCCTTTAAACAGTTTGTATGAAAGATTGTTTGGGTAGTTTCTATGGAGATAAACAGTGACATCAGAGCACATGTATATAGCGCCAAATCACAACAAACAGTTGCCCCAAGGTGCTTTATATTTAAGGCAATGGTGTGGTGGAAATTACATTTACAAGGCCAATAGTGCCCGTAGTTAAAGAATCACCCCTATCTATCATTTGACTGAATAATAACATGATTGGTATTCAAACCCAGGACCACTACCTCAGATGTCCCACACCCTTCCACTTCTGCCACGTATCTCACAGTCTGCAATAGGTCATTGCTTGAAGTCATCACAGATGCCAGGGGATAAGCCCTACATGTCCCAAAACCTAAGCTAACCTTTTTTATTTGAAGATTGCAGCTGTCTTCTGTCTCAAATGAAATGTTGTCACTTTACAGTGCTTGCCTGTGTGACTACAGAGGAAAGACATTTAAAGATTAGAAAGAGAAACAGCTGAAAAAGAGCTGAGAAGTTCAGAGCTTCGTGAAGTTCCACAGACAAAGGAAGCCAGAGCAAACAGGATCTGTCCGTGGTCCTGAAAAGCTCCTGAAGTGGAAAAAGTAGACTGAGGACATTTTGTCACTCTCTTTTGTAGTTTGTTTGTCACATTTCTGACATGACATGAAAAATCAACTTGCCATCCTCTGTCTGAAGGTAATTCAGGCAAAATCAGCAGCTCATTTGATTTACTTTAAATTGCATTCAGTCTCTAATGGAATATCTATCATTCATGTGATTTTGTCTAACAGAGAACAATTAAAGGATTAGTGGGCCATTTATCACCCTCAGCAAAGCTCTTTGAAAATTGAGTTTTTAATTGCATTGCAAATAGGCAAAGTTTTGGCTATTGATAGTGTAACACAATTTGTTTTAACATAGAACACATAGAACACAGTGTGCTCCTTAAAGTTTGAATGTTGTCTATAAGATCACAAACCTGAAGGCATTTGAATGACTGTAACATGTGGTAAATTGCAGTCCTTGAATACAATATCACACTGTAGACATTTGTTTGTATTTATGTAAGAAAATGTAAGAAAATACATTGTAACATATATATATATATATATAGAGAGAGAGAGAGAGAGAGAGAGAGAGAGAGAGAGAGAGAGAGAGAGAGAGAGAGAGATTTTATTTTTTATTGTTGTACTTTTGATGTTTTATTACAGATCATTTTGAAATCTCTTGCTTGATGGAGTTATATCAATAAAACTAATTATTATCATTATTGCTGTTGTTTGCTCCGGCTTCCTTCCACTTCCAAAGTCATGCAGGTTAACTTTAAATTGTTCGTAGGTGTGTGCATGTGGGTGTGAATATGTTTGTCTATATGTGGCCCTGCGACAGACTGGCGTCTTGTCCAGGGTGTACCCTGCCTTATGCCCTATGACTGCTGGGATAGGCTCCAGCCCCCCGCCAAAATGGATGGATGGATGGATGAACTGTTGTTGTTGTTGTCGTTATTTGTGAATTCAGAAATGAAGTCACGGCATTAAGAAAACTGTGGGGTGAACTGCCCAGTTATTTTTGAATTTAATATGTAATATTGGTGACATATTAAAACATGTTCTAATTCTTATGCCATTCAGATAATCTGCAGATAAATAGCTTTAAATTAAAGATGACAATCTACATCATGAGCTCCTGCCAGACGGCTAAAGTTAGACATTCATTGGCATTTCACAAATATTTACTCACGTTCATATATTTAAATCATTTGTTTTGTGATAATTTCCCACATTTGCATATAGGAGCCATAATCATTGGGTTGTGTGTTTTGAATATGCTCTGTGTTGATCAGTCACATTATTCGAGTAAAATGGTGGTGTGATCTCATCACATCATGGGGCATCGGAGGATTTCCTTCCCAGTGAACTCAAAGCTCATCCCCAATCCAAGAACTCAAATGGCCACTGGGGGATAAATTTGAAATGACATCACACAGACTGTGGTCTCTGTCAGAAGCCTTGTTAGACTGTTATGGTGAAAGCCAGATTTACTGTCTAACTATGACCCGCTGTCCACGTTCCTCTTCTTCTGCTACAAATTTTAATACGAGGCTTATAACATTCACAACTGTGATATTGTTAAAATATTGAAAAAAAAAAAAAACAATTATCCGAAATAATCCTTAGAAGCAATTTGCAGTTGATGCTGTTTCTCAGTGTGAACTTATTGAATGTGAATTTGAATAAACCCATAAAGTTAAAAAAAAATTGTTATTAGCTAGGGGAGCCTATCATAGTTGAGATAAGGCTTTGCCATAATTGATATTAAATTGTGATGAATATGCTGCTTTATCTTCACTTAAACGCTGCAAAGATTCAATTTTGTCACGAGTGTAAAAATTCACAGATATGATCTCTATGAGAACAAATAAATCTATGATAGGCCGTTTTTGATGTGGGTACAACTCTAGCTGGCGAAATGAAAAGACTGAAAAATATATGAAAAGATGTTGCCTTTTATCTTATGATGATGATTCACACCCTGTGGCTGTGAACAGGGCGAACCTCACCAGCAAGAATTATTCATTTGCTGCCTGCCTTCACTTTGACTACCCAACAAGATGAAACCATCATTTGGGCTGAAGATGCATCAGCAAGTTTGTTTGAGAAAATATTTACTATAAAATAAATAAATAAAAAGTGATATAGAGTGTTAAAAGTGTTACAAGCTGCAAGTGTTATTTGACTTTTCTGATTATTCCACAAGTTATATTTTTAATTCAGCAAGTTTTCAGTGTCTTCATTTATTTTTTGATCTGTAACTCCAACTAAATTTCTTCTTACAGTCATTACAATGGACTTAAAAAAATTATATCTGCCCATAGCTTAGGTTTAACTCAACAGCTTTAACAAAAATATCACTTTAACCATTTAGGGATTATGCCAATTTGTCCAATTACTTATGGGCTTTGAAAATGGAGGCAGTGTTTACAAAGTAAATATAAGGGTTATTTTTCATTGTCATCATCACTTTTCCAGCTTGTTTTCTTAGCCAAGTCAGGGGATGGATACATGAACATTTCCAAGACACTGATAGAATTCATAGAATTCATTTACATTAGCAATTGAGAAATACAAACAGTATAGTACCGGAACCCTATGGCCAGTTTGTCAAGAGTGGGTGGTTCTAAAAAAGTAAGTGACCGTACAAGAAAGAGACTACTGAGGGAAGTCACCCATACAACTTTGGAAGGGGTTATGTGCAATGACACTGTATGTAGTAAAGACCCCAACGTAGAGAACAGATAGTGTCGTGTGAGAATTCAGAGAGTCCATCAGTGTGAAAGCAATGTTCAAAAGACCTGGGCAAAGACAGTTTCCAGAAATAGATGATTGTTGAACTCATATTTAAGGCAACCAGTCTAGGCAAACTATATCCAAAGGAAGCAGGCAAGGGAGACAATAAAACAAGAACAAGCACTGGTTGTTTAAGTGGAGGAGTTTAAGTATCTTGGGGTCTTGTTCACAAGTGAGGGACAGGTGGAGCGTGAGATTGACAGACAGATCAGTGCAGCATCTGCAGTGATGCGGTCGCTGTATCGGACCGTCGTGGTGAAGAGAGAGCTGAGCAGGGGGGCAAAGCTCTCAATTTACCAATCGATCTACGTTCCGACCCTCACCTATGGTCATGAGATTTCGCTCATGACCGAAAGAACAAGATCACAAGTACAAGCAGCCGAGATGAGTTTCTTCTGCAGGGTGGCTGGGCGCTCCCTTAGAGGGTGAGGAGCTCGGTCACTTGGGAGGAGCTCGAAGTCAAGCCACTGCTCCTCCACGTCGAAAGGAGCCAGCTGAGGTGGCTCAGGAATCTTTTCCGGATGCCCCCTGGATGCCTCGCTGGACAGGTGTTCCGGGCACGTCCCATTGGGAGGAGGCCCCGGGTAAGACTCAGGACACGCTGGAGGGACTACGTCTCTCGGCTGGCTTGGGAACGCCTTGGGGTTACCCCGGAGGAGCTGGGGGAGGTGTGTGTG
This sequence comes from Thalassophryne amazonica, assembly GCF_902500255.1. NCBI lineage: Eukaryota > Metazoa > Chordata > Actinopteri > Batrachoidiformes > Batrachoididae > Thalassophryne > Thalassophryne amazonica. The sequence continues at coordinate 43,106,178 of NC_047113.1, read as the reverse complement.
GATCGGGAGGTCTGGGCGGCTTTGCATGAGCTGCTGCCCCGCAACCTGACCCCAGATGAAGCGAAAGAAAATTGATGGATGGATGGATGGTATTACAACATTTGGCCTGACACAGGGTGGGGGCATTGGGGTTATGATTATGGTTAAAATTATTGTTTGACTGCGTCACGAAAATGTAATGCATTTGATGATGGTATCACCAAATGAGACTGGTCTGTAATTAGCAGCGGGTGGGGCAGGGGGAGTTGGAAAACATGCAAGATGATGGCACATTCCTTGATTACTGCAATTGGTGGCCCCTGGTCTCGACCTTTTCCCTTACCCAACTATTTTTTATGCCCATAGCATTCTGGCAGTTCTTCCATTTTAGACATACAAAGACTATCTCCCAATTAACCTACCTTGGTGTAGTGTCTGATAGCCCATTTTTGACCTAGATCCAGATAAATCACCGTGCACTTTCAAGGAAATGCATCCCAGTAGGCCACTGTTTCATACCTTGCCCTTATCTTGGAAAACTGTAGCGGATCTGGGAGGGTGTGATTTTCAACATATTCTAAAATCACTTATAATCACTTGTATTTCTGTGGAGCCTGTAACATAGAGTCCCTTGATTGAGGAGAGTAGCATCAACTCAGAACATGGCACCATTTTGGGTAAAATTGCGCTGAACTACTGAATGAACCTTTTATGTTTTCAACATTTTTAAAAATAATTTAACCACATACAATAGCACATCCAGGTACAGGTGCTATCAAAGTAAATGTAAAATAGTTAAGCTATCAAATTTACATACATTTAAAATTTATGATGATTTATTTAATTAATTTAAGGCCTGATTTATGCTCATGCAGGTCTGTAACTTCATCTCATGCAATGACATGTGTCACAGTTTTATAGTTCTCTGTCACTGGATTATGCTTTATTATGGATTAATTTGACCTTCAACAAGCTTTTCTTTCTACAATCATCACCTCTAATTCAAAGGTAAGCTGTACATTTTTGTCTTTTACCACTTTGTGCTGTAAATGTGCAGACTATTCTGATCCATTTTTAATCAGCATGTGAACTGTAAAAACTATTATAATATGAAGGCAGACGAAGGTTTGAAAGCAGAAAAGTGTCAGATCGCAGCCTTCTGCAGTTTCTGATTTAACAGGTGCATGTCACGCTGCGGGTCAGAGTCTGAGGACGGTGTGAAAAAATACACGGCCCAGCTTTTAATCACAAAAATGACTCCGGTCCCACTTTCCTCAAATTAGTAGAGAAGCTTGAATCTTCGACTGGACTGGGTTGCTTGACGCCAGGACGTTTCACTTCAAATCGCAGAAGCTTCCTCAGCTAAAATTCTTGCTCTGGAAGTCTGACTTCTGTCTGACTCTTGTAGAGAAGAATAAAACAGAAGCCAACAAAAGCTGGAGTTTTAAACCTAACCAGACCCCTCCTACTGAGAGGCAGACTGCTATAGGCTAGTGACTAAACAATAGCTCTAATTAGCAACTATTGTGCTCTAGTTAGCACACCTAATGACAGGACAGCTGTCCCTCTAATGATGGGATGGATGACTTTCTGATGGCTCCCTTGATGACGTTTCCTCAAATTAGCGAGTGTCAGTTGTGAATTTGTACCTCTGTTACTTTGCACGTCCAGACTGCTCGGGGTTTTAATGGAAATATGAGGTCTTTTAGAAAAGTAACGGACCTTTTTATTTTTTGCAAAAACCTGATGGATTTGAATCACGTGTGCTTGCATGAGCAAACCTTGAACCTTTGTGCGCATGTGTGAAGTTTTTCACGCCTGTCCATTGCGTCATTTCCTGGTAAGCAGCCTTTATGTGAGGACGTGTTGTGTTCTCGGCAGATTTTCATTTCAAGGAAAAAGATGGAATGACTGGAGCAGCGCCGCATCAAATTTTGCCAGAAACTGGGTGACAGCCAGGTGGAAACCATTCGGATTATTCAGACGGCTTTTATTGATGATGCTATGGGCATCACACAGATTAAGGAGCAGTACAACCGGTTTAAAGACGTCCGCACAACGGTGGAGAGCGAGCCGCACTCCAGTCGGCCATCAACATGCTGAAATGACCAGATCATTTCCAAAGTGAACACTGTGGTGATGTGGGACCGTCGTGTGACTGTCCAAGAAATTGCGGAAGAGGTGGACATCAGCACTTTTTCGGTACATTCCACTGTGACAGAAGATTTGGACATGAAAAGAGTGGTGATGACATTCGTGCCGAAGCTGACGGCGGAGAAAAAGCACCCTAGTGTTGAAGCCTCACAGGACATGCTGTGACATGCCCACCTCTTCCACAATTTCTCGGATAATCACACGACTGAAAAGTCACTGAAAGCCATCTGAATCATCCAACATGGTTTCCACCTGGCTGTCGCCCAGTTTCTGGCAAAATTTGATGCGGCGCTGCTCCAGTCGTTCCCTCTTTTTCCTTGAAATGAAAATCCGCCAAGCGCACTACACACGTCCCACACAAAGGCTGCTTAACAGGAAATGACACACTCGACAGTCATGAAAAAGTTCACACATGCGCACGAAGGTTCAAGGTTGGCTCATGCAAGCACACGTGATTCAAATCCATCAGGTTTTCGAAAAAAATAAAAAGGTCCAATACTTTTCTAACAGACCTCATACATTGCAATTGGACGCGGCATTTTATCTGATGTGAGCAAAAATCCGTTATACAAAATCTGTTATATAAGGTGTTTTTGGGAGTTTGGGACTTTTTGTCCGGTGACTGCGAATATCTAGTTTATACGATGACGGTTTAGGTGAGTTTTACTGTACATGCGACTGAACAATAAATTTACCTCACAAAGCTTTGATGATGATGCCGCTTCCATCCCACACAGCTGACTTTATTTTCCCAAATTGTTCTTCTGTTTGGATCTGAAGGAAATCTCTACATCTTCAAGCCCTTGTTGTGTCTATTTGTGCATCCAAATGCACAGCAACGCGCATTTTCAGCAAATAAATAAATAAAATAGCTTGATTTACATGCAGATAGATTAACAGAGAACACTATTTTGAAGCAAAGATGGCACCACGAGTCACGTGACCATTTTTTTTTTTTTGACTCGTCATGTCGTTACTCTTTTAATCAAGGGACTATACCGTAGCATTGTCATATATACTGTAAAATCAATGGGAGGTTTTCTGGAAGTGGAAAAATTGTGCTAAAGTTCCACAATACTATTTGGTTGTTTTTGCACCCATTGAATGGTACTAATCTGACACATTATGTCATAAACCCAGGAATACAGCACAAGTCTGGTGTGTTATGTCATCAAACTGTCACTTGATCACATTTGTGGGCAGTCCTGTTTGTCATGGTGATAGACCATGACCATATGAGATGCATATCCGAGACTACCACTTTGTTTAAAGCCTGTTTTGTTGAAGACCTATTCTTGGATTTTTCTGCATGGCTGCCTCCTCAGTAAAACAGTATTGGCCTTTACTGTTTGAAAGCAACCTACGCATTTCTGTAATGTTATCATGTTGATTTTGTCCCTGTGGTTTCAGTACAAGAATAGGTAAGGAGTAGCCCCATCAAATGCCAACACTGCCACCACAGATGTATGTTAAAAAAAGGCACTAAAAATGAATTATTTCACAATGTGGGAGTTGTACCACATGGGGATGCAGCTCCTCTGTGCAATGGGGGGAGCTGCATGAATGTACGATAGGTATAACAGTTTACATTTAGGCATATATTCGAAGGGTGTTGTCATGATAAGAAATGCAACATGAAGAAATAAATAAATATAGCATGAATGGTACATATATCTACTCCTCAAACCTAAAGGAGAGGGGGAAATACACAGTAACATTGAATTGAGGGGAATCTTTTCACTATGCTTTGGGGAATCCAGTCAACCCTTACAACCCACTCTATGTACTCTTGTGAGTGGGACACAATTTTTTTTTTCATGTTGTCATTATGGGGTGTTGTGAGTAGAATTTTGATGGAAAAAATAATTTACTCTATTTTGGAATAAGGCTGTAACATAACAAAATGTGGAAAAAGTGAAGTGCAATACTTTCTGGATGCACTGTATCATGACACACCATAGAAGAACAACAGGATTTGTGCCACAACATTTCACAACATTTAAAGCTGTAATGGCTGTAAGCTATGTATACCATCTTGACTTATCACACCAGAACACCACCAAGAGTATCTGTTGTGTGTTGGGGGGTGTGGCTGGATGTTTTGGTGTTCTTTTCTTTTCTTTGCTCTTCAGGTGGCATGGAAACTGATTTGTCTGTGGAGAAGGTGCTGGCTGAAGAATCCTCACCCTCATCAACATCATGTGAAGCACCTGTGACTGGTGCTCACATGCGACCTTAAAGACTTTCAGCTGAAGCAGATAATTGGATGGCGTTCTGCTTTTAAGGCATGTGTGATTCAAGCAGAACTGCCGGGAACGCGACCTTGTGATGTTCGTTTGTGAGACGCTGAGGACCGCGCCTGGGTTTGACACATCGAGCCCGTGAAGCAGGGAAGGGTGAGGACACATGCTGTCAGCACACATTAAAGGTAATTAAGTATTTGACTAATTGTTGATAGTAACTTGGTGTTTTGTTACATAGTATACTTGAATTGTGATGAGAATTGTGCAGTTTGCTTCTCACTGCTGTGGCGTGCAGGATAAGTGATCCTCCACTTGTTGTGAGAAGCTGCTCATTTGCATAAAGATAAAAAGTACAGACCTGAATGTGTTGCTGATAGCGTGTGTCTTTTGAAAGATATTGTTGTAACTGCTGACTTACCTCACATCTTCTTTGCTTCACAGAGAGTCAGTTTGTCGTGTCCACCTGGGGAGTGTTTGTCTGGTGGTAGTGGGTCCAGGAACGCCGGACTTCTCTCCTTGCGGGCGCTGGAGAGCGTGCCAGCAGTCACTCCTCCAGAAGGACGTTGGTTTTGGTTTTGTACATTTTATTTAGGCACAGGTGAAAAATAAATTGTTTTTGTTGTCGGAACCGCTTTCTGGTTATTTTTAGCGCTGGGTTCTGTCTGACGCAGGTTCGCTCCTCAATCTGCGTCGACACATAACAGTATCCCCAAAAAGCACCATAATTAGTTATAGTGGTATTGTGATGGGAAAACTGTGAAAGTGGGAACAGGGGTTGCTAATATCACACAACTCTTGTCTAAAAAAAAAGCAGAAGACATCTTTTAAACTCACATTTTTCATGCACACAAGCCAAACACAATTTATGGACAGAGAAGCAGGTGTTTAGCTGAATTCTTAAATCAGGGTTGGATTACCTCTGTGCTTTAATTTAATGGGTTGTGATGCGTCAAGGCTATAAGTTGTAAATCCACAATGATGACTCCAATTTAGCTCGACTAATTTTCTGCTAAATGATTCTGCAGGTTGTGTGCACATCAGGGAAAATTGCTTTTCATGTCAGAAATTTTATGCACTTAGTCACTGCTTGAAAATTCTATATTTTTTTCTTTTCAGATTTTGAATGTTCAAGTACAGCTGACCACATTATTTTCTTTACTCATGTGACTTGTCTGACTTTTTTATACGGTTCAGTGCACTGTTGCACATCAATCCCACCCTGCTGAGGAACTAAATTCAGTAATCGTAGAAAGGGCTTCCTCTGATGAAGGACATATAACAAAAGAAAGAGAATGAGCATTGTAGGAAGGATACAGTTAAACAAGCATTATGCAGCTCGAACTCAATGAAATTTGGAGAGCTATTCTAAGAGCCCATCAGTCCTGGCCAGATGTTTGAGGCTGATAACTCGATCCACTCTCAAGGAGCTCTTCTTTATTCTGTCAGTTGCTCTTTCTATAAAAGAGACTGTGGCACGGTTACGGCTAAAGGAGACAGACAAGCGCTTCCCATTGTGGTTGAACGTAAAGAAACAGCACAAATCTAGTTAAAATATTTAACGCAGGCTTTGCACAATAAAGAAAACATCTTTGGGTACAAAGAAATTTCCGGGCAGGTCATTCTGTTGGGAAAGAGGGTGGGGTTGCGGGTGGGGGATTGTCTTTATCATGTATGATAAGGCATAAGATAAACGATGTGTTATGCATTGAGGAACGTCTCCCTTGTTTTCACTGTTTGATTTGTTCTTCTGTCTGAGTCACATTCACAAGGCAATCTCTGGTGCTGAAAAATGAAGGCAACTTGGAAGTGTCAAAATTGGCACTTCCTTGAATAGCAACTCCAAAAGTAAGTCAAGCCCCTGGAACTATGTTAAATTGCCCAACTTTACAGCAGAAATAAGGATGTTTACAACCTGTTTACAACCTGATACAGAACACAGTTTTGGTCTCAGTAGCTAGTTTGAACTAGTTTGAACCACTGAGGTAGAAATAATTAATAATATTAATAATAATAATAATACAAGCAAAGTGTCACAAATCTCGCTTATGGTACAGGGAGTCCAAAACAGCTGCCAATTTTTCAGTCCACAGTGAAACCTTCCTGGATCGACACTTCCTGGATTGACAGAATTCCTTTGTCTGAGAAGTTGCTGAGAGACTGGCGCTTTGTTTGATCAAAATTTTTTCTAAACCTGTGAGACACATCGAAGTGGACATGGTTCAAAAAATTAAGCTGGTTTTCAGTGAAACTTTTAACAGCTGATGAGAGATTTTGAAGTGATTCTGTCGCTTTAAGGACTTTTCACGGTGCGAGACGTCGCTCAGCGCTCTCAGGCAGCGTCATCAGCCTGTTTCAAGCTTAAAACCTCCACATTTCAGGCTCTATTGATCCAGGACGTCGTGAGAGAACAGAGACGTTTCAGAAGAAGTCGGTTTCAGCATTTTATCCGGATATTCCACTGTTAAAGGAGATTGTTTTAATGAAAGACGTGCGGACGGGTCCGCGCGTCGGGACGCAGCCGACGCGGCGCGGCGGCACAGGAAAAACACCTCCGTGTTGATAACCATTTGTTAAAATCCAGTTGGCTTTTGATGGCTTTCAGTGGAGTGAGTATATGAGAAATTGTTTATCAGCTGGAGATGTTCCAACTTGTCCTTAAGGCTTCCAGCAGAGGTGTTTTTCCTGTGACGGAGCGTCGCGGCGGCTGCGAGCCGACGCTGCAATCCGTCCGCACGTCTTTCATTAAAAAAATCTTCTTTAACAGTGGAATATCCGGATAAAATTCTGAAACCGACTTCTTCTGAAACTTCTCTGTTCACTCACGACGTCCTGGATCAATAGAGCGTGAAATGTGGAGGTTTTCAGCTTGAACAGGCTGACGACGGCGCCTGAGAGCGCTGCGCGACGTCTCGCACCGTGAAAAGTCCTTAAAGCGACAGAATCACCTCAAAATCTCTCATCAGCTGTTAAAATTTTCACTGAAAACCAGCTTAATTTTTCGAACCGTGTCCACTTCGATGTGTCTCACAGGTTTAGAAAAAATTTTGATCAAACAAAGCGCCAGTCTCTCAGCAACTTCTCAGACAAAGGAATTCCAACGAGGGGCTGGACGACTCCTCCCACAAGGAGTGCTCACAGGCGAATGACGTCACCGACAGGCGTGGAAAAACTCACGCATGCGCACGAGGGTTCAAGCATGTCTGACGTAAAAACATATGAATGAAATCCATATAGTTTTTGAAAAAAATAAAAAGGACCTATACTTTACGGACAGACCTTGTGTATATATATATATATGAGGACTGTTAGACAAGTTGGGACTGGTAAGCCACTGAAAGCCGAGATAGGCATGTCCCAACTTGTCCTCTGACACTCCAAAACGGAGGTGTTCTTTGTCTCGCTCCATCAGCGAATCCGTTGTGATGCGCGAAGCCTCTGCGCGGCTTTCCATGACAAAATCTCTTGTTAAAAGTGAAATCTGCCAGAAAATGGCTGATGTCCTGCTCTTGTGATAACCAGAGAAATTGCCCACGATGGTCCTGGAGCCATACAGCCATCCGTTTAGAAATGAAATGGTCGTTTCTGCCTGTCGATCGTGGCTCGGAGTGCGGCGTGCCGTGCGCAATTGTGGGCCATCCTTAAAGCGGTAGTAACACTCCTTAATCTCTGTGAAGCCCAAAAAATTTTCACCGAAAGCCAAATTAATTTTCCCAATGGTTTCCAGCTGCCTGTCTCTAACAGTTTCTGAAAAAATTCTGATGGAGCAAAGCCCAAATCATTCCGCCATTTCCCTGACAATAAAAATCCGAAGAGGGGGGTGGACCAGTGCTCACTCAAAGCCTGCCCACAGGCGAATGATGCAACCGACAGGCGTGAAAAAACTCATGCATGCACACGAAGGTTCAAGCTTGGCTGACGTAAAAACATATGAATCAAATCCATATATTTTTTGCATAAAATAAAAAGGTCCGTTACTTTTCTAACAGACCTCGTATATATATATATATATATATATATATATATATATATATATATATATGTTTTTCTCCAGTGATTTTAAACGAGCAGGCAGCTGTTGAATCATGAGATATAATGTGACGACGCTCAGCCTGAAAGAAATACAAGTAATTTACTCCTCCTCTATTCTGTATAAAACCTGTGTAACCTCTTAATTTTGCTCTCTGAAGGAATTATTTTTAAATAACCTCTTAATTTTGCTCCCTGAGTGACACACCACTGACACAACTTTAGATAAATAAATCTAAAGTTATCTCCCTTAAACTCAAACTGAAAGCAAATCTCTGCAACTTGATATAAATTAATTAAGAATATAAAATCCAGTTTCTTGATGAAGTGGTGTCGAGGAGGATTTTCTTAAAAAAAAGACCCGATAGTTCAGCTACAATTTGCCAGAAAGTACATCTGAGATGAAAGCCTAGATCTGATGTTTTAATGAAAGAACCTTTTGACTTGGAAATGTTCATGTTTCCATCCCCTGACTTGTCAGAAGAAAACGCAATAAAACTGATTATTATTTACAGGAATTTATCAAGTTTTACAGGTTTGCTTGAGTTTGAGGAAGATAATTTTAGAAATTTTTATTCTTTATATGTTTTGTATTTCTTGTATTTGAAATGGCATAACCAAATTAAAATGTGTGAAATACCAAGTGTTCCAATAATTTTGCAGGGCACAGTATCCTAACCTTATGATGAGTGCAAAATGAGTGTGGTATTATTACTGTTTTGTTGAAAAATGTTTAATTTTTACTGCTGCTGCACTTTGTGTGAAATCATTGTCATATTGTACTGATATGACAATACTGAGATATGAGAATTTGGCCATATTGTACAGTCCTACTGTCAAGTAGCTGAAAAGTTTTAATGTTAATTTCTGTCTACATAAAGAAAAATACTTAAAGTGGCAGGGGATTAAGAGGGCTGTAATTAGGGGGTCTTGAGGGTGGAGCTTCCCAGAAGCTGAAGCCATGCTAATGCCTCCCTGAAGCATTTGCTCAAAAAGTCTGAAGGAGTAAATGACATGATGAGATGCTGAAGAGCTTTGCTCGTTCATGTCTGCGACATATACATATTATTATTATTAATAATAATAATAATAATAATAATAGTAATATAGCCTTTTATTACCTCCATGACCAGTAAAAAAATCAAGGACCAAGATGTCGCCCGGTATGGCGGAGCCAGGGCCCCACCCTGGAGCCAGGCCTGGGGTTGGGGCTCACGCGCGAGCGCCTGGTGGTCGGGCCTTAACCCATGGGGCCCGGCCAGGCTCAGCCCAAAAGAGCGACGTGGGCCCACCCTCCTGTGGGTTCACCACCTGCAGAGGGGGCCATGGGGGTCGGGTGCAGAAAGGATTGGGTGGCGGTCGAGGGTGGGTGGCCCGGCGGCCCGGTCCATGCTCACAGCCCCTGGCTGTTGGGACGTGGAATGTCACCTCGCTGGGGGGGAGAAGCCTGAGCTTGTGCGGGAGGAAGAGAGATGATAGTCGGGCTCACCTCCACGCACAGCTTGGGCTCTGGTACCCAACTCCTGGAGAGGGGCTGGACGCTTCATTTTTCTGGCGTTGCCCACGGGGAGAGGTGGAGAGCTGGGGTTGCATTGCTTATTGCTCCCCAGGTCAGTCGCCATGTGTTGGAGTTCACTCCAGTGAACGAGAGGGTCGCGTCCCTACGCCTTCGCGTCGGGGACAGGTCTCTCACTGTTGTCTCGGCCTACGGGCCGAGCGGCAGTGCAGAGTACCCGACCTTCCTGGAGTCCCTGGGAGTGGTACTAGATAGTGCTCCGACTGGAGACTCCATTGTTCTCCTGGGGGATTTCAATGCCCACGTGGGCGGCGACAGTGAGAACTGGAGGGGGGTGATCGGGAAGCACGGCCTCCCCAATCTGACTTCTGTGCTAGTCACAGTTTGTCCATCACAAACACCATGTTCGAGCACAAGGGTGTCCATAAGTGCACGTGGCACCAGGACACCCTGAGCCGGAGGTCGATGATCGACTTTGTAGTCATATCATCTGACCTTCGGCCACTTGTCTCGGACACTCGGGTGAAGAGAGGGGCAGAGCTGTCGACCGATCACCACCTGGTGGTGAGTTGGATCCACTGGGAGGGGAGGAAGCCGGTCAGACCTGTCATGCCCAAACGTATCGTGAGGGTCTGCTGGGAATGACTGGCAGAACCCTCTGTCAGCAAGGTCTTCAACTCCCACCTCCGGGAGAGCTTCTCCCAGATCCCGGGGTCCGGGGGTCCTTTGTTAAGGGCTATCCGGTCCCTGTACGACCACAGCAGGAGCTTGGTTCGCATTGCCGGTAGTAAGTCAAACCTGTTTCCAGTGCACGTTGGCCTCCGCCAGGGCTGCCCTTTGTCACCGGTTCTGTTCATTATTTTTATGGACAGAATTTCTAGGCGCAGCCAGGGTGTAGAGGGGGTCAGGTTTGGGAACCACAGAATCTCGTCTCTGCTGTTTGCAGATGATGTGGTTCTGTTGGCTTCGTCAAATCAGGACCTTCAGCGTGCACTGAGGTGGTTTGCAGCCGAGTGTGAAGCGTCCGTGATGAAAATCAGCACCTCCAAATCCGAGGCCATGGTTCTCGACCGGAAAAAGGTGCTTTGCCCTCTTCAGGTCGGTTGAGTGTCCTTGCCTCAAGTGGAGGAGTTTAAGTATCTTGGGGTCTTGATCACGATTGAAGGACGGATGGAGTGTGAGATCGATAGATGGATCGGTGCAGCATCTGCAGTGATGCGGTCGCTGTATCGGACCGTCGTGGTGAAGAGAGAGCTGAGTAGGGGGGCAAAGCTCTCGATTTACCGATCGATCTACGTTCCGATCCTCACCTGGTCATGAGATTTGGCTCATGACCGAAAGAACGAGATCACGAGTACAAGCGGCCGAGATGAGTTTCCTCCGCAGGGTGGCCGGGCATTCCCTTAGAGATAGGGTGAGGAGCTCAGTCACTCGGGAGGAGCTCGGAGTTGAGCCACTGCTCCTCCACATCGAAAGGAGTTAGTTGAGGTGGCTCAGACATCTTTTCTGGATGCCCCCTGGACGCCTTGCTGGAGAGGTGTTCCAGGCACGTCCCATTGGGAGGAGGTCCTGGGGAAGACCTAGGACACGCTGGAGGGAATACATCTCCCGGATGGCTTGGGAACGCCTTGGGGTTTCCCCGGAGGAGCTGGGGTAGGTGTTTGTGAATTGGGAGGTCTGGGCGGCTTTGCTTGAGCTGCTGCTCCCCGCGACTCGACTCCGGATAAAGTGGAAGAAGATGGCTGGATGGATGGCCTTTTATTGTCATTGTACATATACTGTACATACATACAACAAAATTTGTCCTCTGCATTTAACCCATCCTAATTACAGTTAGACTCAATCCAACCACTAGGAGCAGTGGACAGCCACAGTTTGGTGCCCGGGGACCAACTCCAGATGTAGAGACGCTGCCTTGGTCAGGGGCAGAGAAAGGAGCAGACCCTAAATAAGTATATTTTTGATTGTGGGAGGAAACTGGAGCACCCTGAGAAACCCACACAGACACGGAGAGAACATGCAAACTACACACAGAAAGGATGGGAAGCGATCCCACAGCCTTCTTACTGCGAGGCATCAGTGCTAACTACTAATCCACTGTGCCACCAACAAGACCCAACGACACAGGGTGATGCGATAATTATCAATAATTAGGGCCTGCACTGAGTGATATTTAGCGTGTGCCATCGAGACAAATCAGGGAGCAGTGAACTGGGCTTGACTGTGGTTGTCCTTTCTTTGCATTTTATTACAAGTATCTGAGATATGTCTTAGCTGTATTTATGGCCCATATATGAAGTCAGTGTTCCAGTTTTTTTGTTGTTTTTTTCTGTATGTTAGCACCAGGTTAGCACTAATTAGCAGGTAGCCTGGTGACAATAGATTCACTGATGGTGCAATGGTTCTTGTCATATTTTTTAATAACCGCATCACCAGGTATGAAAACAACTGTCCAGTCTGCAAAACATGTGTTTTAATAAAAACACCAAACTCAAAGTTTGTCTGTTAGCCTTTGCATGGATTGTTTGGGTAACTTCAAGATGGGATGCATATCCGTGCTTCATTCATCCTGCAAATGTCACTCTGGTCTTGCCCAAGCTTCACCTTTTACCCAGTCATGGCTTGGCTTAGAGTTTGGGGGACTCAAGCACTGCCAAGATGGTGACATTTGGAGGTGCCCCATTTGAGCTTTAAAACCGCTCATCAGGAACCTTATGCGTGACGTCACCAGGGGAGTAACTTTGATTTTGATATTGGTGGGGACACAAAAGTGCTCCAAGACAAAGATTTTTTTTTTTGCATTACCAATCATAAGTTCATGTCATGCAGATGTTATAGGTTAACGAGCCATCCCGATGGTTAGGGAGTTGATCTTTCAATCACAGGGTTGCAGGCTCAAATCCCAACCTTACCTCTCTTTACACCTCCATCCATGACTGGAGTGACCTTGAGCAAAGCAACTAACCCAACATTGCTCCAGCTATACATTTAAATTGAATTCATCGAGGATGTATATTTAACACAAAGTATTGCAATGACCCAATCTGATAGTGTTGTGACGTTCGCAAATAGGGATGGGTATTGATAAGATTTTATCTATCAATGCCATTATTGATTCTGCTTATCGATCCAATTCCTTATTGATACCTCGTGAATTTTGTACTAAAAGTAGGCTTTACAGGTTTTCTATGTATTTCATTGAGTCTTAAAGTAAATAAATATGAAATTCTTCACTGTACCCTTGATCTCTGGACATAAAAAAAAATAAACAAAACTGTGTTTCGCTTTGAAGTTATTAATTCCGACTGGACTCTATCATTCTAACTTGACTTGGCAGAGAGCCGCACAGTGTTTGGAGCTGTGTGAACAGAACAGAGGACGATTCTCGTTTCTTTCTCGCAACAAGACAGGAGTCCCAGTTAGTAACTTTAATCTGCACAAAAGCGACTCATGATTGACATATTCAGGGATGGATATGTCACCACCTGCATGAAAATGAATTCTAGAAGCTGTGAAATGCAATCTGGGACTATTCCAGACAATAAACTGGAGTGAGTGCAGCATCCATTTAGTGAGAAAAAACCCACCTTTCCTTATTCGGATTCATTCCAGTAGTATTCTGCTCTTACTAGGATGCAGCAGTTTTCTAGCATGGCAGATAGTTCTGGAGGAAATCACTGAGGAAATTAACACATTGAAAATATGGTTTGACCGAAACAAATTGTCATTAAACTTAAATAAGACAGGGATGAAATGGAGGTGTAAGAGTCACTAGGTGTTCACAGGAAACAATTATTTATTTCTGTATGTATGTATGTATTTATGTATGTTCATTGTTAGTTGGTTTTATATTTTCTGTTGTGTTTCTATTCAGGTTCTTTTTGTCTCTTTGGATAACATTTATTTACGCAGAAAACATGACCAGATTTACAGGTAAGAAAGTTTTATTGCGTTTTCACATCATGTGCTCCTCAGAAAGAGAGTTTAGGTGCATTTGAGTGGAAAATAGTGTTAGTTGTTGACGCGTCGCGGAGGATCAGCTGTTTTTAGCAGCAGATACGGAGCGGCTCGGAGAAAAAAAAAGCATAAAAATGTCTTTGTAAAGCTCAGTGCAGGTGTGCTGTAACTGTGCTTTAAGAGGTGAGGACGAGTCGTAGCTGTTGCAGAACAACGCGGATGAAAAGCTCACAGCTCGCTTAAAGTGTGTAGCTCTGTCGAATTCCGACCCCCTGCCCACAGACCAAGTTTAATGCTGCTTTCGACCCATAATGCAAAAATAATAGTAACGCACAGTGACCTGATTACTGATTTGGAAAGATTAACGCGTTAGATTATTCGTTACTTAAAAAGTGGTCAGATTAGACCGGCATCACTGCTAATCAGACAAGGATATCTACGTTAAAGAGGGGGGCTTCGAGCAGTGGCATATTTAACCCTTTATGTGCCATAATAATGGAGGACAGCGGTTTTATTGGTCGTGATTACACAGTAGGGGGCTGAATATTGGTAGGGACGTGACCCTAGCGTCCCTACCCAAAATTACGCCCTAGGACGTCACAGAGGCTTTGTTCAATATAAGTTTGTGGTCACAAAGACATCATGTGCTGTGGGTCCCCAGCAAACAGCATTTGGCCTGAGTTGACAGAGGCAACATTATCAGCTGCAGAGACTGACACACTTCACTCCCTCTCCCCTCAGGCTTTACAGTCAGAATCATGTGGCCGCAGCAGTCAGCTTAGCGTGGAGAGAAGACGTCTTTGCCACATTATGATTCAGCTGCATGGAATCGGTATGCAGCAAATCTGTTTGCATATGTGCACAAAACATTCCAGGCAAATTGCTCTATGTTATCCTTGCATGTATTGGCATCAGAATGGAGAGTATTGTTAAAATAATTAATTCCTTGTCAATTTATACCTCCAAATGGAAGATTAATACAGTGCAGCTGAAAACAAATGCCCCTTAGGGCTAGCAGCGGTGGTAATGACTACTGCAGTGTATTCTTTTCTATTCCCTATAACCTCTGTTGCCAAATCCCAATAATTGGAGATGGGTGTTGCTTATTGTCAGTGTGCCTAATTGAGAGGAAAACAAACTAGTTGCTACAGCTAATGGGGGACTGAAAGTGTCCACCATGTCATCGCACTAGAACTGCTCAGATGATTGATGTTGTGGCTGTTACAGGTCTGCAACATAAAGAGAAATTAATCACAGTAAGGTCTCTACTTTATGTTTCCCAGCACTGTTATGCAATGCTGTGAAAAGAAGTGGGAAAAGTCCATATTCAAAAATTCTGGTTAAAAAAAAAAAAAGTAGTCACAAGCATATTCAAAAACCATGAAAGTATTCATTTTGGTTCATATAAAAGTTCTTCTGCATTTAATATGCAATGTTGTGCTCAAGCACCAAACTGGTGTTAGAAAAAAAAATCAATACTAAAGTACCAAAGCCTGCAGTTCCTTGAATAGCCACCCCGGGGTTTCTCAAAAATAGTCAGTCCACTGAGAAGCCCATATTAGGGCCCCTTCACACATAGTACAAATAAGTACAAACCAGGGCAAATCACGGCGGAACAGCTTGTATGAGCAAACCACGAAAACATCGAGCCGACGGGCAAGTGTGAATGATGCCGCTGCAATGGTTTCATGCACATGGGAACACAGAGCGAGCAGCTGCAGCATGTGTAACCACTTTGCGCAGCTGCTGTAAAAACAAAATAATAAAAAAGACATCCCACCTACGGGATTCGAAGCTGCAATTTCCAAAAGCTCTGATTGCCAGGCAGAAACGTTACCACTGAGAAGCAGGCCACATCTGCTGGCGGCATGTCCAGCCGGCCCCGCGTGCGTGTCCTGCCCAACACGCTTGTCTTGTGGACAGTGTGCCTCAGGACAGACACCGCGTCATGTGGAACAGAGCTCATGTGGGTAGCATGACATTCAGATCACCCACTGTGTGTTATGATCTGTCGGTCCATTTCACCTGGGGTAGCCTGTCAGTGTGCGCGCTTTGTGCGTGCTCGCCCATTGCAACAGTGATATATGTTTTTATGTATGTCCACATGAGGATAGCAAGCAGAGTTCATGTCCGTCCAAACAAGGTACTTGTTTTCCAGCTCAGTCGTCCAGAACCACAGATCTCCACAGCCGCTCCTGTGGGCGGCCACACCTCCTGTCAGTTCAGCACACACACCAACGTGTCACTGTTTCTGTTTGTAAAGCCACACTCATGGGGGCACTTAGACAAATTTCACATCCAGCTCGAACGTTATCGTCTGCTGACTGTTTTTGTGCTAATTGTGCGAATGGCCACACATTTTCTAAGCACCATGCAAGCGGTGTTAGATGTTTGTGTGTGTCAGCTGGAATTTGGCCGACATCTGCCGCAAGAGGGTTCGATGGGCTCTCACAGTGCACACTCTGTCTTTCAGCCGCTGGTGTGAGCAAATAATTGTAGCAACAGGTGTACGAGGCCTTAGAGGCAGCTACGATTGTACACGTATTGCATACAATTCCTGCTTCATGCACACTTCATGCACAATTCGACCACATTCGTACTATGTGTGAAGGGGCCTTAAAATGTCCAGCTTCACAGTAGAAATAAACATTTTACAGCCTGATGCTAAAATGTTTTGGTTTTGGTCTGTATAGGTACTTTCCCCATTCATGACAACTGTATTTTTATTTTTTTAAATCATCAGTTAAAATTTTATCACAGTATAGAGTTATGGATAATTATGGGAATGATTAATTTTAATGACAGCTGCAACCAGCTCCTTTCTAAGTAAGTAAGTCCCTTCGGCTGCTCCCTTGTTTGCACTCGGGGTCACCACAGCAAATCCAAGGTGGATCTGCATGTTGAATTGGCACAGGTTTTACGCCGGATGCCCTTCCTGACGCAACTCCACATTACATGGAGAAATGTGGCAGGGGTGGGATTTGAACCCGGAACCTTCTGCACTGAAACCAAGCGCTTTAACCACTTGGCCACCACCCCTAGCTCCTTTCTAAGTATTTTAATAAAAATAACTGAGGTGTATTGCTGTGTGGTGATTTGTACAAATGGACTATCTAAGCAGCTCCAGTATTTTCAGTTTGTGAAATTTTAGTATAATTTAATTTGTGTCTTAATGTGCATAATGTCAGTCCACCCAGCTGTAAATGGCGCCCCACCCATGCGCTTTGGATGCTATCGTGCAAGTGTGGACGAGGTAGTCTTGGATGCTTTCCGACACAGCTGACCATGCTTCCCGACTGCATCGGATTATGGCAATATTTGCCACGTCGGGCTGGTTCCTCCACATACTTGCTATGTATGACGGGGGCTTCAATCTCCATCTAAGCCTCAGAACTAAACAAGTGACCTGTTTACTTTTAGAAAACGCCACAAAACAATGAACATATTTCAACATTTTATTTTCCAAAGAATAATAAATGTGGATTCCAAGATATTTACGTATTTACAGTTGTTTATTTTTTTTTTTTTTAAGGTCTGGGCTTTGGTCCTTGAATGTCCAGGACAGGCTCACACACACTCAGCACTTTCTTCTCTGTGAAAATAAAAGAAAGGCGATTAAAAACAAAGGTCACTTGTGAGGGATGTGAACATACAACATGTATGATCGGACTGTTTCCTCACCTTTTTGTTGGTGGGCACCCACTCAGGATGCTGCTCTTTATGCCGTTTTGCCTCCATCCTGGAAAGAACAAAATACTTCTCTTTGTCCTCAGCAGTCATTGAATTCCACTGCAAACAGACAACAGTACACTGTCAGTTAACACTCACTGACACAGCTACAAGCTTGTGCATGTGCAGGATCGTGCACACTCACCATCTCTCCCAGGATCAGTCAGGCACACGATGCTGTGCCACAATGTTGAGCCGCTGCCCCTTCTGAAAGATCATGAATGCATTGGGTGTTTTTTAATGTTTGGCATTTTGGCTTGTGGAGCGGGCTGAGGGATAGTAGGGACAGAGGTCACAGGGGTCATGGGGGTCACAGGGGGCACAGGAGGATTTGAGCGGATGGGGATGAGGGACATGACAGGGCTGAAGAGCCTGACATAACCCAACACGGTGTCTGCACAGACAGAACTGAGTGGAGGGAGAGCAGGTGAAGGAGATGCAGGCACCATCTCCTCAAAGGCACTGATGGGGAAAATGTCCTCCTCCTGATAGACAGTCGCCATAGCGCGTCGAAGATCCTCAAAAAAATCCATCACCAAAAACGTCAAATTGATCCTGTAACAACATTAATAATAATTATTATATTATTCAAGTAGAACATTGAGGTGAGAGAATTACCACCATAAGGGCCCCGTCCCACTGGCGTTTAGAAGAATTTGCGTATGGATTTCGCACAAAATTGGCCCATATTTGCCAAACATCCGCAATATCCGTGTAACATGCCTGTATGAGTCGGCCGTCATCCAAACACACCCGTGATCATCCGCAGAGGCACGCATGTCCGCAGCCAGGATTTTTGAGCTGTTCAAAAATCTGAATGCGGATAACATCCGCCTGACATACTCCATTTATACTCAATTCATACACAATACATACTCAATGTATGCGCTGTATATCTGCCGTTAACCGCTGATATCTGCAACTGATGGGGATTTGTGGCTTGGCAGCGGACCGGGACAGTGTGTAAAACAGATATATTGCGTGCCCATCATGTCCACATCACAAACTAAAATATGTTGTAGCGAATGCATACAAATTGGCCACGAATAAAGTGTTTTCATTACATCTGCTTTGCAGCTGATTTGCGGACAATCTGTGAATGCATAACAAACACGTCACGTAAACCCAAAGTACTATATGTGGCAGAAAGTGACAT
This sequence comes from Thalassophryne amazonica, assembly GCF_902500255.1. Classification (NCBI taxonomy): domain Eukaryota; kingdom Metazoa; phylum Chordata; class Actinopteri; order Batrachoidiformes; family Batrachoididae; genus Thalassophryne; species Thalassophryne amazonica. The sequence continues at coordinate 43,087,418 of NC_047113.1, read as the reverse complement.
ACCTGCCAGTCAGTGCCGGTCCGCTGTGTAAATCCACAAAGATGTAGCTGCTGCAATGCAGGACTTTTATTTAACACCAACAAAAGGAAGAGTTGCTGTTTATCCACAACAATTTCAATTTCAATTCAATTTCAATTTATTTTCATTTATATAGTGCCAAAACACAACAGAGTTGCCTCAAAGCGCTCAACGCACTCACAAAAAAAAACCACTGTCTCACACCCCAAGCCGCTTCTCCCCTCCCACTCCCCAAACTCATGAACAGTTAACCCTCGCATGACAAAATAAACATTAACTCTGTGATCAACTTGTCCAAGTCCAGGAAATGCTCCAGAGGCTGTATTGTTGGTGTGAATAGCGATGCCGACGGCCCGAGTGCGCTTCCTTTATGACCGCAATGCAGATGCTGTTCGCAATGCATTCATAATACACCCGTAATACTGCCGTGATAATCTCAATGTGTCGGATCAGTTTCCTAACTACATGCGTTATATAACCGTGATTGATCATAATATATTCACTATATATTATTAATATATCCGTAATTCATACTGGGACATTTGTCATTTTTGGCCATTTTTGTTGCGGACGACAACGAGCGCCCCCAATTTGTATACTCAATTCATGCGCAATTAATCCTCTCCCCAGTGGGACAGGGCCCTAAAATCCTCAAATACAAAGGTTCAAATTGAAACAAACAAACAGCGACAGATTACAAATCGAAACACCAATTAGACGTCACAGTTCTTCAGCCAGTTTTTGGTGTTCCACTGTAACGTGTAGTCCAGTGATGCTGTGCACTGACTTCGGACTTCCATAAAAAAAAAAGACTTTGTGTAGTTCCTCAGTCCAGCCAAAAATCACATCAGCGTTTCATGTGAACAGCTCTTCATGCATCCAGACAGCTGACAGTGGAGTGGATTTTGTGTGTGTGTGTGTGTGTATGTTACAAGAATTAGCAGCGTCAGTTAGCTCAATCAAATCATCATGTCGTTGTCCCCCACATGCGTGCGCACACGCACACACACACACGCAACCGGCTCGGTCGACTGTGTACATCCTCAGTACAGCGAAAAAAAAATCATGTCAGAAATAAGTCCAGCTTGTCTTTCTTTCTTCCTGCTAACAGCCTCCAGACAGCACAGTGGATTTGTTTTATGTGTGTGTTTGTGTTTGCGTATGTCTATGTGTGTCTTACAAGAATTAGCAGCGTCAGTTAGCTCAATCAAATTATGTTTTGGGAGAGTCGTTGGCTCCCGCGCGCACACGCACACACGCAACCTGGTCAGCGCTTGTGCGTGCGTGTACTACCAAAAAAAGACTGTGCACATCCTCAGTGTAGCGAAAAAAAAAAATCATGTCAGAAATTAGTCCAGCTTTTCTTTCTTCCCGCTAACAGCCTGCAGACAGCACAGTGGATTTGTTTTGTGTGTGCATGCGTGTGCGTGTTGTGTGTGCATGCGTGTGCATGTTGTGTGTGCAGGTGAATTAGTCAGCTCAAATGGGTTGTCTATGCCTAGTAAACGAATGCACATATTGTTTTCATGCTAATGCTGTCTTTTGTATTTGTAATTTTGTGCGTATATTTGTTAAAATAAATGTCACATTTGAGTTTCCCCATGAAGATTCAAAATTGGCTTAATTCTTACAGTGTCAATTTTAGACGCTAACTATTTAACTCGTCGATGACTAACGGTACCAGGCTAGTCGACAAATAATTTTCTTTAGTCATCCCAATCCTAATTTAAAACAGACTATAACCTACTTCCCTCTTGAATCAAACTGTTTTTAATTTTTTTTCTGATTATTTTCTTAATATGTGTAGTTATTACGGCTGTCAAAATCACACATTATTTTACATTAATTAATTACAGCACCGATAATGTGTTCATTTTTAAAATAAAAAATTTATTGCACTTTTGTCCTTTTTGTTTTGATGTCACTGACTTGGTCTGTTGATGATTTGTAATTGCCCTCACCTGTCCTCTGTGTCATTACCCCTGTGTGTATGGAAGCCTGTGTTTGCCCTGAGTGATTGATTGTTCTGTGCTCACGTTGTTCACACTGCTTCTGGTTTTTTGTAAGTACTTTTGAGCCTCATTGTTACCGCTCTTCATGGCTGTAGTTAGTTTTATGTTGACTCTCTGTTTGGAGCCATTTTTTCATGTCACCTGTTTGGAATGATAATCGCTTTGGAAACATTAAAACCTCTTGTTTTTGCAGTACTCCTTTTTTTGTTTATTTGCTGCCTACAAATTGGGTTCAATCTGTCTTTGCTAAAGCCATAACAATTATGGTATTACTCAAACACAAAGGATTCATTTGCATGTATAAGGACAAAAGTGCAATTAATTTTGATTTTAAAAAGGAACACATTATAGGTGCTGTAATTAACTGATGTAAAATAACGTGTAATTTTGACAGCCGTAATAAATGCACATATTAAGAAAATAATCAGATAAAACAAAACAGTTTCATTCAAGAGTGAAGTGGGGTATAGTCTGTTTTAAATTAGGGCAGGGATGACTAAAGAAAATTATTAATCGGCTAGTCGACTGGTTGATAAGTCAATGTCTAATCTTGACATTGAATGAATTAAGCCAATTTAAAATTTTCATGGTGAGTGTGTGGCTTTGCGATTTTTGTGTATTCAGGCTTTCAGTGACTTCCTGGACTCGGCCATCAGAAGTGTATCTGTATGCAGTGACATCATCATTATCTATTGAAAAAAAGTTATTCCACACCTAAAGCATTAAAACTGATGATGTCTCACAAGACTGACAGCTGCACACCACAGGATGATGGACTAACCATGAGACGCTGAAGCTGATGCAGCACACTGCAGTCTGTGTTTGGAATAAACTCTGCCATGGTGACAGGTCCACTGACAGCGTAATGGATGAAGGCTGGCCCTGCACCCCAGGGGGTTGGTTGACCCCTTTCCTCCGGCGCAATTGCTTGCATGGTCATCTCAATAATGAACTTTGTTTTTGATGTTACTCGAGTTTTCTGTTTCCTTAACTTTGTAAAAACCTTGTAACTGTTAGAATGGCCACAGCAGCAGATTCCTCTGAATCTGGTCTGCTTAAGGTTTCTTCCTCAGCATCATTAGGAGGGAGTTTTTCCTTAACCCTGTTGCCTGTGTGCTTGCTCTCAGGCTTGCTAAGGTTAGATCTTGCTCGTGTGAAGTGCCTCGAGGCAGCTTTGTTGTGATTTGGTGCTGTATAAATTAAATGAATCGATATGACTTCACCAGGAATTAAAGCACTAAACAAAATGAACTCTAATAATAAAAGAATAAATGACAATAATAGGAAAAAACTCCACAGCATTGCACAGAAAACCCAAATTAAAGGGTTGACAATATAGGAAAAAGGTGTGACTGCAACGTATAGTCTGATACAACTTATATATGGGTACTTATATATGGGTTTTTCTTCTGCAAGAGGCAATTTTTTAACAGGTGTGACTTGTACTCCAGAAAATATGGTATTTATATTCCCACAAATGTAATTTGATATTTCTTATGGAACTACAAATTTTCCACACACTTCAGAGTTTACACTTACAAGCTTCAATATTTAGTGGCAGGGGAGTGCTGTATATGTGCATGTCTATGTTATTGAATACAAATGTGCAGTGTGTGTGTACCTGCCTGTTTGTGGGTTGTGTGCGTTTGTGTCCACACCACAGCACTTTAACACCACTATGGCCTACATATTGACATACATATCACACTTTACCATACACCTCCTGCTGCAACACAGTACAGATCACATTGCAGAAGTCATACCACTTTGCCATGTGCATGTCTGCACAAACCCGAGGTAATGCACTTTCTTTCCAAGGACAAAAAAAAAAAAAAAAAAAAACTGCAACAGCCTTGCACTTATTCCTACATCATTGCGATGTGGATGATTACCTGAGACATGCAACTTGTGATTACTTATGTGAGGTTTATCCCAAATAATAGCAGGGTGTTGGTCACTGTGAGAGGGGCTTTAGATAGATTAAATGAAACATTTTCAGGTTCATACGTCAAAAAAGCCACCCGTTTCTCTGCCTGTTGCTTTAAATGTAAAGGACCTGCTGCTAACCTCTTCACCAGTGATGAATATGGTGAGTAAAGTTGTTGAGCTTGGCTCAGCTATTTTCTATGTGATGATGTGTCATAATGGGATCCTGTACTAGGAATAAAGCAACACTCCCTATGCGTGAGCTGTATTCCGAGCTTTTCTCTTCCTTGTTTTCATAGCCATCCAGGCTTAGAGCATGTGAGTCCTGCAAATGCAAGTTTAGTGGATATGAGCCCACCCTGTGTTTATGAAGTGACAGTAATGCCTTACCCCCCATGTAACATTGTACATGCAAAATGGTAGACAGCAGTGACTTTACAGAAATTCCTCTCTCCAAGAAATCATGTTCAGAGGCTGAAAAGGCTCTGGCCAAGAATGTGGTTGGGCTAGCATCAATAAAGCTCCAGCTTGACCCAGATGTGGAGCCCTTTGAGCTGCTAAATGACTTCAACTGGGGTTCCTTCTCCTCAATGCACAGAGTAGAGGATGGGAAAAGAGTGGACAAAGAGGGAAACCTTATTGAGCTCTAAGATGGTGGTGCGAGTGTGACATCGTGTCATTTATACAAAGCAGAAAAAACACTGAGGGAGTGTTTCCTTACCATGTGGGTGGATTGGGTATCATTGACACCAGAAGTCCCCAACTCTGCACCCGGACATTACCTGTTGTCCATGTTTTCCAACTCTGCCTGCTCGACCCATTCCTAAATAACAAAGACAGATGTGCGCAGATAATCAAGGGTTAAGGTGCCTTGACACTTGCATGAATTTGATCCGTGCACTTGCACGCAATCTGGCGTACAGTAGAGTAAAAACATTGTAAACCATTGTAAACTGTGCGCGGCTTCATGCAAGTGCGCAAAGAAAATCTCTGTCATGCATTAATCACATGAACATCATGTGAACATTGCACAAACAATTGAAAAAAACACTGAGTGTGAGTGAGTGATTGTGTCAGCGCAACACATCACAGCGCAGCTCATCTGATCGATTATAAGGAAATGTTAAATCTATCATAAACAGAGTTGTAGTCTTACACACCTCTCTGCAGCTTCTCTCCCCCTGCCATCCCCTCATTACCCCATCCCCGTAGAGAGGGTGCCTGCTCCCAGACCACCAATAACCAGCAAAAATCTATTTAAGCATAAAAATTCAAAAAGAAAAAATAATATAGCACCTTCAACTGCACCACAGACTAAAACAGTTAAATGTGGTCTATTAAACATTAGGTCTCTCTCTTCTAAGTCCCTGTTGGTAAATGATATAATAATTGATCAACATATTGATTTATTCTGCCTTACAGAAACCTGGTTACAGCAGGATGAATATGTTAGTTTAAATGAGTCAACACCCCCGAGTCACACTAACTGTCAGAATGCTCGTAGCACGGGCCGGGGCGGAGGATTAGCAGCAATCTTCCATTCCAGCTTATTAATTAATCAAAAACCCAGACAGAGCTTTAATTCATTTGAAAGCTTGACTCTTAGTCTTGTCCATCCAAATTGGAAGTCCCAAAAACCAGTTTTATTTGTTGTTATCTATCGTCCACCTGGTCGTTACTGTGAGTTTCTCTGTGAATTTTCAGACCTTTTGTCTGACTTAGTGCTTAGCTCAGATAAGATAATTATAGTGGGCGATTTTAACATCCACACAGATGCTGAGAATGACAGCCTCAACACTGCATTTAATCTATTATTAGACTCTATTGGCTTTGCTCAAAAAGTAAATGAGTCCACCCACCACTTTAATCATATCTTAGATCTTGTTCTGACTTATGGTATGGAAATAGAAGACTTAACAGTATTCCCTGAAAACTCCCTTCTGTCTGATCATTTCTTAATAACATTTACTTTTACTCTGATGGACTACCCAGCAGTGGGGAATAAGTTTCATTACACTAGAAGTCTTTCAGAAAGCGCTGTAACTAGGTTTAAGGATATGATTCCTTCTTTATGTTCTCTAATGCCATATACCAACACAGTGCAGAGTAGCTACCTAAACTTTGTAAGTGAGATAGAGTATCTCGTCAATAGTTTTACATCCTCATTGAAAACAACTTTGGACGCTGTAGCTCCTCTAAAAAAGAGAGCTTTAAATCAGAAGTGCCTGACTCCGTGGTATAACTCACAAACTCGTAGCTTAAAGCAGATAACCCGTAAGTTGGAGAGGAAATGGCGTCTCACTAACTGAGAAGATCTTCACTTAGCCTGGAAAAAGAGTCTGTTGCTCTATAAAAAAGCCCTCCGTAAAGCTAGGACATCTTTCTACTCATCACTAATTGAAGAAAATAAGAACAACCCCAGGTTTCTTTTCAGCACTGTAGCCAGGCTGACAAAGAGTCAGAGCTCTATTGAGCTGAGTATTCCATTAACTTTAACTAGTAATGACTTCATGACTTTCTTTGCTAACAAAATTTTAACTATTAGAGAAAAAATTACTCATAACCATCCCAAAGACGTATCGTTATCTTTGGCTGCTTTCAGTGATGCCGGTATTTGGTTAGACTCTTTCTCTCCGATTGTTCTGTCTGAGTTATTTTCATTAGTTACTTCATCCAAACCATCAACATGTTTATTAGACCCCATTCCTACCAGGCTGCTCAAGGAAGCCCTACCATTATTTAATGCTTCGATCTTAAATATGATCAATCTATCTTTGTTAGTTGGCTATGTACCACAGGCTTTTAAGGTGGCAGTAATTAAACCATTACTTAAAAAGCCATCACTTGACCCAGCTATCTTAGCTAATTATAGGCCAATCTCCAACCTTCCTTTTCTCTCAAAAATTCTTGAAAGGGTAGTTGTAAAACAGCTAACTGATCATCTGCAGAGGAATGGTCTATTTGAAGAGTTTCAGTCAGGTTTTAGAATTCATCATAGTACAGAAACAGCATTAGTGAAGGTTACAAATGATCTTCTTATGGCCTCGGACAGTGGACTCATCTCTGTGCTTGTTCTGTTAGACCTCAGTGCTGCTTTTGATACTGTTGACCATAAAATTTTATTACAGCGATTAGAGCATGCCATAGGTATTAAAGGCACTGCGCTGCGGTGGTTTGAATCATATTTGTCTAATAGATTACAATTTGTTCATGTAAATGGGGAATCTTCTTCACAGACTAAAGTTAATTATGGAGTTCCACAAGGTTCTGTGCTAGGACCAATTTTATTCACTTTATACATGCTTCCCTTAGGCAGTATTATTAGACGGTATTGCTTAAATTTTCATTGTTACGCAGATGATACCCAGCTTTATCTATCCATGAAGCCAGAGGACACACACCAATTAGCTAAACTGCAGGATTGTCTTACAGACATAAAGACATGGATGACCTCTAATTTCCTGCTTTTAAACTCAGATAAAACTGAAGTTATTGTACTTGGCCCCACAAATCTTAGAAACATGGTGTCTAACCAGATCCTTACTGTGGATGGCATTACCCTGACCTCTAGTAATACTGTGAGAAATCTTGGAGTCATTTTTGATCAGGATATGTCATTCAAAGCGCATATTAAACAAATATGTAGGACTGCTTTTTTGCATTTACGCAATATCTCTAAAATCAGAAAGGTCTTGTCTCAGAGTGATGCTGAAAAACTAATTCATGCATTTATTTCCTCTAGGCTGGACTATTGTAATTCATTATTATCAGGTTGTCCTAAAAGTTCCCTAAAAAGCCTTCAGTTAATTCAAAATGGTGCAGCTAGAGTACTGACGGGGACTAGAAGGAGAGAGCATATCTCACCCATATTGGCCTCTCTTCATTGGCTTCCTGTTAATTCTAGAATAGAATTTAAAATTCTTCTTCTTACTTATAAGGTTTTGAATAATCAGGTCCCATCTTATCTTAGGGACCTCGTAGTACCATATCACCCCAATAGAGCGCTTCGCTCTCAGACTGCAGGCTTACTTGTAGTTCCTAGGGTTTGTAAGAGTAGAATGGGAGGCAGAGCCTTCAGCTTTCAGGCTCCTCTCCTGTGGAACCAGCTCCCAATTCAGATCAGGGAGACAGACACCCTCTCTACTTTTAAGATTAGGCTTAAAACTTTCCTTTTTGCTAAAGCTTATAGTTAGGGCTGGATCAGGTGACCCTGAACCATCCCTTAGTTATGCTGCTATAGACGTAGACTGCTGGGGGGTTCCCATGATGCACTGTTTCTTTCTCTTTTTGCTCTGTATGCACCACTCTGCATTTAATCATTAGTGATCGATCTCTGCTCCCCTCCACAGCATGTCTTTTTCCTGGTTCTCTCCCTCAGCCCCAACCAGTCCCAGCAGAAGACTGCCCCTCCCTGAGCCTGGTTCTGCTGGAGGTTTCTTCCTGTTAAAAGGGAGTTTTTCCTTCCCACTGTAGCCAAGTGCTTGCTCACAGGGGGTCGTTTTTGACCGTTGGGGTTTTACATAATTATTGTATGGCCTTGCCTTACAATATAAAGCGCCTTGGGGCAACTGTTTGTTGTGATTTGGTGCTATATAAAAAAATTGATTGATTGATTGATAAACCTAATTTTACAGCTACTCATAAGAAAGAATGAACATGCAACTGTTTTACCAAGCCATTACAATATAAACATTACAAATAATTACCTTTTAGACAATTCCAAATGCATTCTCCACCTCATGAAGCAAACGAGAGAGAGAAAATCTGCAGCTGTAGAAAATTCCTCTGTGATTCCAGAAGCAATGAGAGATGGTTTCATCAGTCAAACTCTGAGAGAAAATGATTAATCTGCTACAAAATAATTATTTTATATAACGCAGTGTCCAGCGGATCAAAGCACAGCCTCTAGCGTAACACAGTGGGTTGTACTCACACAACGAATTGTGCGGCAACACGGGGATTAAATGCATGCAGAACAGGTAATCTCCAGGAGCAGGGATGTGACCCCTGGTTTTGACCTTACTCGTGTGTAGCACTTTGATTCAGCACGGCATTCCACCACATAGCACCTTTAATGATAAACATTGGAATTTGATTGATTTTCCATAATATGATGCCTTCAATGTAAATCCAAGGGTCAAGTCTTGCACAACAGCATTGGGCTAATCAAATGCATCAAAATGAAAAATACAACTTTTGTAGGTGCTTCTAATAATGCATTGCCCATGTCAGAAATTACAATAAAAACAAGATTTTCTGCAGGCATGAATATTGCATATCATTAGTAGATCCAAAAGGTCAGAAGACAATATATTTTTGCATGGCCATGCTGTGCTTCTACTCTCTGTGGGATCCAGGGAGGCTCCTGCTGTTTGTCCCTCACAGGCACATTAATGCTTCACTTTTCCCCATTATGACTTCCTTTTGTACCTTCAATTAAATTTACAAAGTCAAAGCAGCTTAGCTAATTACTCCCATCAAATGTCCCCCCCCCCACTCCTCCTTTGCAAAAAAAAAAAAAAAGAAAGAAAACAAAATGCTGTGATGGTGCAGGAAAGCCACAGGATGGTCATGCAGAATCTTGCACCGCCAATCAATACAAAATTGGATTTGGTGCGTAGTGTTATGTCAGCTATTTCTGAGCATTCACTTGACAGATAAAACTGCAATCAAGCTAATGCAACAATCTCAGCAGAATAGTTTTACAGTGGAAGTTGAAATGAAGCCATTTTTTTTTTAGCTCCGCGGAACAGAAAATGCTACAGCAACATTTCTCATGTACGCTACTGACAAGCATCAACTGCCTGACGAGGCTGCGCTTATCTGCACCAAGATGAGAATGAAGCTCGTTTTTAAAATAAGTGTCACCTTGCAATATGAAGGCTAATGTAAATTTTCTCTATTTCCGTCCCCACTGTTTACATATTCTCATGCACTGTCATTGGCAGTGACGGCTCCTTACAGGCTTCAGTGATTGTTGAGTTTAGCGCACATGTTTTGCATTAATTTGGTAGCATCTGCAATGGCACTGCAGAATTACAGTGTAAACACCACCTGCAGACGTCCAGGTCTTCAAACCAATGTCTGTGCACTTACGTGGCTGTGAAATGATGCAGCACAGCCCGAGCAGGAGTAATCAGGGAAAAGTGAAGCTTGAAAAGTCGACAAGAATGACAGTCCTGCTTATTTATTCTGTGCAGATAGGGGTGCTGTTTTGACAAAGTTCAAATAATATGGAAATCAACAGGGTACACTTAAAAAAAGAAAAAAAATGGGGGCCCTATCTAGAAGGTTTGATTGCACATTGTCTAAAAATGCATGGTGGGAATCCATTTGGGGCATGTTCAAGCACACCACATATTTTGAAAGCAAATCTGAGCACTGAGTGCAAAGGGGAGGGATTAATGTTCCATATTATCCAATGGCATGTCATGTGTGTGTGAGCTGCACGGTGACTTGGCAGTTAGCATTGTTGACTCACAGCAAAAAGCTCCTTCCCACCTGGTCCTATCTGTGTGGAGTTTGCATCATCTGCGTGGGTTCCCGCCAGGTGCTCCAGCTTCCTCCCACTTCCAAAGACATGCAGGTTATGTGAACTGGAAACTTAATTACAACGCAATGCTAACATACCCTCGGCTGTATGAGCATGTAATCAATGAAGGAGTATGCAGAAAAAAATATGATCTTTGGACCCCTTAGTATTGGTCAAGGTTAGCCATCTTTGAGCTTGTCTAAGGTCTGTGTCCCAAGAATGTTCCCTGTGAATTTGAAGACCCTGGCAATAATAGGACTGGACTTATGCTGAGCACAGACAGACGGATGCAAAGTCTTTGCAATATCTGATGGCCATATTTAGGTCTAGGGTAAAAATGACTATGTGTGAGGGAGAGTGTGACTATTTTGGTCAGTTTACATGTGGCCCTGCAACAGACTGGCAGTCTGTCCAACGTGTACCCCACCTCTCACCCAATGACCACTGTGACAGGCTTCACCTTCCCCATGACCCTTAACTGGGATACGCAGGAAATTAATGAATGTTGTGGGTGTTTTGTAGACATATTATAACACCAACCTCCTCTGAGTATCACCTGTTAGCCTCTTCAAACAACACATACAAGGTTCACAGCACTGTGGTATTGAACAGACACAAGGGGAAGGTTTGGAGATTGGGCTAATCTAGGCTATCTAGGCTTGTTGTTGTCAAGTCTCTGGGTCCTTTGAGGTGGGGACATGCCTTGGAAGAACTTAATGAGTGTGTTTGCTAATGCTGATGGCTATGCAGTAGAAGGAAGGTCTACGTCTTGCAGACTTGGAGGCTAACAGTGCTGGCTAATCCTGGTTCTAGGGACCCAAAGTATAGTGTATATTTTCCATTGCTCCCTGCTCTAACAACATTTAATGGGCCAGATCTGGTCTGAGGGGATCGGTGGACAAATGGAAAACATGCAGTACTTTGGGTCCTGAGGACTAAAATCCATATAATAAAAGGGAAGTGGCCTCTGTATGTTTGCGTATCTGGAGCATCAATTGAAATCCAGAAATAGCTAATTTTCGTCCTTTACCATACTTGTGTTTTTTTCATGAGGATTCAAGCTGTGAAAACAGCAAATTGATCATAGCAATACTTTTGAGAAATCAGTAATTTTGGAAAACAAGCCTGTTTACATATATCACACTTCCACAATAAGAGCCTGTATTTCAAAATAAAAGCCCATGAGGTTGCTGCAGACCTGACAAAATTCATCAGTCTGTCCATCCTCTAACATCCCAGACAGCAGATTCAAATCTGGACATTTTCTGTATGCATATAATAATAATAATGACTTGGATTTATAGAGCGCTTTCCAAGACAGCCAAAGCGCTTTACAAGTTGCATTGTATATTTACTTGCACTTACATACATTGGTGGTGGTAAGCTACTAGTGTAGCCACAGCTGCCCTGGGACAAACTGACGGAAGCATGGCTGCCATTCTGTACCTACGCCGCCCCCCCTGACCACCACCTCATTCATACACAGCAAAAGTGGGTTAAGTGTCTTGCCGAAAGACACAATGACAACATGCAGATTTTTGACTAGTTGGGAGCCAGATTCAAACTGCTGACCATTTGGTCACAAAACGGCTCTCTACCAACTAAGCTGTTGCTGCCCCAAAACCACTTTTTTTTTTTTACATGGAATATTGTACTGGTTACGCAGCTTCAGAAAAACTTATTGATGCCAAAAAATAATTTTTGAAAACTGAACACAAGGGAAAACAGATTAAACCTTCAATAAAGACTTTCATAAAAGGCAAGAATTTTTTCTATGTCAATACTTAAAAAAAAATGTAGCATAACTGTAAACACATTTTCCCCCAAACCCCAGTTGTCCTCCGTATATAGTACAAATAACCACATCTAGAACCCGTGGTTCCCCACGGGTCAACGCCCTACTTAACTGCATTAACTAGCAACCTAAGGGTCCTGTCCCACTGGCGTTTAGGAGGATTTGCGGATGGAATGCGCACAAAAGTGGCCCACATCCACCAAACAACCGCAATAACCGTGTAACATTCCTGTATGAGTCGGCCACCATCTGAACACATCCATGATCATCCGCAGAGGCACGCATGTCTGCAGCCAGGATTTTTGAGCGGCTCAAAAATCCTGCTGTGGATGAGATCCGCATCACTGCCTGAACACATACTGAAGACATACGTAGGACATACACAACCAACGAGCCGCATATCCCCTGTCATCCGTTGATATCCGCAACCGACGGGTTGGCACGGCTTGGCGGCGGACCGGGACAGCGTGCAAAACAGATATGACGTGTGCCCAGCACAGCCACATCACGGTCGCAAATGGTATTCGCGCATGCAGACAGAGTGGGCACGGATGGAGCGAGTGCATCACGGCCGCTGTGCCCCTCATAGGGGCGCCTCCGCGGTCACCTTCGCTTCTGTTCCCTGTTATATCCGCTTTTCTTCCTCATGTATTCGCTGATCTACCCCGGGACATTTGTCATTTCCACCCACCTTTGTTGTGGATGCTCAGCTTTTGTCTCCTCATTTCATGCGCAAATCCTCCTAAACGCCAGTGGGACAGGGCCCTAAAGTGATGACTGGATATTTTTGGCGCTTCGTCTTTTCAGGGGATCTTTGGGTGCAACTGCAATGACTTGAAACAAGCAGTTCAGAGGGTTGATGGGAGACTCAGAAGAGGAGTATCACCTGTGTTATGAGGGAACATCAGCTACAACACTGTGGCCATGTTGCACACTTCTCTGGGTATGATCCAGCATGCATGTGTCCCAGTGTTGAGGACCCCAACAACAGGAAAAGACCAGTGGGATGCTCACACTTCACCTGGTTGTGATTACTACTTTTGAGGAGTGATGATTGACCAGTTGTCTGCCTGGGTGATTTGATATCCAGCACAAGGGACAGTTCCACGTTGTGGTGGATGTGGCAATGTGCAAAATTTCCATATGGTCCCAGACATTACCTGGTACATATTGTAGATGGCTATGGACTGGTTGATCCTGGCTGATGATCAGGATCCAGATCAGTTTGTTAAGGTGGTGGATGCAGCAAAATGCAGCACCGGCTTCATGATCCTACACCTGTCCTGGACTTTGTTACTATTATCAAGTGCTTGATATTAGAATCATCTTATGCAATGGGTAGCTCATTGATCAAAACACAAATGGAGTCTATTGGAAAGTAGCAAAGAAAAATATTTACATGGATGCTCATGAATTGATTTCATGCACGTACCTTCGACAGCGACATGTTTGTGGAGCTAAAAAAAGAGACTTACTGCAGACAGTCTGAATTATATATCAGCCAAGGCTGCAAGTTGCAGATGCAGACATTTGCATTATTTACCAATGCTAGCAGGTGTCCTATTTTTTGGCCAGAATGTACTGTATCCTCCTTACAAATGGAGAGTTTACTCTATCAGTATTTCTGTCACTTTAAGTGTTTGCTTAGATTTTAATTGCTATTTGCATTGATATATAGAACCATCAAACATAAGTGTGCAATGTCTGGAATGGTTGTGTGTTTTTTTTTTATTATTATTAAATCAATCTTTAGAAGCAAAAACCAGAAATCTCAGTAAAAAGCATGCAAAGGCAAGACATTTTGAACAAAGTTTCTAGTGCAGCTTTTTCCATTTCTCACATTATTTTTCCAAAACACCAAATTCCTCTTAGAGACATTAAATTTTCACATATTTTGCCTTTTTTCTTCCAAAGGTAAAGTGCACTAAATGTGTCATCGGTGTGATCCAATTCTTTCTGACAGAAGCCCGTACTGCTCAGCCACATTTACTCTGCATGTGCATGTGCTCTTGCAAGATAACCTTATTTCACTTCCATGAGTTTTCTCTAACGGTGGAGCTGCTGAAATTCAGACAATAAAATGGTTCATTTGACATGAATACTGAGGATTACTAACGACAACTCGAGTGGTGACAACAAAAGTGGAGGAAATCTGACAATGATAGAGTCAGACTGATCAACATCAGGACAAACAAATAGTCCACCCATAACATTGGGGAATTGCTCTGCTTTATCCTCTATAGCACACAGTAAAGCATTTGTTGCATATAAAAGTAGAACAATGACTGGAATTCAAGAGTGACCGTTTGTGTAAGTTCTGAAAAATTTGAGAGATGATGGTTATGCAAGACGTCTGAGTCTAAATACGGGTCATCCCTGCTCAGAGGGAGTTCTGCTTTAAAAAGGTCTTTCTAGGAATACATCTCAACGATAACAAATAGCTCAGAGCCACAAGATTCATCACTGTCGGATGTTATTTTCTGTCACACTTCTTTAGGTCATCTTCAGTCTCTATAACAGGGTTTTTTCTCAGAATATAGCGCACTTCTTCTAAAACCACTTCACCTGACATTTCAAAAGGTCAAGATCTCTGGAAAGGGCAAGCTAATTAAGTAATTTCTTCTTACAGAAAGAAAATATCAGATAATCGCGAGAGAGAAACTCTATATCTGACATATATTTGAGCATCATTTAGAAGCGCTTAACAGGTGTAGCACCAGATTCTGCACGGGAGTAAATATTATAATCATCGTGAAAACAATGAGCTGGAGGCATAACTGTCCAATAATTTATCCAACATTCATGAACCATCCAGCAGGTGGCAGACATGACTACGGGATATTATACTCAACAAAAATAGAAACAAAACACTTTTGTTTTCATTCCCATTTTTTTTTTTTTTTTATGCATTGGAGTAGACTTCTTCCATGGGCATAAAAGTTTTACTTCTCAAACCATTTCTCATTTACCAAAGTAATCCATCTACCTGGCAGGTGTGTGGCATATGAAGATGTAGGTTAAACAGCATGATTATTGCACAGGTGTCTTGGAGTGGTCACAATAATGCACACTCTAAAATGTCGGTCGAAAACGGTGAAACAGCGCAAAACACCACAAAACATCACGCCGTCGGGCAGGCGTGCACGAGCCCGGTGTGAGAGTTCATGCACACAACAGTGTCTGTCAAGCAGGAACGGTGCGAGGGGCACCACATGATCGCACCGCTTATGTGGAATAAAATAAATAAATAAAAACCAGCCGGTACATGTCGGACCACATCGCGCCACTTACATAGAATAAATAAAAATTAAAACCAGCCGGTACCTGTGGGACCACATCACGCCACTCATGTGGAATAAAAAAATAAATAAAATACCACCCACCGGATGCAAACTCACTCCTTCCAAAAGCTCTGATTGCCAGTCAGAGACTTTTGTTATGTGCCGACACGGGTTGAGGAGCGGACCTGCATCTGACTGAACCCAGCGCTAAATAACCAGAAAGCGGTTCCAAAAACAAAACATTTATTTCCCTTTCCGTGCAATAATTGTGTACAACATAATATATAGCTTGTCCGGCGGAGTGAAGGACGGCGCGCTCTCCAGCGCCCAAAGGGATCGAAGCCCGGCGCTTCTGGACTCAAATTCACTGCCAAACACCCCCCAGGTGGACACGACAAACTGACTCTGTGAAGGATAGTAGAGGTGAGGTAAGTCACCAGCTACAACTAATATCCTTCAAAGGCACACGCTATCAGCAACACATTCAGGTCTGACTTTAAGCTTTATGTAAATGAGCAGCTTCTCACAACAGGTGGAGGATCATCAGTCCGCACGCCACGGCCGTGAGAAGCGAACTGCACAATTCTCATCAATGATCAAATATACTGCGTAGCAAAATACCAAATTACTATTAACACTTATTCAGACAATCAATCACCTCTGATGTGTGCTGACAGCATGTGTCCCTCACCCGTCCTCCTTCACAGGCACGATGTGTCAAACCCAGGCGCGGTCCTCAGCGTCTCACAAACAAATGACACATCTCAAGTTCCCGGCAATTCTGCTTGAACCACTCGTGGCTTAAATGCAGAACGCCATCTAATTATCTGCTTCAGCTGAAAGTCCTTAAGTCTGCACGTGAGCATCATCCACAGGTGCTGCGAGTCATTAGGCCTGCACGTGGACATCCTCCACAAGTGCAGCCAATAATGTTGATGAGGGTGAAGGATTCTTCTGCCAGCACCATCTCCACAGACAAAAACCAGTTTGCATACCACCTGGAGAGCAAAGAAAAGAAAACAACACAAAAACATCCAGCCAAACCCCCCAACACACAACAACTTTACCACTAAGCTACAGAGCTGTGCTTTGAAAGCTTTGGGAATCTGCCACATATCAGGAAGTACATGGAAGTATTGCAAAAAAAAACCCAAAAACATTAAAATCACACACCATATGAAAACACTGCATTTATCAAGCGAGCAATACAAATATGATCCATCTGTTCCTCTGGTGATGACCCATGGTCACAGACATACAGTCATGAAATGAAATGCATGAGAAGCAGTGTGCTCTGATGTCCACAACTACTGGTTCGGTGCGTCCAGTGATCCGCACGTGTGTTCTGCCTGACATGCGTGTGTTGTGGATGGCGCACTGCAGCACAGACACCATGTTATGTGGAACAGAGCTCATCTTGGTGACATGACGGTCCGATCGCTCACTGCGTGTTGTGATCTGATGGTCTGTTTCAACCTGGCAGGCTGTCATTGTCCGCTCGGTGTGCCCGCTTGCTCGCTGCAGCTTGTTGCCATGCCGATATATGTTTTTATTTATATCCACGTAAGTACAGCAATCAGACACACGCACCTCACTGTGGACAGGTGTTAGTCCATGTCCATCTAAACACAGTAGGTGTTGTCTAGCTGGAACGTCCAGAATGACAGATTACCACAGCTGCTTCTGTCATAGCCACACATCCTGTCAGTTCTCAGCGCAC